>NC_135810.1:114866575-115181575 GCF_964213995.1 Mustelus asterias
TCATTCTTTTAGGATCTGATGTCAACAATTATTCTCTTACTCAAGAGTTTTTGAGAAAATTGGAAATAATATTTACCATCAAATGATGCAGTACCCCCATGATGTGTTATCCCCCCAAAGGCAATGAACTCATTCAAGAATTGAATTTGATCTTGAAGGCACAGAATTAGGCACGGTAGCACAGTGGTTAGCACTGCTGCTTCACAGCTCTAGGGTCCCGGGTTTGATTCCCGGCTCGGGTCACTGTCTGTGTGGAGTTTGCACATTCTCCTCGTGTCTGCGTGGGTTTCCTCCAGGTGCTCCGGTTTCCTCCCACAGTCCAAAGATGTGCGGGTTAGGTTGATTGGCCAGGTTAAAAAAAAAAAAATTGCCCCTTAGAGTCCTGGGATGTCTAGATTAGAGGGATTAGCGGGTAAAATATGTGGGGGGTAGGACCTGGGTGGGATTGTGGTCGGTGCAGACTTGATGGGCCGAATGGCCTCCTTCTGCACTGTAGGGTTTCTATGATTTCTAGAAGCAGTAAGACTTGCAGTTTTAAAACTAACAATTTATCAGTTCTTTCCCTGAAGATAGCACGCTGCAGAGATACTGGTTAATTTGATTTCGAACAGCCTCAGAGCAATACCAAGCCTCTGTTGGTTGTCAGTTAATTTGATGTCCAAGTTGGAAAATGAATGAGGCAGAAAGGCAGAGAAACTCACAAAGAAAATGATGTTGTTGGCGGGATCAATCAAGTGGAGTCTTCCAGACTGTATAGAGTTTCAACAAGAGGTTTATTCAAGTTTGTACTGTATATACAGGAGTTGATCTTAATCTGCATCCTCGCCATTTTGATTTTAATTTTTTTGATTTGATTTATTATTGTCACATGTATTAGCATACAGTGAAAAGTATTGTTTCTTGCGCGCTATACAGACAAAACATACCGTACACAGAGAAGGAAAGGAGAGAGCGCAGTATGTAATCTTCCAGTCATAGCTAGGGTGTAGAGAAAGATCAACTTAATGCGAGGTAGGTCCATTCAAAAGTCTGACAGCAGCAGGGAAGAAGCTGTTCTTGAGTCGGTTGGTGCATGTCCTCAGACATTTGTATCTTTTTCCTGACGGAAGAGGGTGAAAGAGAGAATGTCCAGCGTACGTGGGATCCTTAATTATGCTGGCCATTTTTCTGAGGCAGCAGGAAGTGTAGATAGTGTCAATGGATGAAAGAGGTTGATTTGAGTGATGGACTGGGCTTCGTTCATGATCCTTTGTGGTTTCTTGCTATGCCTGTAACACTACATTCTGCTCTCTCTCCTTTCCTTCTCTATGAATGGTATGCTTTGTCTGTATAGCGCGCAAGAAACAATACTTTACACTGTATACTAACGCATGTGACAATAATAAATCAAATCAAAAATCAAATCAGAGAGGGGATGGCTTTGAGGTATTATCACTAGACTATTAATCCAGAAACTCAGCTAATGTTCTGGGGACCCGGGTTCAAATCCCGCCGTGGTAGTTGGTAAAACTTGAATTTCATAAAAAATATCTGGAATTAAGAATCTACTGATGGCCATGAAAACATTGCCGATTGTCGGAAAAACCCATCTGGTTCACTAATGTCCTTTAGGGAAGGAAATCTGCCGTCCTTACCTGGTCTGGCCTACATGTGACTCCAGAGCCACAGCAATGTGGTTGACTCTCAACTGCCCTCCAAGGGATGGGCAATAAATGCTGGCCAGCCAGCGACGCCCATGTCCCATGAATGAATAAAGAAAACAATTCAGGGCTATTCTTGAGCTCAGGTGGATTTGAGCAGCATTCTTATACTATCTCACATTCCAATGTGTACGTTCAATGTTCCGATTGGGCCTTTATCTGTTAATTCAGCTTTTGTCATTGCAGATTGATGATGATGGGATCTGTGGTCTTGTTTTCCTGATTAGGCCATCTCGCACAATGCTGTTTCAATTCCCTGGATGATGTTATTTTGAACTGTCTCCTCCTTTATCTCCTGTGTTGATTGTTTCTATTCTTCTATGTGATATGAAAGCATTATAAGCACCTTCTGGCATGTAAATTTAATAATTACTACATCAATCACCTCTTTGAGCATATCCTTGGGGGTTTGGTTAGATTTACTGGGGAGTGTCACAAAGACTTTATGCAATCATCCCAGACATGGTGGAGTCATTGCAAACAGTGCCTTGGAACTCCATTGTCGTTACTATCTGTGGTACCCACCACCTGGAGTATAGCTGTCTGGTCACCCCTGGGGGGGGAGTGGGGGGGGGTGGGGGGGGGGGGGGGGCAGGGGTGGTTACTCACAATTTCTCTTCCTGCAGTAAGTTTCAATATTTCAGCCTGGCTGCTGCTTTAACTCTTCCTGCTGTTTTGCTGCAGCCTATGTTCTCATAAATCTAATCCTTCCACAACGGCGAGGAACAATTGGACTAAAGAAATGATCTTCCGTCATGAAAAATATTTCTATTGAGGGTACTCTGATGATTTGGAACCTGCCTGCGTGGATTCGCAGGGGAGGCGATGGCCTGGTGGTATTATTAATCCAGAAACTCGGCTAATGTTCTGGGGACCCGGGTTCGAATCCCGCCATGGCAGATGGTGGAATTTGAATTCAATTTTAAAAATATCTAGAATTAAGAATTTATTGATGACCATGAAAGCATTGCCGATTGTGGGAAAAAACCCAGCTGGTTCACTAATGTCTTTTAGGGAAAGAAATCTGCCGTCCTTACCTGGTCTGGCCTCCATGTGACTCCAGTGCCACAGCAATGTGGTTGACTCTCAACTGCCCTCTGAAAGACCGAGCAAGCCACTCAGTCCAAGGGCAACTAGGGATGGGCAATAAATGCTGGCCCATGTCTCACAAATGAATTTTAAAAATTACTTTTCAATGATATTAATAGAAAATCTGAGATGACAGCACATACAAAATACTGCAGCAAAATCTTTTTGTGATTAAGCATAACTACGTTGGGTGAATGTATTTGTTTGTGACTGGCCAGTATCTAGAGAAACCCTTTGTATTTAATCACTGCCAATTGGTGACAACAGGAGGCTTGTCTTTGATTGCGATATTCCTCCCACTTTTGGCTCAAATGAGGATTCAGCAAACACTCCCTCCTCACCATTTTACTAGTTTCAACTATTAGTTTTCCATTCACAGATAAATCTGGTAAATATTTACTCTGCATCTTGGAACGGAAAGATAATTGGATCTAGGCTGTCTTTTTCTAAGGCCACTATCCCTACTAAGATGGCATTATGCTTTCAAAGAACTCAAACATAACTATTCTTTTGAACACTTTATTTTACTTTTTCCTCCATTTTTCTACTAATGAGAAAAGTTTACTCACGTGAAGTATGTACCTTGTGTCATTAAATAATGATAACAAGGTATACTTTACTACTTGTCCAGAAACAGGAGTTAACCTTTCAGCCCCTCACATCAGTTCAGTTTGGTTATTGGTGTTCTGCATCTTGATTCCATTTGCCATCTTGGTTCCTTGTCTCTTAATTGCCTTGTCCAATCTTTTGATCTCAGTTTCAATTGACCTGGCCACAACAACATTCTGCTGTCTAGATTTCCGCTAGTTCCAGATAATACCTAGTCATAGAGTCATAGGGACAATCTTATCCAATCAAATTCTAAGTGCTGAATGAGTGTGAAAATGGAAGAGAATCACACTCATTTTTTGCGCAAACTCCCAGATGCAATTGTACGGCACTTAGAAAAAAAATGAGGCTAAATGTGATTCTTGCCAGCAGGGGAAGTGGGCAGAGCATATTCATGCCGGGAAGCTGGCTGCTGAGCTGTAGAGGCTCCATTGCGCAGGTGCCCTGATTTCCCAGTGCACTGTGTACAATGTGGACATCACTCCCCACTGATGGCCCCTGGATATCACGCACCCCCCCTTCACTGGGCCTGATCCTCCCCGCCCCCATTCCCCCCCCCCCCCCCCCCGCCGATTTCTGGCCCTGATCTCCCCCCAACATTTCAACACCCTGTGGGGATCCCCGATGCTGAATACTCGCCCCCCTCCATCTAATCTCTGCCCCAGTCGGTCCCCAATGCAGGGTATCCCCCTGCCCACCTTGGAGAGGACCTTGACCGATGAGGTCGTTCGGGCAAGTGAGCCTCAACAACTGCATCTGGGACTTGTTAGTCGTATTAAAATTACCTCATAAATATTTAAATCAGCCTTGCCTGCTTCCCAGGTGTGAGGCTGATTACGCCGGCAGAATGAGGCCGGTAACATCGCGAGAGGCGAGTTTTTCGCCACTTGCCCGGTTGACTGGCATGATGAGCCCGTAGGATTGCCCCCATAGAGTCACACAGCATAGAAAAGGCTCTTTGGCCCATTGAGTCTGTACCGATAATATCTACTAAAGGGTGTGCTAATCCCATTTTCCTGCACTTCTCCCATATCCTTGAATGTTATGATGTTTCAAGAGCTCATCCAAATATTTTTTACTGAGGGGAAAAGTTTCTTCCTATCAACGTCCTTCATAACTTTGTACAACTAAATCAGGTCCCCCCTCAGCCTTCTTATTCATTATTAATGTCAGCAGTAGGCTTACATTAACACTGCAATGAAGTTACTGTGATAATCCCCCAGTCGCCATACTCTGGTGCCTGTTTGGGTACACTGAGGGAGAATTTAGCATGGCCCATCCACCTAACCTGCACATCTTTGGACTGTGGGAGGAAACCAGAGAACACCCACGCAGATACGGGGAGAACATGCAGACTCCGCACGGACAGCGACCCAAGCCGGGAATGAAACCCAGGTCCCTAGTGTTGTGAGGCAGCAGTGCTAACAACTGTACCACCGTGCCGCCCACTCTGCTCCAAGGGGAAACGACCCCCCAGCCTAACCAGCCTCTCTTCATAGTTGAAACGCTGCAGCCCAGGCAACATGTTGGTGAATCTCCTCTGCACCCTGCCTAGTGCAATCACTTCCCTCCTATAGTGTCAGCTTTTGGCGTTGGGCTCAAACCCAGGGTCTTCTCACTCAGATACAAGAGTCATGAGTGGTGATCTAACCTTCTTTACGATGCAGAGTGTATGGTTAAAAGCTCAACTCGAGATTGAATAAGATTAAAGTCTGACTTAACCTGAACTGTTTGAGGCTAGTTGTAACTTAACCCCAGGAATGTGAGGCTAGTTGTAATTTAACCCCAGGAACGTGAGGGTTTGTGTATGTATTTAACACAAGGCATGGTTCTACATTCGGATGATATTAATGCAGATTAATATTGGGCATGGTATAAAATGTGAGGGTCACCCAAAATGCCAATTTCCTGCCCAGGTGGCTACATTGAAATGAATCCTTTCGCAACAGGAATGCAGTCGGCTGTGTGCGTTCGAGTGACTCCATTCCATTGACTATCTCTTCACACATCATGCACTGTCCTGGTGCAGTATATCCAACATGCAGTCCCTGGCTTAAACATTAACCACAACAATTCTCTGGTGCTTTGCTAACTTTATCGGCCATTTTGCTACGATCCTGAATCCTTCTCACCCCATGAGGGTGCTGGGGAGGGGACAGTGAGAGGGAAGATTCAAATAACACAAACAATCCGAGTCACGTTTCCCCCTCACTCATTAAAGGCCAGACTCTGGCAGTACTGAATGAGGGTGATAATGTTTGATTCATTTAGCACAAGAAACCTGAGATTGGGTTAACATAGAGTCAGAGAATCGTAGAACTTTACAGCACAGAAAGAGGCCCTTCGGCCCTTCACGTCTGTGCTGGCCATCGAGCACCTATCTATTCTAATCCCATTTTTCAGCATATGGTCCATATCCTTATGTGCCATGGTGTTTCAAGTGCTCATCTAAATACTTCTTAAACATTGTGAGGGTTTAATTTGATTTATTATTGTCACATGCATTAGTATACAGTGAAACGTATTGTTTCTTATGCGCTATACAGACAAAGCATACCGTTCATAGAGAAGGAGACGAGAGAGTGCAGAATGTAGTGTTACAGTCATAGCTAGAAAAATCAACTTAATGCAAGGTAGATCCATTCAAAAATCTGATGGCAGCAGGGAAGAAGCTGTTCTTGAGTCAGTTGGAATGTGACTTCAGACTTTTGTAACTTTTTCCTGATGGAAGAAGGTGGAAGAGAGTATGGCCGGAGTGCGTGGGGTCCTTAATTATGCTGAGTGCTTTACCAAGGCAGGGGGAAGTGTAGACAGAGTCAATGGATAGGAGGCTGGTTTGCATGATAGATTGGGTTACATTCACGACCTTTTGTAGTTTCTTGCAGTCTTGGGCAGAGCAAGAGCCATTCCAAGCTGTGATACAACCCGAAAGAATGCTTTCCATGGTGCGTCTGTAAAAATTGATGAGAATCGTCGCAGACATGCCAAATTTCCTTAGTCTCCTGAGAAAGTAGCGGCATTGGTGGACTTTCTTAACCTCTATCACCCTTTCAGGCAGTGAGTTCCAGACTCCTACCACCCTCTGGGTGAAAAAGTTTCCCCTCAAATCCCCTCTAAATCCTCCCCCCCCCATCCCCCACTCCTTACCTTAAATCTATGCCCCCTGATTATTGACGCCTCGACTAAGGGAAAAAGCTCCTTCCTATCTAACCTATCTATGTCCTTCATAATTTTGTACACCTCTATCAGGTCCCCTTCAGCTTCTCTGCTCTAAGGATAACTATCCCAGCCTATCCAGCCTCTCTTCATAGCTGAAATGCTCCAGCCCAGGTAACATCCCGGTGAACCTGGAACTCTGACGGAGAGTCATCCAGACTCGAAATGTTGGCTCTCTCCTCTCTCCACAGATGCTGTCAGACCTGCTGGAGATTTTCTACTCTTTTCTGCTTCCGTTTCAGATTCCAGCATCTGCAGTAATTATCTTCTACCCTGGTGAATCTCCACTGCTTCCTCTCTCACGTCACAGCACGGTGGCACATGGTTAGCACTGCTGCCTCACAGCGCAAGGGACCTGGGTTCGATTCCTGGCTTGGGTCACTGTCTGTGCAGAGTCTGCACATTCTCCCCATGTGGGCTTCCTCCGGGTGCTCCAGTTTCCTCAGACCGAAGGACGCGCAGGTTAGGTGCAATTCTCCCTCAGTGTACTTGAACAGGTGTTGGAGTGTGGCGACTAGGAGGTTTTCACAGTAACTTCATTGCAATGTTAATGTAAGCCTTTGTGAAACTGAATAAATAAACTTTAAATATCCTTCCCATGCCCTACGACTTTGTATATGCACTGTGATGAAGATACAAAGTCTGAGGTCATGTACCAACTGACTCAAGAACAGCTTCATCAGACTTTTGAATGGACTTACCTCGCATTAAGTTGATCTTTCTCTACACCCTAGCTATGACTGTAACACTACATTCTGCATTCTCTCGTTTCCTTCTCTATGAACGGTATGTTTTGACTGTATAGCGCGCAAGAAACAATACTTTTCACTGTATGTTAATACATGTGGCAATAATAAATCAAATCAAACTGTTAACTGGATATTTTGATTAATATTGTGCCTGTGATTTTGTTTTCTTGTTGTGCGATCAGGAGTTGTGACTTTGGTCTGGCAGCATGGGCAGAGAGAGGGAGGCTTGCTTAAAAATAAATTAACCTTCTCTTCCAGCCAGACAAATGCCCTTTAACACCTCGACAAGGAAATCTGAGGTGACTCTTTCACTGCCCCTGTCTGACAAATGGCAGCGAAACAACTGTTGCAGCAGTCACAAGACACTATTGGTGAAACTGACGGCAGGTGGGGCTGGTCAGTTTCAGCACTCCGGGTGACATCGTCCAATGTCAGATTGCCGGAGGGGGGAATGGTAAGACAGCAGTGCAGAGTGTATCAGTGTGGACTTAGCTTCCTCCCCGCCCCACAAAACAGAGTGGTTTAGTTAAATCAGTTTGGGGGGGTGAGAGATTGGGAGTGTGTGTGCTTTTAAAATATTTAAATATATTACTGAGTTGCGCTGGAGTTCAGACTGCCCCGGGAGCCTGATTGGATGTTAAGAGGTGTGTGTGTGTGTGAGAGAGAGAGACACACACACACACACAGAGACAGAGACTGGGAGCAGAGGGCTGGGGATGTTGAGCTGGAATTGGCTGTCTCTTTCTCCCCCCTCCAGCCCCAGTCAGACCCCAACAGGGGGGTAAAAGAGCAGAAGAATATCAGCACTGTTTCCAGCCCCCAACCCTTCTGTTCCGGATCAAGCAAAGCCCAGGATATTTATATTGTGAATATATCCTCTTCTCATTCTAAAAGAAGTTTCACCTTCCCAGCACGACTTATTGATGATGTCGGGTGAGTTTTTATCTATTTTTTGACCTATTGCATTAAAGATAGTTCCAGTATCTATGGTGCAGTGGCCAGGGGTTGTACTGACCTGCCCACTGTCCACTCACCCTGTCACAGCCGGCAGTCTCCACAAGACAGTCTCTGCTTCCCCCCGTGTGTCCCCTTGTCCCCAGAGATGCAACAGGTCAGCCCAGGGAGGATAGCAGGAGGGAGTGATGGCAGAGGGAGGGGGTGTGGAAGGGATACAGGTACCAGGAGGGGGTGAGGACAGAGGGAGAGGGTGTGGAGGGGATACAGGTACCAGGAGGGAGTGAGGGCAGAGGGAGGGGGTGTGGAGGGGATACAGGTACCAGGAGGGGGTGAGGACAGAGGGAGAGGGTGTAGAGGGGATACAGGTACCAGGAGGGAGTGAGGGCAGAGGGAGGGGGTGTGGAGGGGATACAGGTACCAGGAGGGAGTGAGGGCAGAGGGAGGGGGTGTGGAGGGGATACAGGTACCAGGAGGGGGTGAGGACAGAGGGAGAGGGTGTGGAGGGGATACAGGTACCAGGAGGGAGTGAGGGCAGAGGGAGGGGGTGTGGAGGGGATACAGGTACCAGGAGGGGGTGAGGACAGAGGGAGAGGGTGTGGAGGGTACCATGAGGGAGAGTAACCCCCGTCCTGGATAGTCCTTTGAACAAACCCCGCAATTGATCTGAGGGATATTCACTTGTGCTTGTGTGTGTTTTTAAACTCTTTATGTTCTATTGGGCTAAGTGTTTGTTACAGTGTTGTGAGTGATTGAATGTCACTCGCTGATAAATCTAGGCAAGGCTTTAAAACATTGCTTATCTTTTGGAGACTCGGTTTTTTTGAAATTGGTCTGGAGTCTCCAGGAATCAAAAATCAATCTCCAGGAACTGCTGAGTGAAACTCTGGAGAAAAATTATTGGGACATTAAAAAAACACAATCCTCTATCTAAAGGATTGTGGGTTATATTTTGTCCTTTTTATTTGAACACACTGAAAATGGAAAAGGGAAGCTATTTGGCTGATAGTCCAGCATCATCCCATTGGGCACGGAGTCTTTTTGCTTTCCAAATGGAGTTTGTCATGATAGACTTCACGGGGACTGGAGGCACAGTTGAGGACTCCTTGGGTCTTTCCTTGCTGATTTTTCAACCAGGAGGCAGCATGTCCCTTTGTCTAGCGCCTAAAAGTTGATGCCAGGTGATCAATCTAGTTTTACTCTTGTTAATATTTGAAGCAACTGCAGTATGGTGGCACAGTGGTTAGCACTGCTGTCTCACAGTACCAGGGACCTGGGTTCAATTCCTGGCTTGGATCACTGTCTGTGCGGCGTCTGCACGTTCTCCCTGTGTCTGCGTGGGTTTCCTCAGGGTGCTCCAGTTTCCTTCCACAGTCCAAAAGACGTGCTGGTTAGGTGCAATGGCCATGCTCAATTCTCCCTCAGTGTACCCCAATAGAGGCCGGAGTGTGGCGACTAGGGGAATTTCACAGTAACTTCATTGCAATGTTAATGTAAGCCTACTTGTGGCGCTAATAAATAAACTTAAACTGAGCCTATGTGGCTTGGTATGCCATTTCAGAGAATAGCTAAGAATCGACTACACTGCTAAGCAGATAGAATCAAAGAATCCCTACAGTGCAGTCGGAAGCCATTTGGCCCATCGAGTCTGCACCGACCACAATCCCATGTATGCCCGATTCCCATAACGCCTCATATTTACCCTGCGAATCCCCCTGATGGGAGGGTCAATTTACCATGGTCAATCAACCTAACCCACATGTCTTTGGACTGTGGGAGGCACCCCACACAGACATGGGGAGAGCGTGCAGACTCTGCACAGGCAGTGACCCGAGGCCGGAATCGAACCCTGGTCCCTGGTGCTGTGAGGCAGCAGTGCTAACCATTGTGCCACCGTGCTGCCCCATCTGGAATCTCGTACATGACCTTACCCTGTCTAGTTTATATTTCCTTCCTCAAAGGACAAAAGTGAAGCAAATATGTTTTATATGACTAGTCAGTAGTTTCTGCTTCACTGTGATTAAGGCACTTTTTTTATTCCTGGTTTTAAATTGATTGAATTTAAATTTCCCAGCTGTCACTGTGCAATTTGAACTAGTCTCTCTGTATTGATGGTTCTGTAACATAACCACTGAGTTACTGTGCCCTTTTTAATACAGGAAAATGTCCTGAGGCTTTTGATGGTTATGAGCAGTGTGACACCATGTCCCATAACCATATGAGGGCAGGCAACACAAAAGCTTAGTCAAAGACTGGGGTTGTATGGATGGAATGTCTTTGACGGTAGAGAGCTCTGGCGAGGGAATTTAAGAGCTCAGGACCTAAGCAGCTGAAGACAGCAATGCTAACAGTGGAGTGATGAAAATGGAATGAGGGCTGTAGGATTAGCACAGTTAACAGAGATGGAGAAGAGTCCATCACTCAAACCTGCCTACCATCCATTGACTCTGTCTACACTTTTTTAAAAAAAAGGGCAGCATGGACAAGTTGGGTCGAGGGGCCTGTTTCGATGCCGTAAACCTCTGTGACTCTATGACTTCCTGTTGCCTTGGAAAAGCAGCCAGCATAATTATGGACCCCACGCACCCTGGACATATTCTCTTCCGCTTTCTTCCGTCGGGAAAAAGATACAGAAGTCTGAGATTACGTACCAACTGACTCAAGAACAGCTTCTTCCCTGCTGCTATCAGATTTTTGAATAGACCTACCTCGCCTTAAGTTGATCTTTCTTGAAACCCTAGCTCTGACTGTAACACGACATTCTGCACTCTCTCCTCTCCTTCTCTATGAACGGTATGCTTTGTCTGTATAGTGCACAAGAAACAATACTTTTCACTATTCTAATACATGTGACAATAATTCAAATCAAAAGATTACAGAGACATTTTAAAACTGGCATGGGAACCTTTCACTCATTTTTGGAAGTCCATTCACCCTCCCCTCTCCTGACTTTCATCTCTGCTCCTCTTCCTTTACCATTCCTTGTGGTTTCATACTTAAGCTTACAGAAGGGACAACAACATTGTTTCTTTATGGATTAAAAAATCGTCTTCCATCTATTACCCATCTCAATGTAATAAGAACAGTCAAGGCTATTCATAGAACCATACAGCGCAGAAGAGGCCTTTGGTCCATCGAGTCCACACCGACACATTAGAAATGCCTGAACTCCCAACTAATCCCATCTGCCAGCACTTGGCCCATAGCCCTGAATGTCACTACCAGAAGGATGTGGAGGCTTTGGAGAGAGTATAGAAAAGGTTTACCAGGATGTTGCCTAGTCTTAGCTATGAGGAGAGATTGAATAAACTGGAATTGTTCTCGCTGGAAAGATGGAGGCTGAGGGGTGACCTGATAGAAGTTTATAAAATTATGAGGGGCATAAATGGGTGAACAGTTGGAAGCTTTTTCCCAGGGTGGAAATGACAATTACAAGGGGGTTCAAGGGAAGGGTTCAGTGGAGATGTGCGGGGGAAATTTTTTACGCAGAGGGTGGTGGGGGCCTGGAATGCACTGCCAAGTGAGGTGGTTGAGGAAGATACGTTAACGACATTGAAGACTTGCCTGGATAGACACATGAACAGGTGGGGAATAGAGGGCGAAAGGTGGTTGGTCTAGACACGACATGATCGGTGCAGGCTTGAAGGGCCGAAGAGCCTGTTGCTGTGCTTTGTTCTTGTTCTTTGTTATGATCTGCATCATCCAGATACTTTTTAAAGGATGTGGGAAAGTACTTTGGAAATTTGGAAGATAAGGAGGACAAGATGATTTTCCATTGTGTGGGGAAAACAGAACCAAATTCACCTAATTGTTAAATTGTGTCATTACACTGGGCGATGACCTGCATTTGTATGAAGTATCTAAGGAATTAAAGAGATAGAAATTTGTTTTGGATTTGGGTGCAGAATGGGTATTTTTTGGATTGGCTGCCTGTTATATGCAGCACCTGGTGTTCAGCTCCATTGTAGTCAGTGAACTTAAATATCGGTGCTGTGTACAATGGGGGCCATTCTGATGTTGCACGTTTTGCACCACCGCCTGCAATGAACTTCTATTTGAAAAGGTCTTCAGAGCACAGGAAAAGTAATAAGTCATTTCTGGCCCTTCACATCTGCTCTGCCATCCAATAAGATCATGGCTGACTTAGTCTTGGCCTCAATTCCACTTGTCTGCTTGACCTGAAGAATCTTTTTGTCTTTATCTGGAATGTATTCAATGACTCCGCTTTGTCACCTCTCTGGGACAGAGAATTCTAGAGATTTGTGACCCTTTTTGGAAGAAGAAATTCCTTCACATTCCATGGATACTAAGTGATCTCTTCATCTGAAACTTTGCCCCTTGGGTCTAGATTCTCCCACAAGGGGAAACATCCTCTCAGCATCTACTGTGTCATATGCCCTTTGAATGTCAATAAATCGCACTTTGTTTAGGACTTGCAGAGTCCATCTGGATCTATTTACTGCAATATCTTTATAAATCATACAGCACGGAAGAGGCCTTCTGGCCATTTGGGTCCATACCAACACATTAGAAACAACTGAACCCCCGTCTAATCCCACCTGCCAGCACTTGGCCCATACTCCTGAATGTTATGATGTGCCAAGTGCCCATCGAGATACTAAATGATCTGGATCTAGGAGCCATGCGCATATTAAGTTTATTTATTAGTGTCACAAGTAGGCTTATATTAACACTGCAATGAAGTTAATGTGAATTTCCCCTAGTCGCCACACTCCGCCGCCTGTTCGAGTACACTGAGGGAGAATTTAGCATGGCCAATGCACCTAACCAGCACGTCTTTCGGACTGTGGGAGGAAACTGGAGCATCCAGGGGGAACCCACGCAGACATGAGGAGAACGTGCAGATTCCGCACAGAGAGTCACCCAAGCCTGGAATCGAACCCGGATCCCTGGTGCTGTGAGGCAGCAGTGCTAACCACTTTGCCACCATGCAGCCTGATTAGTTAAATTTACAGATGATACAAAGCTATTGAAGGTGCTAGACCCCAAATTGAACAATATGAGCTACAGGTTGGTTTGGAAATACTTGGGGATTGGGCAGACAGTTGGTAGGCGAAAGACATCTTTGGCAAACATAAGGATCTTCACCTGGAGCTAGAATCACCAAGGTAACGTTCCTTAAGTGGAAAGTAAATAATATTCATGGAAAATGAATGTAGTTGACAGATTGAAGCTGTCTCGACAGTGTGTGCTTTTGGCAGTGAGTAAAGTAAATTGAATGTTAGGATGTATTATAAGATCAATATTGAGCTGAAATAGTGAGGTTATAGCACCACTTTATAAATCATTAGCACCATTGCACTTAGAATACTGTGTACAGTTCGAGACCCCATTGTACAAAATGAATATTGCATTGGCTGAAAGGATATAGAAGAGCTATATGATTGAGTTAGATGGAGGGGTTTGCATTTATGCGGAACAATGATGTAAACAAGAATATTCTCACTGGGAAAAACATGGACGAGAGATGGTCCGAGTTTTTTTGCTTTAGCTGTATAAAACTTTAGTTAGGCCGCATTTGGAGTGTTGCGTGGAGCTCTGGTCACCACACTACCAGAACAACATGGAAGCTTTGGAGAGAATGCAAAGAAGGTTTACCAGGATGTTGCCTGTTCTGGAGGGTTTGAGATATGAGAGGTTGGATAAACTTGGATTGTTTCACTGGAAAGGCAAAGGCTGAAGGGTGACCCGATAGTTACAGTCACAGCTAGGGTGTAGAGAAAGATCAGCTTAATATCAAGTAAGACCATAAGACATAAGCCGAGTGGCCTAATTCTGCTCCTATTGCGTCTGTTCTGCCATTCAATCATGGCCGATATTTTTCTCATCCCCATTCTCCTGGCTTTTCCCCATTACCCCTGATCCCCTTATTAATCAAGAACCTATCTATCTCTGTCTTAAAGACACTCAATGACCTGGCTTCCACAGCCTTCTGCGGCAATGATTTCCACAGATTCACCACTCTCTGGCTGAAGAAATTCCTCCTCATCTCTGTTTTAAAGGATCGTCCTTTAGCCTGACATTGTGCCCTCTGGTTCTAGTTTTTCCTACTAGTGGAAACATCCTCTCCACGTCCACTCTATCCAGGCCTCACAGTATCCTGTAAGTTTCAATAAGATCCCCCCCTCATCCTTCTAAACTCCAATGAGTACAGACCCAGAGTCCTCAACTGTTCTTCATACGACAAGTTCTTCATCCAGGGATCATTCTTGTGAACCTCCTCTGGACCCTTTCCAAGGCTGCACATCCTTCCTTAGATATGGGGCCCAAAACTGCTCACAATACTCCAAATGGGGTCTGACCAGAGCCTTATACAGCCTCAGAAGTACATCCCTGCTCTTGTATTCTAGCCCTCTCAACATGAATGCTAACATTGCATTTGCCTTCCTAACTGCCGACTGAACCTGCATATTAACCTTAAGAGAACCTTGAACAAGGACTCCCAAGTCCCTTTGTGTTTCTGATTTCTTAAGCATTTTCCCATTTAGAAAGTAGTCTAGGCCTCCATACCTCTTTCCAAAGTGCATAACCTGACACTTTTCCACATTGTATTCCATCTGCCACTTCTTTGTCCACTCTCCTAACCTGTCCCAAGTCCTTCTGCAGCCCCCCTGCTTCCTCAATACTACCTGTAGGTTCATTCAAAAGTCTGATGACAGCAGGGAAGAGGCTGTTCTTGAGTCGGTTGGTACGTGATCCCAGACTTTTGTATCTTTTTCCTGATGGAAAAGGGTGTGTCCGGGATGCGTGGGATCCTTGATTAGATTGATTGCTTTTCCGAGGCAGCAGAAAGTATAGACGGAGTCAATGGATGGGAGGCTGGTTTGCGTGATGGACTGAGCTACGTTCACAACCCTTTGTAGTTTCTTGCAGTCTTGGTCAGAGCAGGAGCCACACCAAGCTGTGATACATCCGGAACGGATGCTTTCTATGGAGCATCTATGGCGGGACCAGGGCAGGTTGTTAGTGATGTGCACACCGTTGGTGTTTTCATTTGAGTAATTCCTATATTGCTATGATGGCAATAGTCTTGGTAAAAGACTGGTACAAAGCAATTGTCTGTAACAAGGGATGGCTCTTCACCACCCCCTCCCCCCACCTTGGTAGCTATTGCTCCCACGTATAGCCTGCAAAATGCCTGCCTACACTGGATTGTCTGGTTCTGCCTGGGCTGTATAAATCAAAGTGCCAGACTGGGTTGAGAGCATGACTGGGTTAGCACTGGAGGAGAATGGGGGAAGGCTGAGAGCAATGCCCAAAGTGGGTGGGGGGGGGGGGGGGGGGGGGGGGTGCACAGAGAGAGAGAGAGAGAGAGACTGAGAATCAGGGCCTGACTGTTGCTTCTGTCCACTTTCACTCTCCACACCCAGGCAAAATGGGGAAATCCAGGGTGGTTGGAGGAGGAGGAATGAATCAGTGAGTGGGATGGGAGGGAATGAGTGAGGGACTGGGATGGGAGCATATACAAGTGTGTGTATGTTAAACTAACCAAGTATGTGTAACGGTTGCCTGTGTTTGCAAGTCTTGCCGGTCTGTTAATTATTGTGTGCAGCTCCAAAGTTCAGAAAGTTTGGCCAGTCCTAGTCTGTAAATACCACAGCGTAGCTACATTAGAAAGAGTTGACTTTTATTTCTGCTATAATTTGTAAACAGTATTACAACCGGGTGATGAGGAGTGAGCTGGCTTCCTTACTCAACCCCCTTGGCTGGTCGAAACAAAGGTTGTTAAAATTTATTTTACCCACCAATGCCTTTTCCAGTCCAATTTATTTACTTTTTAATAAAGGGCCAATCAAACCAGGTTTTCTTGAGACACAGGGTAAGTTTGTTAGTTATAAACCCAAGAAAAAATAGTAATTGGGCGGGGATCCTGGATTCAGGATTCAATCCTGGACCGGGGAGCGGCGCGGGCTTGGAGGGCCGAAGGGCCTGTTCCTGTGCTGTATTGTTCTTTGTTCTTTGTTCTTTGTAAAAGGTGTGACCTTGCACGCACGCACATATCAAGTAAGAAAGTTAGAGCCCAATAAAAAGTAAATTAAGATCATAGAATCCCTACAGTGCAGAAGGAGACTATTCGGCTCATTGAGTCTGCGCCGACCACAATCCCATCCAGGCCCTATCCCCGTCACCTACATATTCACCCCACTAATCCCCCTGACACGAGGGTCAATTTAGCATGGTCAATAAATCTAACCCTCACATCTTTAGACCGTGGGAGGAAACCCGAGCACCCGGAGGAAACCCATGCAGACAAGGGGGAGAACGTGCAAACTCCACACAGACAGTGACCCAAGGCCGGAATTGAACTCTGGTCCCTGGCCCTGTGAGGCAGCAGTGCTAAGCAATGTGCCACCCTGATACAAGTAACTCGATACAATTAAACCTTTGCTCATCTTTGATGCTTGGATCATTGACTATTACGGCCGTTTGAAGTTACTTTATTTCTTGTGGAATTCTGCGGAGTTAACTTGTTTCAGGTCTATACTTTGTTAAAGACTCTTCTAGCTTCAGAAAGAGAGAAATGTTTACTGCTCTGTTCCAGCAGTGTTTGCAGAAGACTGTGGTGTTTCTTCCTCCTCCTCCTCTTGATTCTGCTTGACAGAGCCAGTTTTTAAAACTCCTGTATGTGTATTCCCAGAAAGGAGTCTAACAACACCAGGTTAAAGTCCAACAGGTTTATTTGGTAGCAAACGCCACTAGCTTTCAGAGCGTTGGTCCTTCGTCAGGT
Organism: Mustelus asterias; assembly: GCF_964213995.1. Lineage (NCBI taxonomy): Eukaryota > Metazoa > Chordata > Chondrichthyes > Carcharhiniformes > Triakidae > Mustelus > Mustelus asterias. The sequence goes on from NC_135810.1 coordinate 114,883,642, forward strand.
GAGTGGGAGATCTGCTCACAAACAGCAAACGGGGCGTATAAAGACACAAACTCAATTTACAGAATAATGATTGGAATGCGAGTCTTTACAGGTAATCAAGTCTTAAAGGTACAGACAATGTGAGTGGAGAGAGCATTAAGCACAGGTTAAAGAGATGTGTATTGTCTCCAGACAGGACAGCCAGTGAGATTTTGCAAGTCCAGGCAACTTGTGGGGGTTACAGATAGTGTGACATGAACCCAATATCCCGGTTGAGGCCGTCCTGATGTGTGCGGAACCTGGCTATCAGTCTCTGCTCAGCGATTCTGCGCTGTCGTGTGTTGTGAAGGCCGCCTTGGAGAACGCTTACCCGAATATCAGAGGCCGAATGCACTTTTCTGTTTTCCAAATGCTATGGGTCTCTGTATCAATTATCAGCCTTTTCTGCCACACAGTGCAAATCCAACATGCAACGCAGGCGAAACTGAAAGTTTCCTTACCTTAGTTTGACGTGATGAGATCCAGCCTCGTCACCAGTTTATTACATTTTTGTTCCTGGTGCCTTTTCAGGATCAGTCAGTACACGAGGAGATGCAGGAGAGGATTAACATTGCAAATGTCCATTATTCATAGAAATCATAGAAACCCTACAGTGCAGAAGGAGGCCATTCGGCCCATCGAGTCCGCACCGACCACAATCCCACCCAGGCCCTACCCCCACATATTTACCCGCTAATCCCACTAACCTACGCATCTCAGGACTCTAAGGGGCAATTTTTAACCTGGCCAATCAACCTAACCCGCACATCTTTGGAATGTGGGAGGAAACCGGAGCACCCGGAGGAAACCCACGCAGACACGAGGAGAATGTGCAAACTCCACACAGACAGTGACCCGAGCCGGGAATAGAACCCGGGACCCTGGAGCTGTGAAGCAGCAGTGCTAACCACTGTGCCACCGTGCCGCAGCAGTCGAACTGATAGGAAAACATGGATCCTGCGATCACGCACGCAATGGGCAGTACGCTGGCATAGTGGTTAGCATTGCTGCCTCACAGAATCAGGGACCTGGGATCAATTCTGGCCTTGGGTGACTGTGTGGAGTTTGCATGTTCTCCCCGTGTCTGCGTGGGTTTCCACTGAGTGCTCCGGTTTCATCCCACACTCCAAAAGCGTTAGGTTGATTGGCCATGTTAAATTGCCCTTTAGTGTCCCAGGATGTGAAGGTTAGGGGGATTAGCAGGGTAAATATTTGGGGTTGCGGGGGTGGGTTGGGTGGGCTGCACTATCAGAGAGTCCGTGCAGACTTGATAGCCGCCTCCTGCACTGTAGGGATTTTATGAATGCAAAGCGTACAATACTTAATAGCAGTGTTCCCATACATCCAACAAAGGGTCATCAACATTGGCTCCATTCTCTCTCCACAGATGCTGTCAGACCTGCTAAGAATTTCCAGCATTTCTCTTTTTTTGTTACAGCATGGCACAGTGGTTAGCACTGCTGTCTCACAGCGCCAGGGACCCGGGTTCAATTCCGGCCTCGGGTGACTGTCTGTGTGGAGTTTGCACGTTCTCCCTGTTGTCTGCGTGGGTTTCCTCCGGGTGCTCCGGTTTCCTCCCACAGTCCAAAAATATGTGGGTTAGGTTAATTGCCCATGTTAAATTGATTCTAATGTCAGGGAGATTAGCAGGGTAAATATGTGGGGTTATGGAAATGGGGCCTGGGTGGGATTATGGTCAGTGCAGACTCGAAGGGCCGAATGGCCTCCTTCTGCACTGTCGGGATTCGATGAGATTCCAGCATCCACAGTATCTTGCTTTTATCTTATACACCCTGTTACTTTTGTACTTTTAGACAGAGAAAGTTGGGTGATTGGGAGATGCTGCTAACAAAGCCTTAGTGAGTTGCTGCAGTGCATCCACAATTGCATAAACATTGCAGCCACAATGCGCCAAAGGTTGAGGGGGTGGAGTGTTTAGGTTTGGTGGAGTACTCACTGCTTTATCCTGGATTGTGTTGGATTGTGAATGAAATTCAGTCGAGGCCTGACCAGTATCTGAAATGATACCGTGACCGTTTTAGCACGGCATAGTTAAGTAGCAAATGTTGACACAAAACTACAACCAAAGCTTGAGAGGAGCAAGTGCGTGCATTGTGTGAGACTTTTAATAATGTGCGTTTTCGAGTATAGCACATCTGTCACACTTTGTATATAACACCAACAAATCACTTCAGAACACCGTTTAGAAATGTGTACACAAAGGGGAGAGCCCCTTATTCTTTTCCGACCTTGAGATAATTCATTGAGGATGCAGCCATTCATCGAACATAGAAGATACAGCACAGTACAGGCCCTTCGGCCCACGATGTTGTGCCGAAGGGCCTGTACTGTGCTGTACTGTTCTATGAATGGCTACATCCTCAATGAATTATCTCAAGGTCGCAACTAATGAATAGCAATGAATAATGAATAGGCTAATGAATAGACCTTTAGATGCTGGTTTGGTTACCGTGGAGAGAATATAGTATATCTATCTAATGTATGTGTGTATGTATGTATTCCATTTCACACGTGTATATTTGTATATAAAATGTGTGAATGTTATACATGTAATGCATGTCCATCTCCATATCTATCTAATGTATGTGTGGGTGTCACAGTGGTTAGCCCTGCTGCCTCACAACAGCAGGGACCCGGGTTCAATTCCCATCTTGGGTCACTGTCTGTGCGGAGTTCTCCCGCTGGGTTTCCTCCCATAGTCCGAAAGACGTGTTGGTTAGGTGCATTGGCCTTGCTAAATTCTCCCTCAGTGTACCCGAACAGGTGCTGGAGTGGTGGCGACGAGGGGATTTTCACAGTAACTTCATTGCAGTGTTAATGTAAGCCTACTTGTGACACTAATAAATAAACCTAACTGCCAAGCTTTTGTTTAAATTCAAACCAGGCAAGTCGATGTTGACCAAAGCATTTTGCAATAAATTTGCAATTGTTGCAAAAGGACTGGATTCTAAATGTAATGATGTGGAGATGCCGGCGTTGGACTGGGGTAAACACAGTAAGAAGTTTAACAACACCAGGTTAAAGTCCAACAGGTTTATTTGGTAGGTTTATTTTGCTACCAAATAAACCTGTTGGACTTTAACCTGGTGTTGTTAAACTTCTTACTGTTCTAAATGTAAAGCAGTGTTGTTACAATTGTATAAAGCGTTGGTGAAACTACACCTGGAGTATTGTGTTCAGTTTTGTTCTCTTTGCTTGAGGAAGGATGTGATGGCACTGAAGGTAATTCAAAGGAGGTTCACCAGATTGATGGAGGGATGAAAGGGTTGACGTACAAGGAGCAGTCAAATAGCTTGGTCTTGGACTTTCTGAAGTTCAGAAGAATGAGGGAGGATCTGATCGAGGTATATAAAATACTAAAGGGGATTGATGAAGTGGATGTTGAACAGATGTTCCCCCTTGTGGGACAGTCTAGAGCAAGAGGTGAGAGATATAGGGGTGGGATTTACGACCCCGCTTGTCCTGAAACTGTAAAGTCCCGCCCGAGGACAACGGACCTTCCCATGTTCCACCTCTCGCCCGTTCGGATTCCTGTGGCGGACAGGGTGGTAAGATTCCGGCCATAGACTGAGAGAAGGTAGGTTCAAAAATAAGATGAGGCAAAATTACTTCCCCGAGGGTTTTGAATCTGTGGAACTCTCTGCCCCAGAGTGCAGTGGAGGCAGAATCAATCAACAGATTCAAGAAAGAGATAGATATGTTTCCAATGGAAAGCAGGATAAAGGGCTATGGGGAGCAGGCAGGAAAGTGGAGTTCAGACCAGGATAAAATCAGCCATGACCATGTTAAATGGTGGAGCGGGTTCGAAGGGCAGAATTGCCGACTCCCGCTCTTAATTCCTATGTTCCACGGGGAATGAATCAGCGAATAGCTGTCCCCCAAGTGTTTATTTAGTAGGAAAAGGTGCAACGTGTGGATGTGTTCCTTCTGCCTGCAAAGGACAAGTATTGTGAATATATGTGGCTTCTAGCACATGCAAGTGTGCCACACTTTGGGCCTGATAATCTTAAATTGATTTTATTATGACTGTCATTCTGACCGTGCGTCTGACACAATACCCAGGGGAGATCAGTGTGAGTCTGAATTCCATTGTATGACTTTATATGGAATGTACAGCACAGAAACAGGTTTGTGTTGATGGTTATGCTCTACGTCTGCCTCCTCCCCCACTTTTCATTTAACCCCATCAGCATTAGCTGTTTAAAAACCATAGAAACCTTCCAGTGCAGAAGGAGACCATTCAGCCCATCGAGTCTGCACCGACAACCATCCCACCTCGGCCCTATCCCCGTAACCCCACAAATTTACCTCGCTAATCCCTCTAACATGTCCCGAGATACTAAGTGGCAATTTAGCATGGCCAATGCACCTAACCCGCACACCTTTGGACTGTGGGAGGAATCCAGAGCACTCGGCGGAAACCTACACAGACATGGAGAGAACATGCAAATTCCACACAGACAGTGGCACATGCTGGGAATCGAACCCAAGTCCCTGGTGCTGTGAGGCAGCAGTGCTAACCACTGTGCCATCCTTGTATCTCGTTCATGTGTTCATCCAGTTCCATTTAAATCGATGCTATTTGACTCCACTACCCCCTCAATACTTGGTAAATGGGTTTATGCTGAATTTCCAATAGGGGTAATGCTAAATCTAAGTTCCAGTGCAATGGTATTGAAGGTGTATGATTCTTAAAGGGACTATTGCTTCACTCAGCCAAAAATGTCACCAGATTAGTGAGCCTCAAGAACCGCTTGTCCTATTGAATATTTATTCTAATTCGTTTAATGGGATGTGGGAGGCAATCGCCTACTGATATTATCATTAGCTGAGTTTCTGGATTAATAGTCTAATGTTCTGGGGACCGCGGTTCAAATCCCGCCATGGCAGATGGTGGAATTTGAATTCAATAAAAATATCTGGAATTAAGAATCTACTGATGACCATGAAACCATTGTCAATTGTCGGAAAAACCCATCTGGTTCACTCATGTCCTTTAGGGAAGGAAATCTGCCATTCTTATCTGGTCTGGCCGACATGTGACTCCAGAGCCACAGCAATGTGGTTGACTCTCAACTGCCCCCTGAAATGGTCCAGCAAGCCACCCAGTTCAAGGGCAACTAGGGATGGGCAATAAATGCTGACCAGCCAGCGATGCCCATGTTCCACGAATGAATAAAGAAAATGTGGGCATCGTTGCCTAGGCTAGCATTTATTACTGATTACCTAACTGCCCTTGAGAAGATGGTGGTGGGCTGCCACCTTCAACCGCTGCAGTGGGCATAGGTACACTCAATGCTGTTAGGGAGGAAGTTCCAGGATCTTGACCTAGTGATAGTGAAGGAAATTGGGATGGTGAGTGGCTTCGGATCATAGAGCCGTACAGCACGGAAACAGACCCTTTGGCCCAACTGGTCCATGCTGACCATGGTGCCCTCCCAGCTAGTCCCAATTGCCCACATTTGGCCCATATCCCACTTATCCTTTCCCATCCATGTACTTATTCCAATGCTTTTTAAATGTTGCTGTTGAACCTTCCTCAACCTCGTTCGCTGGCAGCTCATTCCATATAAACACCATCCTCTGCGTGAAGAAGTTGTCCCTCAGGTCCCTTTTAAATCTTACCCCTCTCACCTTAAACCTATGCCCTCTAGTGTTCAATTCCCTTACCCTGGGAAAAAGATTATGTGCGTTCATCCTATCAATGCCCCTTATGATTTTATACACCCCAATAAGGTCACCCCTCATTCTTCTACGTTCCAAGGAATAAAGTCCTAGCCTGGCCAACCTCTCCCTATAACTCAGGCCCACTAATCCTGGCAACATCCTTGTAAATCATCTTTGCCCTCTTTCCAGTTCATGTCCTTCTAATAACAGGGTGACCAAAATTGTACAGAATACTCCAAGTGCAGCCTCACCAACGACTTATACAACTGTAACATAATGTCTCAACTCCTATACTCAATGTCCAATGTCCTGACTGATGAAGGCCAGTGTGCTAAACACCTTCTTCACCACTCTGTCTACCTCTGATGCTGCTTTAAAGGAACCATGTACTTGTACTCCTAGCTCCCTCTGTTCCTCAACACTCCCCAGGGCCCTACCATTCACTGTATAAGTCCTACCCTGGTTTGACTTTCCAAAATGCAACATCTCACACTTACTTGTACTGAAATCCATTTGCCAATCCTTGGCCCACCTCTCTAACTGATCAAGATCCCCCCTGTAATTTTTGATCGCCTTCTTCACTATCAGCGATATCTCCTAATTTAGTATCATCCGCAAACTTACTAACCATACCTTGTACATTCACATCCAGATCATTTATATAAATAATGAATAACAAGGATCCCAGCACCGACCCCTGAGGCACACCACTAGTCACAGGTCTTCAGTCCAAGAAATAACCTTCGACCATCACCCTCTGCTTCCTGCCATCGAGCCAATTTTGAATCCAATTTGTTAGCTCTCCCTGGATCCCATGCAACCTAATCTTCCAGATAGCCTGCCATGTTAAAGACATTGCTGAAGTCCATATAACAACAACATCTGCCCCAACTCGCATCCATCCTCTTGGTTACCTCTTCGAAAATCTCTAAAAAGAAATTAATCAGACATAACTTTCCATGCACAAAGTCGTGCTGACTATCCCTAATCAAACCTTGACTATCCGAATGTTGATAGATCCTGCCCCTCAGAATCCCCTCTAGTAACTTACCCATCATTGATGTCAGGCTCACTGGCCTGTAATTCCCTGGCTTGTCTTTGCTACCCTTCTTCAACAACGGAACAACATTAGCCACCCTCCAGTCTTCCGGAACTTCACCAGTGGAAAGAGATGAAACAAATGGGTGGGATTTTACATGATGTGGAGATGCCGGCGTTGGACTGGGGTAAACACAGTAAGAAGTTTAACAACATCAGGTTAAAGTCCAACAGGTTTATTTGGTAGCAAGTGCTACCAGTGCTACCAAATAAACCTGTTGGACTTTAACCTGGTGTTGTTAAACTTCTTACTGGGATTTTACAGCCACGCTTGTCCCGAAACTATAAAACCCCACACCAGGTCAACGGGCCTGTTCTCGTTCAGGATCTGTTGTAGAAGTGGCAATAATTTGCTTCTAATTAAGCAACTTTGGGGAGTGGTGCAGAGAAAGGTTACTAGAATGGTTGTAGGGATGAGAGACATAGAGAGAGGAGTTGGGGATGTTAAAGGTAGATGTAACAGAGGTGCTCAAGATGATGGGGGATTTTTGATAGTCAATGGCAAGAAACTATTTCCAATGGCTGAAGTGTCAGTAAGCAGAGGATTAAGGTGATTTATTAAGGAACCAGCGGCAGAGGAGAATTTTACTTCATGCAGTGCATTGCGGTGAGCTGTGTGGCTGTACTGTGCCAATGTATTTGAGCCATGTTCTTGTGCAGGATCTGTCGTAGTGGTTCTATGCACTCTGAGCCGTTCTGTCTACTGGCATCCTGTACTGTTACTGCAGCAGCATAATTGCTTCTAATGTCCAGAAAATTGGTTTTAATCTGAACTAATGCTGCTCTGCTGTTTTCTCCTGGGATTTTGCAGAGTGGGGCTTGATTGGGTTGATTTGCAGGTATGGCCATGTGATGGGGAAAGCTAGGCTTATGCTGAATATTCAAGCTTAAATGCTGCTTTTGGAGTTGAGAGAAAGTAGTGTCTCTTTTTTCCCCCTCTCTGAAGTTGGAGACGTGAATCTGCCAGTTTCTTTCTTGGGGATTCTGCTGTATGAGAGTGGATCTTTCTCTGAGATTTGCTGCTTTGCAAGCTGCAGAGAGAGAGAGGTATTATTTTCTGTCTCGGGTGTCTGGAGACTGGGAGCTGCCGGAGGCTGGGTTTGCTTCTGAGGTTTTGCTGCTTTGAGGGTATATCCTTCTCTGAAGATTGCTGTTGGGATCTCTGCCCAAAAGTGTTGAGGAGCTGAGGGTCTAGCATCATATGGGCACCTTTTGGTTGCTGTGCTGACTGGTTCTACAGAAGGAATTCATGTCTATGGGGATATTGCTTAAATTGGGACAACAGAGATAGCTAGCTGTTAAGGTTTGTATTTTGCCATGTCCAAGAATTTTAATTGGTAAAAGTTATGCTAATTCTTTTTGTCATATTCTAACTGTGTTCTTAAATAAAGTTTATTTCGATAAAAGCTTCCTAGTGAGTCATTGGAATCATACCTGGAGTGAAACACCTTTTGCTCACCAATGCCAAAATCAAATGTAGAGGTTGAGGTCTAAACTAGCTGCATAATATACCTTGAAGTTTCTGGATGGGCCTTATCATCTGAAATTCATTGCCTAAAGGGGCGGTTGAAGCAGTTTCAATGGCAACTTTCAGAAACACAATTGAATATGTACATGAAAAAATTTGCCGGGCTACCAGGGAAGAGCTGGTGTGTAGCACTGATATGGATAGATCTTTCGAAGAGCCAGCAAGATGGCCGAGCAGTCTCCTCACTCAGTGAATATGTAAGCTGTTGACACTTGACGCTGTGATGCAGGCTTGGAGGGCCGAAGGGCCTGATCCTGTGCTGTTTTGCTCTTTGTGCAGGGTCATGCATCTCGAGAGTAGTGTAAATGACCTTGAAGGACTCCTGTGATTAAATGTGATCTGTTAAACAGTTTCACGTAACTTGGGAGTGATGTGAGAGTTGGGCCACCTCCCAAGGATAATGGTAGCAAACTATCCCTGGCCATCGAGGTGCCCATGAAATAAACTGCACCTCCGAATTGTGCTGCAGTATGTGTAGCAGATTAGACACCGCTATCTGTGTGTCCTCTGCAGCCTGCAAAGGGGCCTCAACCTTTAGTGTACCGTGACCAGCCAGCAAGACTCTGATAAATCATTTGTCGTGAGCAGAATTGATTCAAGACGGGGTGTTCATTTCCCGCGCTATTGTACATCATCCAGAAAAGCAAAGTCTCTATTATTTTTGAATGTCTGAAATCTTGGATTGGGGTGAGAATAAAATGCTGTGTTTATTATAACACAGATCATGCCTATTGTGGAAGTCGGATCATAAGACCATTAGACATAGCAGCAGAATTAGGCCATTCAGCCCATTGAGTCTGCTCCGCCATTCAATCATGACGGATATTTTTCTCATCCCCATTCTCCTGCCTTTTACCCATAACCCCTGATCCCCTTATTAATCAAGAACCTATCTATCTCTGTCTTAAAGACACTCAATGACCTGGCCTCCACAGACTTCTGCAGCAAAGGGTTCCACAGATTCACCACACTCTGGCTGAAGAAATTCCTCCTCATCGTTGTTTTAAAGAATCGTCCCTTTAGCCTGAGGTTGTGCTCTCTGGTTCCAGTTTTTCCTACTAGTGGAAACATCCTCTGCACATCCACTCTATCCGGGCCTCACACTATCTTGTAAGTTTCAATAAGATTCCCCCCTCATCCTTCTAAACTCCAATGAGTGCAGAGCCAGAGTCCTCATACGATAAGCTCTTCATTCCAGGGATCATTCTTGTGAACCTCCTCTGGACCCCTTCCAAGGCCAGCACGTTCTTCCGTAGATACGGGGCCCCAAAACTGTTCGCAATACTCCAAGTGGGGTCTGACCAGAGCCTTATACAGCCTCAAAAGTACATCCCTGCTCTTGGAAACCCCTCTCGACATGAATGCGAACATTGCATTTGCCTTCCTAATTATCGACTCAACCTGCACGTTAGATCAGAGTTAGTTACTGCAGTCTCTCTTTGGGCCAGCAGCATGAATTGTGTGAATTTTGCTTGCCGCACCATGGCAACGCTTGACAGCGTAAGAGCAGACTGAGCAACAAGATTAATTTCTTCTGTCAGAGTAATGAGAAATGTCGACACTTCCACCTTTTAGATTGTTATCGTCGGGCATTTTTTTAATTGAGTACATAAAAAAAGGAAAAATTCGTCCTGAGTCTTTCATTGATAGGAAAGGGGAGGCGATGGCCTAGTGATATTGCCACCAGACGATTAATCCAGAGACTCAGCTAATGTTCTGGAGACCTGGGTTCGAATCCTGTCATGGATGTGGTTGACTCTCACCTGCCCTCTGAGCAAAGGCAATTAGGGATGGGCAATAAATGCTGGCCAGCCAGCGACGCCCGTGCCCCATGAATGAATTTTTAAAAAGCACTTTACGATGTCCTGAGATCATAAAAGGTGCTATGTAACCCCTCTAGCCTCTTCCATCATTTAGAATGCTGATTTGATTTGATTTGTTGTTGTCACATGTATTAACATACAGTGAAAAGTATTGTTTCTTGCGCGATAGACAAAGTATACCGTTCATAGAGAAGGAAAGGAGAGAGTGCAGAATGTAGTATTACGTCATAGCTAGTATGTAGAGAAAGGTCAACTTAATGCAAGGTAGGTCCATTCAAAAGTCTGATGGCAGCAGGGAAGAAGCTGTTCTTGAGTCAGTTGGTACGTGACCTCAGACTTTTGCATCTTTTTCCTGATGGAAGAAGGTGGAAGAGAGAATGTCCGGGGTGTGTGGGGTCCGTGATTGTGCTGGCTGCTTTTCCGAGGCAGCAGGAAGTGTAGACAGAGTCGATGGATGGGAGGCTGGTTTGCGTGATGGACTGGGCTTCATTCACAACCCTTTGTAGTTCTTTGCAGTCTTGGGCAGAGCAGGACCAATACTAAGCTGTGATACAACCAGAAAGAATGCTTTCTATGGTGCATCTGTAAAAGCTGGTGAGAGTCGTAACGGACATGCCAAATTTCCTTAGTCTTCTGAGAAAGTAGAGCATTTGAATTCAAATTTGATTCAAATTGTGGCTGATTTGTGAGCGAGCCTCAGGAGCCTTTGTCCCAGATACCTTCTGACTGTTGGTACACATAATCTATCTCAAATTGAAAAAGTTACAATTGATTTGCATCATTGTGGAAGAGAGTTGCAAATTTTTGCCACTCTTTGCATGTTGAGCCTGGTGGTAATTTCACTCTTGAAATGTCTGGCTCTAATTTGTGGACACTGGCCTACTGGTTCTAGACTTCCCCGTCATGTTTCCCCCTCTCTATCCTCTCTGCTCCTGTTGAGATCTTTGAATCATTTCTCTAAACTTCAAAATTTCAGGGAATACAACTTGGCTTGTATAATTTCTCCTAATTTAACCCTTTCATTTTTCAAATGTAGTCATTGTTTGTTTGTTTTGTTTATTTATTAGTCGCAAGTTAAGCTTACATTAACACTGCAATGAAATTACTGTGAAATTTCCCCAGCCGCCACACTCTGGCACCTGTTCGGGTCAATGCACCTAACCAGCACGTCTTTCAGACTGCGGGAGGAAACCGGAGCACCCGGAGGAAACCCACGCAGACACAGAGAGAACGTGCAGACTCTGCAGACGGTGACCCAAGCCGGGAATTGAACCCGGGTCCCCGGCGCTGTGAGGCAGCAATGCTAACCACTGTGCCACCGTAATGTAGGAAACAAGGCAACCAATTTGCGCACAACAAGCTCCCACAATTTTTGCTTAATGTGACCATTGACTACACTTACGGTTGTACATCCTGTGAAAATTCTCTGGTGTGTGCCCACTGAGGGAAACCTTACCAAATAACAGCGATGATGTAATCACCAGATGATCTATTGGTTAAGAGATAAACATTGTCCAAAATGGGACTGAATGGACCTCTGTTTAACACTGCATCTGAAAGATGCCGGGATACTTATTTTAAGTTATTTTCCCTTTCTTGATGTTCCAAAATGGAACAGGCCATCTTGGACTGGGTGTTGTGCAATGAGAGAGGATTAGTTGGCAATCTAGTTGTGAGAGAACCCTTGGGGATGAGTGACCATAATGTGGTAGAATTCTTCTAGGATAAAATAATGATTCCATTATTTGAATGGGTGTAAATGGAGAGAGGTGGATACTCAAGTGAGACCTTGATGTCCTCATACATCAGTGTCTGAAAGTATGAGTAAAGAAAGCAAATTAAATGTTGGCCTTTATAGCGAGAGGATTTGAGTTTAGGAATAGAGATGTTATGTATTCTTGCATTACCTTGCAAGGTTTGTAGTACTTGCAGCTGATTTGTGGAATTTAGCTTGTTTAATAATCACGCAATTGTCATGGACTCTAATTCAATGGAATTCAAACTGATAGAAACATAGAAGAAACATAGAAAAACTACAGCACAAAACAGGCCCTTCGGCCCCACAAGTTGTGCCGAACATATCCCTACCTTTTAAGCCTACCTATAACCCTCCATCCTATTAAGTCCCATGTACTCATCCAGGAGTCTCTTAAAAGACCCTATTGAGTTTGCCTCCACCACCACTGACGGCAGCCGATTCCACTCGTCCACCACCCTCTGTGTGAAAAACTTCCCCCTAACATTTCCCCTGTACCTACCCTCCACAGCACCTTAAACCTGTGTCCTCTCGTAGCAGCCATTTCCACCCTGGGAAAAAGCCTCTGAGAGTCCACCCGATCTATGCCTCTCAACATCTTGTATACCTCTATTAGGTCTCCTCTCATCTTACTTCTCTCCAAGGAGAAAAGACCAAGCTCCCTCAGCCTATCCTCATAAGGCATGCCACTCAATCCAGGCAACATCCTTGTAAATCTCCTCTGCACCCTTTCAATCTTTTCCACATCCTTTCTGTAATGAGGCGACCAGAACTGAGCACAGTTGATGAAGCAATACAATTTGGCGACAGCAAATAAAGTAAGGGAGTACATAATAATTGTAGAATATCAAGGTGTGTAGAGGAGGGAGGCCCTTCCCATTCACTCTGTTTCCTTTAGCAGTGATGTCAATAACCAAGGAGGCATAATTGGCAGAAAGATTAGAGGGGAGTTGAGATTTTCCCCCTTCCCCCAGAACCCTCTACCTGAAAGAATGGTAGAGGCAGAAACCCTCATCACACTTATTAAAAAAACACACTTGGATTGACACTTGAACTGTCCTAACAGACAGGACTATGGAGCTGTAAAGTGGGATGAAGCTCTATATATCTTGCCAGCTTGGATGTGGTACTATGGCCCCTTTAAGGACGATCCTTCATGGGATCAGCTGTTGAAAGCCCGCAGTGCAGAGTTAGAGGGGAGAAGAGAGAGAGTCCAAAGGAGAAAAGACACAGACTCTGTTAACGATGTTGCTGTTTGAGAAATTCAATCCTGAAGTTGAGATTTGTGGGAAGCACGTTGAGAAACTGCATTTTTTTTCTTTGTTTTTGCACAAAAACAGAATAACAGCCAAGGGGAAACAGATGGTGAGATAGAATCATAGAATCACTACAGTGCAGAAGGAGGCCGTTTGGCCCATCAAGTCTGCACCGACCACAATCCCACCCAGGCCCTATCCCCATAACCCCACATATTTACCCCGCTAGTCCCCCTGACACTAATGGTCAATTTAGGATGGCCAATCAACCTAACCCGCACATCTTTGGACTGTGGGAGGAAACCCGAGCACCCGGAGGAAGCCCACGCAGGCACGGGGAGAATGTGCAAACTCCACACACACAGTCACCTGAGGCCGGAATTGAACCCGGGTCCCTGGCACTGTGAAGCAGCAGTGCTAACCACTGTGCCACCGTGCCATAAGTTTGTGACCCATAGACTTACAATCTAGTGAGGAGCTAGATGTCACCCAAAGCTCCAGACACACAAACCTTCGACCAGTTAGTCAACTTAGTTCAGGATCACTCTAACCCCCGATCTTTTGTTATCATGCAGTGGTACAAATTCCACTCTGCTTTTCGGGATCCAGGAGAGATGGTCTCCAGCTTCATGGCCAGATGTCAACATCTGGCAGGGCACTGTGACTGTGGGCCTTCGTTAGGAGACGCGTTGGGGGATCGTTTGGTTTGTGGGGTCAACAGCCTCAAAGTCCAAAACAAACTGCTTGCTGAAACCAAGATTTCACTCGAAAAGCAGTAGAGATGGTCCAAGCTTGAGTTATAAGGAGAGGCTGGATAGACTAGGACTTTTTTCCCCTGGAGCATGGGAGACTTGGGGGTGATCTTATGGAGGTCTATAAAATAATGAGGGGCATAGATCAGCTAGATAGTCAACATCTTTTCCCAAAGGTAGGGGAGTCTAAAACTAGAGGGCATAGGTTTAAGGTGAGAGGGGAGAGATACAAAAAGGGTCCAGAGAGGCAATTTTTCACAGAGTGGTGAGTATCTGGAACAAGCTGTCAGAGGTAGTAGTAGATTTTGTCTTTTAAAAAGCATTTAGACAGTTACATGGGTAAGATTGGTATCGAGGGATATGGGCCAAATGCGGGCAATTGGGACTAGCTTAGTGGTTAAAAAAGGGGTGGCATGGACAAGTTGGGCCGAAGGGCCTGTTTCCATGCTGTAAACCTCTATGACTCTATGCGACATGCGTGCTGAGCAAGGTGTTTGCAAAGTATGCAGAGTGAGGTGAACCAGTTGTGATGGGAAACAGCTCCTGCTGAGAACAGCCTGAGTGAGGGTGCAGCGGGGCCTGAGAGGAGTCATTCAGCACCAGGGTCTGAGGCATATTTTCGGTGTGGAGGAGACCATTCCCAAGAGACATGCCAGTGCAAGAATTTTGCCTGTTTCCGATGAAGAAAGAAAGGTCACCTGCAAGCTAGATCTAGAGTGAAGCAGGCTGCACAGAACGTTCCAGAAAAAACAATGATGAAAACAACCCCTGTGAAAAAGCTGGTGGTGGGACCAAAGGAGAGATCCGAGGCACTCACACACTCAGTAATGTCCAGCATAGCAAATCACCTCCCATTGAGATTGTTTCAATGGCCGCCCCCTGAAAATGGAGGCTGGCACTGCACCCACAGTCAAAAGAGAAAACATGCACAGACATCTCCAGAAGGGACTGCAACCCTCAAGTCTTAGCTAATCTGTGGCTGCTCTGACACTGGAGAGACACTGAAAAATAATGGGGACAATGTCCGTGCCTGTATCCTATGGGAACCAGTCATCTCAGCTCGCCATCATGGTGATTGAAGGACAGGAGCCAGTCTCATGGGATAGGACTGGTTAAAACAAATAAAACCAATCTGTCTGGAAATATTTCATGTCCAGGATGGGGGATTTCAAAAACTCATGTGCAAATATCAGGAGGTATTCCAGAGAGAACTGGATCAGATAAAAAGGGGTTAAAACTAAAATTTACCGAACCCCCTAAGGTTGCACAAAGACAAAGAACAAAGAAGGGTACAGCACAGGAACAGGCTCTTCGGCCCTCCAAGCCTGTGCCGATCACGTTGTCCTATCCAGACCAACCGCTTATATCCCTCTAATCCCGTCGGTGTTTCTGAGCTGGTCCAATGCATTACACCAGAAAGTAGAGGTTGGAAGACCTGGGATCGTCAAGCCTGTGCAGTTTTCCGAATGGGCAACACCCATTGTCCCTGTCCTGAAACCAGACCGCGTTGTGAGGATCTAAGGGGACTAGAAACTACCAATAAACAAAGGAAATATCCATTCCAAGAATATGGGCGGCACGATACACAGTGGTTAGCACTGCTGCTTCACAGCTCCAGGGACCTGGGTTCGATTCCCAGCTTGGATCACTGTCTGTGTGGAGTTCGCACATTCTCCCCGTGTCTGCTCCGGTTTCCTTCCCCACAGTCCAAAGATGTGAGGGTTAGGTTGATTGGCCATGCTAAATTGCCCCTTAGTGTCCTGGGATGTGTAGGTTAGAGGGATTAGCAGGTAAATATGTAGGGATACTGGGATAGGTCCTGGGTGGGATTGTGGTCGGTGCAGACTCGATGGGCCGAATGGCCGCCTCCTGCACTGTAGGGTTTCGATGATTCTATGATAGAGGACTTGATGCTAAGTTAGCAGGGGGCCTCAGATACAACAAGCTAGACCCAAGTTATGCTTACCAATAGCTAGAAGGGGCAAGGAAGTTAGTTATAAATACCACAAGGTGTTGTATCAATAGACCCCCATTGTCGTTTGGAGTTTCTTTAGCCTGCACCATATCTCAGTACACCATGGGGAGCCTGCACCATGGAATCCCCAAAGTAGTGGTACACTTGCACAACCTCTTTGTGACCTCTTCGCATCTCCCAAAGAACATGGTGCCAACCTGGAGGAGGTCCTTGAGGTTAAAAGCAGCTGACGTGCTTAGTGTGTGAAATGTATCTTTCAAGCTGATGAGGTTACATAGCTCAATTTCAAAGTGAATACAAAGGGGTTGCATTCCCTTGAAGATGAGGTGAAAGCTGGTAAAGGAGTGCCTGTGTGTAGGAATGTGACCGAACTGAATTTCTTGCTAGGAATGGTCAATTGTGATGGAAGGTTCCTGCCTAATGTATCAACAATTCTGGCCCCCCTGCACCAGCATTGGAAGTGGGGAGACGTGCAGAAAGAAGCTTTTGCCCAAGTAAAACAGGTTTTACAGTCATCAGTATTGCTCATTCACTTTGACCTGAACAAGTTGTTAGTAGTCACTTGTGACCCCTCACCACTGGAGCAGTGCTATCCCATAGAATGGCAGATGAGGCGTTTGCTTTGAGAGCTTTGTCAGATGCTGAGAAAAGATTCTCACAAATTGACAAAGCCTAGCAGTCATCTACGCTGTGAAGTAATGTCACCAGTGCATCCTTGGGCACCACTTCACCGTCGTGTCAGACCATAAGCCATTGTTGGGGCTTTTTCGTGAGGATATGCCAGAGTCGCCCATTACCTCAGCAGGGTGCGGAGATGGACCTTTCCAGCGTAATACTGACCAGAGGTTACATCCGGTGCCCTGACATTGACCGAGAAATTGGGCAAATGGTTGGGCAGTGTGAAAGTTACCCGAACCAGCAAACATCACTGCCAACAGCAAACGTCACTGCCAACAGTGAACCTGCAGCCCTGGAAGCAGCCGGGCATCTGTGGTCTCGGCTTCACGTAGCTTTTGCTGGGCCTTCTTTGGGCTACATGTTCCTAATCTTGTAGACGCCCATTTCAAGTGGCTGGATGTTTTTAGCGCATGCAATCTACCACAGCCACATCTATTGATAAACGGAGGCAGATCTTCATGATCCACAGTCTTTCCGAATTGTTGGTGTCATACAATGGAATGGTATTCACGGCTGATGAATTTCAGATACTCGTCAAGTCTAATGACATTCGTCATGCCAGGATGGCCCCTACCATCCTGCCTCAAATGAGCTGGCAGAGCGAGCCGTGCAGGCAAAAAAGTGGGCTCATGGGCCATTGCCATTGCAATAGGCAGGTTTTGTGCTGTCCTTCAACACTGCATCACGAGGCTCACACCTGCAGAATTGCGTACCCGTTTAGACTTAATGTTCCTAAATTTGTTGGGGAGGTTAGAGGCTAGGCAAGCCTCTCAGGAAGAGAACCGTGACTCTCAGAAAGGTAGTAGGTCACTTAATGTTGACAACCTCATTTGGCAAGGAGGTTTGGTGGTGGACCTGCCTGGGTGCCAGGGGACGATTGTAGAGAAGACCAGACTGGTCTCGCATGTGGTGAAGGCACAGGACACTCGAGTGAAGAAATATATCGACCACTTGTGTAAGAGGTAGAGGCAGTTCCGTGAGACAAGCAAGTGGTCCCTATATTGGTTTTAATTTTAGTTATAGTCTGCAATAAACGTATTGATGCTTATCTTGTCTTATATCCTTCAGAATCTCTCATTAAAGCTTGAGCTTTCTCTTTCCAAACTTTTCATTATGAGATAATAATGGAGAGGAACTCCGATATGCCTATTTGTTTAGTTGTTCCTGGGACATGAGCGTCTCTGGCTGGCCAGCATTTATTGCCCATCCCTAGTTGCCCTTGAGAAGGTGGTGGTGAGCTGCCTTCTTGAATCACTGCAGTCCAGGAGCTGTGGGTTGACCCACAATGCCGTTAGGGAGGGATCTCCAGGATTTTGACCCAGCGACTGCGAAGCAACGACAATATATTTCCAAGTCAAGATGGTGAGTGGCTTGGAGGGGAACTTGCAGGTGGTGGTGTTCCCATGTATCTGCTGCCCTTGTCCTTCTAGATGGAAGTGGTCATGGGTTTGGGAGGTGCTGTCGAAGGTCCTTTGGTGAATTGCTGCAGTGCATCTTGTAGATAGTACACACTGCTGCTACTGAGCATCGGTGGTGGAGGGAGTGGATGTTTGTGGATGTGGTGTCATTCAAGCGGGCTTCTTTGTCCTGAATGGTGTCAACCGTCTTGAGTGTTGTTGGAGCTGCACCCATCCAGGCAAGTGGGGAGTATTCCATCACACTCCTGATTGTGCCTTGTAGATGATGGCTCCTTCTGCACTGTAGGGATTCTATGTCAGTTATTCACTCATAGAAGCAAGCCTAAACCAAGCCACAGATACTATCAACAGAAGTCCCTGGATACCAGTAGAATTAGGAATATTTGTGAATGCGTATAACCAAGTGGATAAAGTTATCAGTTAAATTAATCATTAAAAAAAATTATTATTCATTCAGAGTATGTAAGCCTTGCTGGCTGGATGAATATTTATTGGCCTTGAGAAGGTGGTGATGAGCAACCACATTGAATTCCGCAGTCCATGTGGTGAAGGTACACACACAGGGAGGGAGTTCCAGGATTTTGACTGAACAACAATAAAAGGTCAGGGATATATTCCCAAGTCAGAATGGTGAGTGGCTTGGAAGGGAACTGTTCCCATGCATCTGGGTCGCAGATTTAGAAAGTGTCACCAAGACCGCCTTGGTGAGTTGCTGCAGTGCATCTTGTTTTAAAACTTAAAGTTTATTTATTAGTGTCATAAGTAGGTTTACATTAACACTGCAATGAAGTTACTGTGAAAATCCCCGAGTCGCCACACTCCGGCGCCTGTTCGGGTTACACTAAGGGAGAATTTAGCATGGCCAATGCACCCTAACCTACGGTCTTTCGGACTGTGGGAGGAAACCGGAGCACCCGGAGGAAACCCACACAGACACAGGGAGAACGTGCAGACTCCGCACAGGCAGTGACCCGAGGCCAGAATTGAACCCGGGTCCCTGCCGCTGTGAGGCAGCAGTGCTAACTTGCTGCTGTGCATTGTTGGTGGAGGGAGCGAACATTTGTGAATGAGGTGTCAGTCAAGCTTTGCCCTGGATGGTGTTTGAGCTTCTTGAGTGTTGTTGGAGCTGTACCCATCCAGGCAAGTGATGAGTATTCCATCACACTCCTGACATGCACCTTGTAGATGGTGGACAGGCTTTTGGGCATCAGTGAGTTACTCGCTGCAAAATTCCTCGCCTCTGACCTCTTGCAGCTAAACAGGAATGGAATCTGGAACTTCCCAATGATACATAATTTCAGATTTATTATTGAAACCACTACTTTTCTATCTTTTCGTTTCCCATCTCACCTCCCATAATCCCACCAGAAGCGATTATTAGCTGAGTTCCTGGGGATTCAAATCCAGCACTGCCCATTTTGCTGGATCGCAGGTGCCTTCAAGCCAACTGATTTGATTTGATTTATTATTAGTATACAGTGAAAAGTATTGTTTCTTGCGCACTATACAGACGAAGCATACCGTTCATAGAGAAGGAAAGGAGAGAGTGCAGAATGCAGTGTTACAGTCATAGCTAGGGTGTAGAGAAAGATCAACTTAATGCGAGGTAGGTCCATTCAAAAGTCTGACAGCAGCAGGGAAGAAGCTGTCCTTGAGTCGGTTGGTACGTGACCTCAGACTTTTGTATCTTTTTCCAGATGGAAGAAGGTGGAAGAGAGAATGTCCAGGAAGTGTGGGTTCTTTAATTATGCTGGCTGCTTTGCCGAGGCAGCAGGAAGTGTAGACAGATCAATGATGGGAGGCTGGTTTGCGTGAGGGACTACATTCAGGACCCTTTTTAGTTCCTTGCAGTTTTGGGCAGAGCAGGAGCCATACCAAGCTGTGATACAACCAGAAAGAATGCTTTCTATGGTGCACCTGGTGAAAGCTGTTGCTTGGGAAAGCAACATTGGCAAGTGTTCCTGCACCCCCCCCCCCCCCAGACTCTGTTCTTGGGAGATGTCTGCCCTTGATACTGCATTCTCTGAGATAAGCAGCGGTGACAGCAGGAGGTGTGATGCCCTGCAGTGTCGCAGACATGCTCAACTCTCTCTCTAAATGCAGCTCAACAGCACTAATGCATAATGAGGCACCCCACAAGCTGTGCAACATTCTGTTTGGTACAAATAGCTAGCAATATATTTGCATCCACAAGAGACCCTGTGTGAATCTCTTTTAATAGATTACCCACTTCCACATCTGACATGGGAGTTTTTAACCTGGTATTTAAAATTCCTGTCCCTTGTGCCTAGATTTTATGTTGGTAAGTTAGTTGCGCTGCGTCCCGCACTGGGTCGTATATTGACAATTTAATTTTTTTTTTGCTGAGGTGTGAACCTTAATTTACTCAGTAAGCCATTGACAGAATTACGTCTTGTACAAGCCATGTAGAATGCGTGATTGTTTGCTGCCCTTGGCAATGGCAACACTTGGTTTGAAATTTCCCAGGATAAGTAAATCCAAAGTTACAAAATTTTCCACATCCTCGGATCATCATGTAGCTCTGAGATCCAGGGCGGAACTTTCCCGTCCCACTCACCATGGGAATCATAGCATGCAGGGGGTGGCACGGTAGCACAGTGGTTAGCACTGCTGCTTCACAGCTCCAGTGACCTGGGTTCGATTCCCCGGCTTGGGTCACTGTCTGTGTGGAGTTTGCACATTCTCCCCACGTCTGCACCGGTTTCCTTCCCCACAGTCCAAAGATGTGAGGGTTAGGTTGATTGGCCATGCTAAATTGCCCTAGTGTCCCGGGATGCGTAGGTTAGAGGGATTAGCAGGTAAATATGTGGGATACAGGGATAGGTCCTGGGTGGGATTGTGGTTGGTGCAGACTCGATGGGCCAAATGGCCTCTTTCTGCACTGTCGGGTTTCAATGATACTATGGAGCGGACCATGCAAAGATCCGTTGATCTCCAGTGGGATATTCCGGTCTTGGCGAGTGCGGCTGACAAATCCTGCCCCAGCCCTGCCAACGAGACTCCAACGATGTACAGGTTAGAGGAGTTAGTGGGGCAAATACGTGGGGTTATGAAGTTGGGGCCTGGGTAAGATTCTGTATTGAAAAGTCAGTGCAGAATCAATGGCCGAATGGCCTGCTTCTGCACTCTTGATTTGATTTATTATTGTCACATGTATTAACAAACAGTGAAAAGTATTGTTTCTTGCGCGCTATACAGACAAAGCATACCGTTCATAGAGAAGGAAACGAGAGAGTGCAGAATGTAGTGTTACAGTCATAGCTAGCTTGTAGAGAAAGATCAACTTAATGTCCATTCAAAAGCCTGATGGCAGCAGGGAAGAAGCTGTTCTTGAGTCGGTTGGTACGTGACTTCAGACTTTTGCATCTTTTTCCCGACAGAAGAAGGTGGAAGAGAGAATGTCCGGGGCGAGTGGGGTCCTTGATTATGCTGGCTGCTTTGCCGACACAGCGGGAAGTGTCAATGGGTGGGAGGCTGGTTTGTATGATGGATTGGGCGACATTCACGACCTTTTGTAGTTCCTTGCAGTCTTGGGCAGAGCAAGGAGCCAGACCAAGCTGTGATACAACCAGAAAGAATGCTTTCTATGGTGCATCTGTAAAAGTTGGTGAGAGTCGTCGCTGACATGCCAAATTTCCTTAGTCTTCAGAGAACGTAGAGGCGTTGGTGGACTTTCTTAACTATAGTGTCAGCATGGGGGGACCAGGACAGGTTGTTGGTGATCTCAGGATTCTATTTGAAGATTTCTTCACGTCAGAGCTTGTGTTCTGTGCATCGCGATGCAATTCCAATTTGTTTGAAACGAAAAGATGGTGTTGCTGGATCGAATTTGTCAATCCAAAGACATTTCTCAAAGCATAACTTTATTTATCCGTGGGATGTGGTTGTCACTGGCTAGGCCAGCATTTATTGCCCATCCCTAACTGCATTTGAGAAGGTGGTGACTGGTTGCCTTCTTGAACCGCTGCACTCCATCAACTGTAGGTACACCCACAGTGGTCTTGAGAAGAGAGTTCTAGGATTTTGACACAGCGGCAATGAAGGAGTGACAATATATTTCCAAGTCAGGATAGTGAGGAACTTCCAGGTGGTGATGTTCCCAGGTATCTGCTGCCCTTGTATTGCAGAGGGGGAGAGAATCATGGGTTTGGAATGTGCTGCCTAAGGAGCCTTGGTGAGTTCCTGCAGTGCATCTTGTAGATGGCACGCACAGCTGCCACTGTGCATTGGTGGTGGAGGGAGTGAATATTTCTGGAAGGGGTGCTAATCAAATGGGTTGCTTTGTCCTGGATGGTGTCTGGATTCATGAGTGTTGTTGGAGCTGCACTCATTCAGGCAAGTGGGGAGTGTTCCATCACACTCCTAACTTGCGCTGTGTTTTGTCGAACCAGGACATGAGTTACGCACCACAGAATTCACAGTCTCTCCTGCTGTTGTAACCACAGTATTTATGTGGCTAGTCCAGTTCTGTTTCTGGTTAATGGTTAACCCCCTCCCCCCACTCCTAGGATGCTAACTAACGTATGAGCTTTGCAGTCGCTTGTTAGTACAGCATGAATACTGCTTGGAAAAAAGTAGAGCTATTGCTGTCAAACCTTTTCAGCGTGCACTCATCAGGTCAGATGCAAGAATGTTGGCCTGAATTCTCCCAAAAAAATTCTAAGTGCTGAATTTGCATAAAAACTGGAGTAACCCCTGCTGGGTTTTTAGTGTGACT
This sequence comes from Mustelus asterias, assembly GCF_964213995.1. Taxonomy (NCBI): domain Eukaryota; kingdom Metazoa; phylum Chordata; class Chondrichthyes; order Carcharhiniformes; family Triakidae; genus Mustelus; species Mustelus asterias. The sequence continues at coordinate 114,906,370 of NC_135810.1, forward strand.
TTCAAAATGGATCTTCCCACACACACTCTGCACTGGAGAGTGGGACCTATTCCTGCTGGCAGGATAGCTCTGAGCAGGCTACCGCGCATGTGCCAATCTGTCAGAGGGAAATCGGTGCATGCGCAGTATCCCCGCACTGCTGACCTCCCGATCGCTGGCACAGATACCCCTCCAATCTCCACACCCCCTGATCGCTGGCCTTCCAGACACCCCAGGTATCACAGTCTGAGGATTCGGGGTAGACCATTTAGGACGGAGGTGAGGAGACATTTCTTCACCCAAAGAGTGGTGAGCCTGTGGAATTCATTACCACAGGAAGTAGTTGATGCCAAAACATTGAATGTATTCAAGAGGCGGCTGGATATAGCACTTGCAGTGAATGGGATCAAAGGTTATGGGGGAAAAAGCAGGATTAGGCTATTGAGTTAGATGATCAGCCATGATCATAAGAAATGGTGGAGCAGGCTCGAAGGGCCAAATGGCCTCCTCCTGCACCTATCTTCAATGTTTCTATCTCTGGGCCAGTCCCGATCAGCCCCTTCCCTGATTGACACTGTCTGCACTTCCCACTGCCTCGGAAAAGCAGCCAGCATAATAAGGACCCCGGGCATACTGTCTTCCATTTTCTTCTTTCGGGCAAAAGATACAAATGTCTGAGGTCACACACCAACTTCTTCCCTGCTGCCATCAGACTTTTGAATGGACCTACCATATATTAAGTTCTTGATCTACACCCTAGCTTTGACTGTAACACTACATTTTGCACCCTCTTGTTTCCTTCTCTATGAATGGTATGCTTTGTCTGTATTGCGCGCAAGAAAATACTTTTCACTGTATGTTCATACATGTGACAAGTTTTTAAAAAAGATCACAAATCACTTGCTCTTTCTGGAAGCTGTATATGTTTCTGTGGAACACCTGCCATCTGCATGCAGCCAAAAGGAATATGACCAGGCATTGTACCTTTTTGAATTATGAACTTTGTTCATTTGTATTTATGGTTATTTTTTGTTAATTGGTATCTGGCATTTTTATGGCTTCATATATCCATTTGGTCAGGAACAGCATGGATTTCTCCAGGGAGTGGTTGATGCCAAATACAACTTGAAGTAATGGCTAAATGTTATATTGAGAAGACGGGTTTGGAAAGAGGAGGTCGAATGGGGGTTAATGGCTCTTATGAAGTTGGATAAATATTTAGTTTCTTCAGTCTGTTAAAACTGGTAGACAATTAATATGCAACCACTTCTGAGCAGCATATGCAGTGTTGTACAATGCATCGAATCCAGTAAACTATTCACTGGAGGTAGGGTTCGATGTATTACACTGCAAGGAAAGATGACTTTAAAAGGAGAGTTTTGAATCACGGGATAAGGCCAACTTATTGGATCTGCTGAGAAGTGGTTCCATTGCTGGCCAAAGCTGCAGGATGATTGCTTGACTTTCTCTGTGAAAAGATTACATTTGTGTTTTGGGAATTATAATATTTATTATTATTGGTATGGATACTGTGCTATTTTGATATGTTTAAGGTAGGGCTGCTTTAAGAGGAAGAGTTTTGTTACAGGAATTGATTTTCCTGGTAAACATACAGCAGATGCTAAAAATGCAGGCTAATAATTTTAGCTGGGGATATGTTACTTTGCAGAGTTAATGGACCTTTTGGTTCTCCTGGAATTTTAGACTAAGTATGCAGAGTCATATGAGTTTTGAGTAGGTTGATTGGCAGGAACAGAGTCACTTAATGGGAAGAGCTTAGCTTGAAGGAAAGCCCAGTTTCATTTTCATTTTAAAAATACAAATAGTTACTACCTGGGCTGCCAGAAGAAAACAGTGTCTGTGTGCCTCCTCTCTCTTTCTCCTCAAAGGCTTTCTAAATGCTACAAACCTGGTTACTTAAGTCAAAACAAATATACCTGTGTTTTGCTAACTAATTATAAAGAGAGGTTTGAGTCTACCTCTCTTTAAGGGACACATTGCTTGATTGGAACTGATTGTGATAGGTTAGGATTAAGTATTGTTCAGTTGTTAGAGGTTAAGCCAATTCATGTTGTTAAAGTTTGTTTTGGTGAAAGTTTCCCAGTTTGTCAGGAGAATCGCGCCTGGAGTCCAACAACAAATCCTCTCACTATGTAGAAATAGAAAATTGTTAGGGGTATAGTCTAGCTTCATAATATTCCTTGTGGTTTCTGATCCCGTACCCTCATGATACTAATATTGATAAATGACACTATTACTGTCACTTGTTGCTTCAGAGGGCAATCACTGTTTGGCACATTGAGTGATGATGATAAATCACGGAATATCTAGAGTGCATGTACATAGTCCTGCCCTGACTCCCAGCCTTTGCTTATTCTCACAAGCATATCAGTAATGGTCACCATTGCACCCTCTGCCAGTTTTGTATTTGAACAAGAGCAGATGGAGGTTTTGATACGGTGGTTAACCTGTGGAAACGGCTCTCTGCAATACCCTCTTGTCCATGAGTTTTGTACACCCAATTGCTAACTTCCAATAACTTGATACGATCTATGTCAGCGCAGTCTGTTTGCAGCTTTCAATCCGGTCTAATAGTTTATAGGTGAGATTTGTGATTTACCTTTGGCACCTTTTCAAATACTGCAATAAGCCCATAAGACATAGGAGCAGAATTAGGCCACTCGGCCCATCGAGTCTGCTCCACCATTCAATCATGGCTGATATTTTTCTCATCCTCATTCTGCTGCCTTTTCCCCCTAACCCTTGATCCCCTTATTAATCAAGAACCTATCTATCTCTCTCTCAAAGACACTCAATGACCTGGCCTCCACAGTCTTCTGCGGCAAAGAGTTTCACAGATTCACCACTCTCTGGCTGAAGAAATTCCTCCTCATCTCTGTTTTAAAGGATCGTCTCTTTAGCCTGAGGTTGTGCCCTCTGGTTCTAGTTCAATATTCAAGTCTAACTTCAGGTACAGAATCTAGGCAGGCACTCCAGTGCAGTACTGAGAGAATTCTGCTCTGTCTTTCGAATAACATGCTGACCTAAGGCCTGGTCTGCCCCCTGGGGCAGGATGTAAAAGATTGTGGTACTGTATCGAAGAGGAGGCAGGTATTCTCTGTGTCCTGGCTAAGATGCATCCCTCAACCTGCATCAGACGAACAGATGATCTGGTCATCTTCGTGTTGTTGTGTGTATGCAGAAGCTTGCTTTGTGTAAATTGGCGGATGCATTCCCTACAAGTTCCAAAGTGCTTCATTGGTGCTTTGGACTGCCTGGTGGGCATGAAGACACCAGTCTTCTTTCGATGCTTCCTTTCCATCCATCGTGGTCCTTAGTTTCTTGGCAATTTGTTCACATGTTCTTCTCTTTAATATTTGGGGGCGTTTTACAGCTTAAAATAATGGCTGGAATTCTCTGATGCTGTTTGCCCCGCTGCCGACGAGAATGGAGGATTTGGCGCCTAGCGAGACTGGAGAATCCCAGCCTCCGGGGAGTTCAGAGAATCCCAGCCGATGTTTTGTACAGTACTGAGTCAGTCAATCAGAATTCCCTTTTTGATGTTGAGCCATTCTGTACCTAATTGCCTATTCCACAGGGAGATTAGTTACCTTTCTCTTGTTTTAAACCAGTTCATTTGCTAGTCCGTGCGTGAACAAACAAAGAACAATACAGCACAGCAACAGGCCCTTCGGCCCTCCAAGCCTGCGCCGCTCATGTGCCCAATAAACTTTAAGCTTAATAAACTTTCAAAGGATTATTATGCAGGTGCGTGATGACGCCTCCTGGCATTCCATTGGGAATGACAAACACGCGTTTCAGAAATAGATTAATTGTGATTAAATTCTGACAAAACTTAATTCCTCAACTTTTTTTAAACAAAAACACAAACTTTGGTGCAAATGATCATCTTCAATCTGAATAATTTCCTCAACAATTCTTTTAGTACTAAAAATTGCCCCTCTTTATGTATAGCAAGGATTTGTTTCCAACAGTTGTTTAAGAAGGGTTAGTGGTTAGCACTGCTGCCTCACAGCGCCAGGGATCCGGGTTCAATTCCCGGCTTGGGTCACTGCCTGTGCGGAGTCTGCACGTTCTCCCCGTGTCTGCGTGGGTTTCCTCCGGTTTCCTCCCACAGTCTGAAAGACGTGCTGGTTAGGGTGCATTGAACCAAACCAGCGCCGGAATGTGGCAACTAGGGGAATTTCACAGTAACTTCATTGCTGCGTTAATGTAAAGCTTACTTGTGACTAATAAATAAACTTTAACTTTTAATTTTAAGAAGGCCCGGGATTCTGGATTCTGCAACCATAGAAAAGTTACAATGAAGAAATAGACCACTCAGCCCATTGTGTCTGCGCCGTCTGAAAGAGAGAAAACGAGAAACTTAATCACTCGTTTTAATCGCATTTTCCAGCACCTGGTCTGTAACCTTGGTGATCATAGGACTTCAGAGGCAGATCCAGGTGCCTTTTAAATGAGTTCAGTATTTCACCGTCAACCACTGATTCCGGCAGTGAATTCCATGTGTCCACCACCCTCTGGGAGAAAATGTTTTTCCTCATGTCCCCCTCTAATCCTTCTACTAGTCACGTTGAATCGATGCCTATTGACCACTCAGCGAGGGGGAAACCAGCCTTTCCTGTCTGTCCTCCCTTCCCCCAGATTAATGACTACAAAGCAGCAACTGGACTTGTGCCAAACTAGGGCTGCCGTGTGCGCTGGGTGTTGCTATAGTTCCTTGCACTGTTTGACAACATTTGGCCTCCTGAATGTAAGCTGTATCCACTCGCAACAGTCAGGGACACTCTGGGCTCTGCCCTTCGATGTAGGCCTACAGCTGATTTTTTTCCCCCTCATCCACCCACACACACACACACACACAGGCAGGAAAGGTCCCACACATGATGACTGCGTCTGAGCCTCTCTGATGTTTCTCTAGCATGTTCAAGAAATACTAGCTGTCATGGATTTGACTGGATTCTACGTCACTTATTCAGACTGATTTTTAAAAAAAAAAACAGCAGTCTGTAACTGGCACATTTGTACATCTTGCACAGTGGGGATTTATTAGTGTTGCCAGGGGTGACTGAACTCGGTTACACAGGGAGGCTAGTGAAATTCGGATTGTCCCCGTCAGAGCAGTAAAGGAAACAGGTTAAGGTGACCAACATTGTGAGGGGAGAGTAAATAATGAGGAGCAGGAAGTGACATGGTGGTTCGCACTCCTACCTCACAGCACCAGGGGACCTGGGTTCAATTCCAGTCTTGGTCACTGTCTGTGTGGAGTTTGCACATTGTCCCTGTGTCTGCGTGGGTTTCCTCCGGGTGCTCTGGTTTCCTCCCAAGCGCCAAAGGTGTATGGGTTAGGTTGATTGGCCATGCTAAAATTGACCCTAGTGTCAAGGGGATTAGCGGGGTACATACGTGGGGTTATGGGGATAGGGTCTGGGTGGGATTGTGGTCAGTAGAGACTCGATGGGCTGAATGGCCGTCTCCGGCAATGTAGGGATTCTATTCTAAAGTCTGTAACCCTGTGATCAGAGACTTAATTTGGACATTGCTGAAAAGAAAGACGTTGCTGAAACCTTTTGTCTTGCACGGAGGACTTTGAAGCACCCGGGTAATCCCAAAAAAAAAGGTGCAACTCTTGATCATATTATTTTGTTCGCGGGAGAACAAGTCTCAGCTGTGTGTCACTTCCAGCAAGCATAAAGAAGCAACGATGGCTTGCATGAATTGGCCGAATGGCCTCATTCCTGCAAATGTCAAAGAACAAAGAAAATTACAGCACAGGAACAGGCCCTTCGGCCCTCCAAGCCTGCACCAACCATGCTGCCCGACTGAACGAAAACCCCCTACCCTTCCGGGGACCATATCCCTCTATTCCCATCCTATTCATGTACTTGTCAAGACGCCCCTTAAAAGTCACTACCGTATTCGCTTCCACTACCTCCCCCGGCAACGAGTTCCAGGCACCCACCACTCTCTGTGTAAAAAATCTGCCTCCTACATCTCCTTTAAACCTTGCCCCTCGCATCTTAAACCTATGCCCCCTAGTAATTGACTCTTCCACCCTGGGGGGATAAAGCTTCTGACTATCCACTCTGTCCATGCCTCTCATAATCTTGTAGACTTCTATCAGGTCTCCCCTCAACCTCCGTCGCTCCAGTGAGAACAAACCACGTTTCTTCAACCTCTCCTCATAGCTAATGCCCTCCATACCAGGCAACATCCTGGAAAACCTTTTCTGTGTCAAAGATTCTCAGTAGACCACTTCCTGATGCAGCATTTTAAAAAAAGTTTCTTCTGGGCATCACTGCCTTGGCAGCATTTATTGCCCATCCCTAATTGTTCTTCAAGGGGCATTTAAGAGTCAACCACATTGCTGTGACTCTGGAGTCACATGTAGGCCAGACCGGGTAAGGATGGCAGATTTCCTTCCCCAAAGGACACTAGTGAACCAGGAGGGTTTTTAAAAAAAATTGACAATGCTTTCATTGTTATCATTAGCCTTTTAATTCCAGATTTCTATTCAATTCAGATTTTACCATCTGCCATGGGATTTGAATTTAGGTCCCCAGAGCATTACCCTGGGTCTCTGGATTACTAGTCCAGTGACAGTACCATTACGCCACTGCCTTAGGTTAAAGTTTATATATTAGTCACAGGTAGGCTCACACTAACACTGTAATGAGGTTACTGTGAAAATCCCCCAGTCGTCTCTCGCTGTCTGAGAATTTAGCATAGCCACTGCACCTAACCAGCATGTCTTTCAGACTGTGGGAGGAAACCGGAGCACCCGGAGGAAACCCACGCAGACATGGGGAGAATGTGCCAATTTCACACAGACGGTGACCCAAGCCAGGAATCAAACTTGGGTCCCTGACGCTGTGAAGCAGCAGTGCTAACCACTGTGCCACCGTGATGAGTGTGGAGGATAGTTTTGTGCAGTGGACCCGTGACCAACTCTGAACTGGAGTAAGATTGCACAATCTTTCTTCACAAGGACGCTTACAGTCAACACCACTTGACCACGTGACTATTCCTTGCCAAGCTCCATTGATACCATCTCCCACTACACAAAAGCTTGAAAAAATCCTCTTTAAATCCCTCACTTTTATCCCACCCTTTCAAAAGAAACTTTCAATTACACATTCTTCCGTGTACCTGTTAATCCTATGATTCTAATCTCTTGTAACTTCTCCATCATTGGCATGGTCTTCAGCTGCTCTCTCTCAAACATGTGTATCCATCCATACCAGGATGTGTGCATATGATCTAGGCTAACACTTTGTCGCAGTGTTGTGAAAGAGCTGCACCATCTGAAGTGCCATCATTTGGATGAGACATTATGTAGCTTCTATCTGCCCTCTTGGGTGTATTAAGAGCAAGAAAGCTTTCCTCATGACTTGGTCAACACCACTAAGCTGTTTACCTGGTCATTTATCTCATTGCTCTTTGTCAATCACATCTTGTAAGCAAGTTGGCTTCACTCAGGAGGGTTGTGGGATTCTGGAATGCACATTCTCGGAAGGTCGTGGAGGCTGGAAATATTACAACCTTTGAAAATTTTTTGGATGAGCTTGAAATATCATAATCAATTTGATTTGATTATTGTCCCATGTATTAGTATACAGTGAAAAATATTGATTCTTGGGCGCTATACAGACAAGGCATACCGTTCACAGAGGTAATGGAGAGAGTGCAGAATGTAGTGTTACAGTCATAGCTAAGATGTAGAGAAAGATCAACTTATTGCGAGATAGGTACCATTCTTAGCAGTGTAGAGGATCAGAAGGACCTTGGGGTCCGGGTCCATAGGACTCTTAAATCGGCCTCGCAGGTGGAGGATGCGGTCAAGAAGGCGTACGGCGTACTGGCCTTCATTAATCGAGGGATTGAGTTTAGGAGTCGGGAGATAATGCTGCAGCTTTATAGGACCCTGGTTAGACCCCACTTGGAGTACTGCGCGTAGTTCTGGTCACCTCATTACAGGAAAGATGTTGAAGCCATTGAAAGGGTGCAGAGGAGATTTACAAGGATGTTGCCTGGATTGGGGGGCATGCCTTATGAGGATAGGTTGAGGGAGCTTGGTCTCTTCTCCCTGGAGAGACGAAGGATGAGAGGTGACCTGATAGAGGTTTACAAGATGTTGAGAGGTCTGGATAGGGTAGACTCTCAGAGGCTATTTCCAAGGGCTGAAATGGTTGCTACGAGAGGACACAGGTTTAAGGTGCTGGGGGGTAGGTACAGAGGAGATGTCAGGGGTAAGTTTTTCACTCAGAGGGTGGTGGGTGAGTGGAATCGGCTGACGTCGGTGGTGGTGGAGGCAAACTCGTTGGGGTCTTTTAAGAGACTTCTGGATGAGTACATGGGATTTAATGGGATTGAGGGCTATAGATAGGCCTAGAGGTGGGGATGTGATCGGCGCAACCTGTGGGCCGAAGGGCCTGTTTGTGCTGTGGCTTTCTATGTTCTATGTTCTATGATGGCAGCAGGGAAGAAGCTGTTCTTGAGTCAGTTGTTACGTGACGTCAGATTTTTGTATCTTTTCCCGATGGAAGAGAGAATGTCCGGGGTGCGTGGGGTGCTTAATTATGCTAGCTGCTTTGCCGAGGCAGTGGGAAATGTAGACAGAGTCAACGGATGGGAGGCTGGTTTGCGTGATGGACTGGGCTTCATTCACGACCCTTTGTAGCTTTTTAATTTTTCAATTCAAGGATATGGGACAAGTGCAGGAAAATAGGGTTAGTGTGCCTTTAGTGGTAGGCATTGTTGGTACACACTCAATGGGCTGAAGGACCTTTTCTGCACTGTATAACTCTGCCTCCACTTGGAGATAAGCTAATTTATTGGGTTGTGAAGTATTGTGGGATATGGTGAGGTGATGAAAGATGGTGTAATAACGTTCTTTATCACATTTCGTTTCATCTACAGTTCTACTGCAATAAAACATTCCAAAGTACTTAAAATGTAGTTTGTGGCATTTATATTTGAGAATTTAATCTTTCAAATTTGACTGCCTTCCACCCGAACATAATCTGCACTCAAGGGTTTAGTTATTGAGGACATCAATCCCTCTGTTTGAAGGCATCAGCGGAATGCTCCAGAATTTAAAAGAAGTCTCTGGACTTTAAAGGAATAAAACCTTCAGCCAGCCCAGGAACATTTTTGACTGAGATTGAATTGCTAAGTGTTTGTGATCTTCTGAACCGATTGTATTATCCGTTCTCTTTTATGGCAGTGTGTAGTGGCTTCTACCTCCTGATGCAGCTCTCAATGTTAATCAACATTAATGCAGGATTTAAAATGTGTTAAGCGCTTCTTTGCCAAGCCCAACATTTGTTCCCCATCTCTAGTTGCCTGGAGAAGATGGTGGGAGGTTGCTTCCCTGAACTGCAGATGGCACATTGATGACCATTTCCGAGGACATTCGTTCATGGGATGTGGGTGTCGCTGGCTGGGCCAGCATTTGTTGCCCATCCATGAGGGCATTAAAGAGTCAACCACATTGCTGTGGATCTGGAGTCACAAATATGCCAGACCAGGTCAGGGCAACAGTGAGGTTATGTTGCACTTACAGGTTTGCCATCTGCATGTGTTCAAATGCCAAAACATAGAAATCATAGAAACCCTGCAGTGCAGAAGGAGGCCATTCAAGTCTGCACCGACAACAATCCTACCCAGGCCCTATCCCCAAACCCTACATATTTACCCTGCTGATCCCTCTAACATATACATCCTGGGACACTAAGGGGCAATTTAGCATGGCCAATCAACTTAAACATTAAGTAGCCCAATGAATTTACAGGGAAGCTAGATACATACATGGAGGAATCAAAGGATAAAGGAATGAGTTTCATAGATATAGATTAGTGCACCATAGAAGGAGGCCATTTGGCCCATTGAGTCTGCTGATCTGGCTGTTTCAAAGTGAAAACCAGCCTTTTCTGTTGTTCATTCACCTGGCTATGTATGTTGCTGGCTAGGACAGCATTTATTGCTCTTGCGAAGGTCATGATGAGACATCTTCTTGACCCACTGGAGTCCATGTGGTGTAATGATGTGGAGGTGCCAGCATTGGACTAGGGTAGGCACAGTAAGAAGTCTCACAACACCAGGTTAAAGTCCAACAGGTTTATTTGGTAGCACGAGCTTTCGGAGCGCCGCTCCTTCATCAGGTGAGTGTAAGGTACATGTGGTGTAAGGTACATCCAGAGTCATAGAGTCTTACAGCAGAGAAAGAGGCCCTTCGGCCCATCATGTGGTTGACTCCAGTTTCCTCCCACAGTTCAAAGATGCGCGGGTTCGGTTGATCGGCCATGCTAAATTGATCATTAGAGTCGGGGGGATTAGGAGGATAAATATGTGGGGTTATGGGGATAGGACCTGGGTGGGATTGTTGTTGGCGCAGGCTCGATGGGCCAAATGGCCTCCTTCTGTACTGTAAATTCTATGACTTTTAAATGCCCTCTGAAATGGGAGGGCAGTTAGGAATGAGAAATAAAATCTGACCCAGCCAGTGATGCTCACGTCTCGTAGAATGAATGAATAAAAAGAACATTGGTGTGGAAATGTCTGATGAAGATGAGATAAGAAGCCACAATCATTTGTGTTAGAACCTGGTCATAATCTGAGGAGTTGTTTTATGAGCAATTGTAAGGATGTTACACTTCTGTTGTAAGAAGTTTAACAACACCAGGTTAAAGTCCAACAGGTTTATTTGGTAGTAAAAGCCACACGTGGCTTTTGTGGCTTTTGCTACCAAATAAACCTGTTGGACTTTAACCTGGTGTTGTTAAACTTCTTACTGTGTTTACCCCAGTCCAACGCCGGCATCTCCACATCACACTTCTGTTGTGCAGGGCATTGGTGAGACTGGTCTACTTATTTAAGGAAGGATGTAAATAAATTGGCGATGGTTCAGAGGACGTTTACTAGATTGATATCTGGAATGAGTAGGTTGTCTGATCGAGGCATGTTGGACAGCTCGGGTTGTTGCCGCTGGAGTTTCAAAGAGTGAGGCGTGACTTGATTGAAGAATATAAGATCTTGAATTGACAATGTGGGTATGGAAAAGCATCTTCCCTCCAGTGGGTGAATCCAGAACTAAAGGGAACTGTTTTCAAATTAGGGGTCACTTTATAGGACAGAGATGAGGAGAATTCCACTCTGAGGTTTGTGCAACTTTAGAACTCTCTGTCTCAGAAGGTGGTGGAGACGGGGGCGGGGGGTGGGGGTGGGTCGGGTCACTGAATATTTTTATTGCGGAGGTGAATAGATTCTTGTTGGGCAAGGGAATCCAAGGTTATCGGGATGGGAATGTCAAACTCAAACAAACAGATCAGTCATGATCTTGGTTGAATGGCAGAGCAGACTTGAGAGGCTAAATGGTCTACTTCTCCTGTTGCATATGTTCGTGTGCAGAATTTTTGCATAGTTTCTATCGTAGATGTTAGTAAGTGGTGGCACAGTGGTTAACACTGCTGCGTCACAGCGCCAGGGACCTGGGTTCAATTCCAGCCTTGGGTGATTCTCTCTATGGGTTTCCTCTGGGTGCTCTGGTTTCCTCCCTCAGTCCAAAGATGCGCCGATTAGATGGATTGGCCATGCTAAATTGTCCCTTAGTGTCAGGGGAATTAGCAGGGTAATTATGTGGGGTTACAGGATTGGACCTGGGTGGGATTGTTGTCCTGCAGGCTCAATGGGCCAAATGGCCTCCTTCTGCCCTGTAGGGATTCTATGATTCTAAGTGGTGGAACTGTATTAAAAATGAAAAGAAATGTGGAAAATCCTGGAAATGCTCATCAGCTTTGTCGATGTTTGGGAGGAAAAAAAGGACAGCGGGTTCTTGCGTTAACCTCCCGCTCTGTTTGATAACACAACACTTCATCAGAACTTGAAGTTGGAGTTTCTGTTCCCTCACCACTCATTTCCAACCCTAGACACCGTTATTAAGAACATAAGAACTAGGAGCAGGAGTAGGCCATCTGGCCCCTCGAGCCTGCTCCGCAATTCAATAAGATCATGGCTGATCTTTTCGTGGACTCGGCTCCACTTACCCACCCACTCACCATAACCCTTAATTCCTTTACTATTCAAAAATTTATCCATCCTTGCCTTAAAAACATTTAATGAGGTAGCCTCAACTGCTTCACTGGACAGGGAATTCCACAGATTCACAACCCTTTGGATGGAGAAGTTCCTCCTCAACTCAGTCCTAAATTTGCTTTCCCTTATTTTGAGGCTATGTCCCCTAGTTCTAGTTTCACCTGCCAGTGGAAACAACTTCCCTGCTTCTATCTTATCTATTCCCTTCATAAGCTTATATGTTTCTATAAGATCTCCCCTCATTCTTCTAAATTCCAATGAGTATAGCCCCAGTCTACTCAGTCTCTCTTCATAAGCCAACCCTCTCAACTCCGGAATCAACTTCGTGAATCTCCTCTACACCCCGTCCAGTGCCAGTATATCCTTTCCCAGGTAAGGAGACCAAAACTGTACCCAGTATTCCAGGTGTGGCCTCACCAGCACCTTGTATTAGATGCATCTTGTGAAGGAAAGGTTATTTAACTTTTGTCTTTAAATTGTCTCTATTATAGTTGTAACAGACCAGGCATTTGTGACTCTGGCTACCAATGATGTTTACTGCCGGGGTGCCCTGGTGCTCTGCCAGTCTCTGAGACGTCACAAGACCACCAGACGGATAGTTGCTCTATTTACGCCGCAGGTCTCCATCAATATGAGGTAAGGCTCTGCGTTCATTAGTGTTTAAATATTTGAAAATGCGAACCATTTTCACTCCTCAATCATTTCACCAATGTTGGGTTCAGCGCCCTTGTTGGAGGGTTTGTTTCCTTCCAGGTCAAACTTGTCTTTGTTTTTTGACAGCAGAGTGCCCCCTTGAACTGTTCCTCGTTTCTTTTGCTTGGGTGCGCACAATTGTTTTTTTTAACGTTAAATCTGGTTAGCCAAGAAGGAATTAGTTGGGGACTCTCTCTCTTTAGAAAATGGACTATGACTAAAAACAACTGGAGAACAGTGACCTCTTCTGAAAAATAATTTGTATGCTCTGCTACCACAGAGTGCTCTTGATTTTAATTAATTCTTGGTTCATCATCTTGTTCCAATGATGTCACCAACTCCTACTCTGAAGTTTCTCGCGTGAAACTCAAAAATGAGCAGAAGCTGAAGATTTTGTAAAAGTATAATATCGAAGGCAGATTTTCAGAGGGCACAAGAGGTTATTTGGCCCATCTTCAGTTTGAAGAAAGACGGAGCAACCCCAGAGCAGATTGTTCGGTCTTCACATTGGCTGTATGTTCTAATCTTTATATTTCCTGAAATATTCTCTCAGTGAATCAACATGCTTTCTGACTCATCAAGCGGAGGCAGAGGGGTAGTGGTATTGTCACTGGACGAGTAATCCAGAGACCCAGGGAAATGCTCTGGGGACCCAGGTTCGAATCCCACTGTGGTGAAAAATGAGTTCAATAACAATTAAAAGTCTAAAGATAACCATGAAATATTTGTTGATTGTCTTAAAAACCCATCTGGTTCACTAATGTCCTTTTGGGGAAGGAAATCTTACCTGGTCTGGCCTACATGTGACTCCAGAGCCACAGCAATGTGGTTGACCCTTAAATACCCTCAGGGATGGGCAGTAAATGATGGTCCAGCCAGAGATATCCACATCCCATGAACAAATAGTTAAAAAAAAGTTATGATGAGTAGTAGTTCTGGTATCCAATCCCTTCTATGAAACTGTGGAGACTGATCATGAAAAACTTGAAGGGGAAGAACGGACTGGGCATTTTTAAGCATAGTAAGAAGTCTCTCAAACCAGGTTAAAGTCCAGCGGGTTTATTTGGAATCACGAGCTTTCAGAGCGCTGCTCCTTCATCAGGTGAGCACTTTCATCACTTGATGAAGGAGCAGCGCTCCGAAAGCTCATGATTCCAAATAAACCTGTTGGACTTTAACCTGGTGTTGTGAGATTTCATACTATGCCCCCCCCTCCCCCACCCAGTCCAACGCTGGCATCTCCACATTTTTAAGCATGTCAAGCATGAAAAGAAAATTGAAGTGGACCTGGCAACAGATGCCCCGGGCTGACCCTGATGCTGCTCCAGAGCTGCCAAGAGTTGGCAGCAGCTGAGTAACATTTGTACAATAGATTCACAACACTTCACATTACACACCTCTGATTGGGGGTCCAACCCAGGTTGAAGTGCTTGCTTCCAATGGCATCAAGGTCACTAGAGCAATTCTACTGGTACGAGGAATCCCGTATCACTGGGCCTCTGCGATAGGGCAGACATTCTCTACCACCCAGTCGGAGGGCTCACATTCCCATGGAGATGAAAGAAGGCAGCACTCCATTCTCAACACTCTATCGAAACAATCTACCAAACCTGAATATTAACAAACTGCTTTTAAAGTTATTATCTTTGCGGCCCACCTGCCCCTCTCGTTTGCCCATCCCAATTCCAAATCAATATTTACTTCTGTTGATCCATTGAAATACCTACGTCGACTGACTCCCTTTACTTTTTCCAGGCGTGTCCTTGAATGTCTCTTTGACGAGGCCATCGAAGTTGATGTCCTGGACAGCGGTGACTCTGCCCACCTGGCCCTGTTGACCAGACCAGAACTCGGTGTAACGTTTACCAAAATTCACTGCTGGTGCCTCATTCAGTATTCAAAGTGTGTGTTCATGGATGCTGACACTTTGGTGAGTTCCGGCTTTCTCTTTGTGCGGAGTGAAGCAGCGTGGGGAGAGATGAACTAATGGCGGGGGGGGCGGGGCGGGGGGGGGGGGGGGTTACGGAGTAAAAGAAGTTCAAATTTGCACGATGTGTACTCTGTTGGGGTTGGGGTTAAAAAGCTGGGGGTCAAAGGTAAAGGCCTACATGCAGGATGTTGGCAATGTTAGGGGGAGGTGATGTCCTAGTGGTATCATCGCTAGACTATTATTCCAGAAACTCAGTGAATGTTTTGGGGACCCGGGTTCAAATCCCACCATGGTGGAATTTGAATTCCATTAAAAATAAAGTCTGGAATTAAGAATCTACTGATGACCATGAAACCATTGTCAATTGTCGGAAAAACCCATCTGGTTCACTAATGTCCTTCTAAGGAATGAAATCTGCCGTCCTTGCCTGGTCTGGCCTACATGTGACTCCAGAACCACAGCAATGTGGTTGACTCTCAACTACCCTCAGGCAATGAGGGATGGGCAATAAATGCTGGCCAGCCAGCGACGCCCATGTCTCACGAATGAATATAAAAAACTGTTGATGAGAAGTGGCATCCCAACCACTGCAGTGAGTAGTTGGGTGATAGCAGGCTGAGATTTAGAGCAATGTGGATCATTGAGATAAGCATTAATCCTCTTGTGTTCCTTCCTCTTCCCCATTCCCTCAGGTGCCGTACACTTGAGGTTAGACTCTTGCCGCAGCTCTGGGGGAAATCTATTTATCCGCCAGGTCTATGGGGAATTGAGACTCCAGCACAGCTGCAGCTCTCTGAGATCAGGGCCCTTTGGCAGCTGCTCGAGATTTTTAGCCCTGGTTATTTTGCAAACGTTCTGGAAAGTAAAGTTTATTTATTATTGTCACAAGTAAGGCTTACATTAACACTGCAGTGAAGTTCCCCTAGTCGCCACACTCCGGCGCCTGTTCGGGTCAATACACCTAACCAGCACGTCTTTCAGAATGTGGGAGGAAACTGGAGAACCCGGAGGAAACCCACGCAGACACTGGGAGAATGTGCAAACTCCGCACAGACCCAAGCCGGGAATCGAACCCGGGTCCCTGGCGCTGTGAGGCAGTGGTGCTAACCACTGTGCCACCCAGGTTGCAGAATTTGAGTCGAGGATCTCACTTGGGTCTAATCATAGAATCTCTGCAGTGCACAGACCAATTGGCCCATCGAGTTTGCACCAATAACAATCTCACCCAGGCCCTATCCCCATAATCCCACGTATTTACCCCGCTAATCTCCTAACCTACACATCTGGGAAACCAAGGGGTAATTTACCATGGACAATCCATCTAACCTGTGTATCTTTGGACTGTGGGAGAGGAACAAGAACACCCGGAGGAAACCCACGCAAACCCATGTGCAAACTCCAAGACCCGAATGAACCTGGGTCCCTGGTGCTGTGGGACAGCACAGTGCTGCTGTGCCACCCATATATCTTTGGTGTATCTCAGTCATGGCGCATGTCCCATGGACATACCATAGCTCCCAGATTTGGCTGAAGCATCAAGCAAGCGTCGCTGAAGGAAGTTGGGATGAGGTGGAGGAGTGTCCGGAATGCCCCCCCTCATCTCACTGGAATAGCTATGCTGGGCCAACAGGCACAGGCCCGGCCACGTCCCTTGGGAGAAATCGTAGAAAATGCTGGCAGGATACAATGGGACAGATTCCTGAGGTAGCGGGCTCTGTCCCTTTTTCCTGTATGTGGGAGCCATCAATTTATATTACCGTAGACATGGAACTGTCTGCTTTGGCAAGTTTGACGGGAATGAAGGTCTAAGTAGTAAAATCCTGGGAAAAACAGCAGTGAAGCAGTGTCACCTGACTGTTTATCCAATGTACAGCTAACTTTTCTTAAGCTCTCAAGGGATGAGTTTTAATTGGTTTCATATACACTGTAACCTCTTCCGTGTTCAGAAACATCCATTGTCCGGATATTTTTTGGGCAGACTTGGGTCATTTAAGTAACGGTGCTTTGGGAGCAGTAACATGGAAGATCCAATATTTGGATAAGTGACATGATTTTTAGTGTTGCTTTATATTGTTATCATTCTTTGATGCAGTCTTTTCCAGTTCTCACACTTGTGGTTAGATAGTCTAATGTTTATTTTATAATCCAGAAAATTCCAAAATCCCAAAATGATTTGATTTATTAAGAACAAAGAACAGTACAGCACAGGAACAGGCCTTTTGGCCCTCCAAGCTTGTACTGTTAACGTTTACTTATCTAAACCAAGCGCTTTTATCTATCTGTTCCCCATTTGTTCATATGCCTATCAAGATGAGTCTTAAATGTGGCTAATGTAACTGCCTCAACCACCTCACTTGGCAGTGCATTCCAGACCCCCACCATTCCCTGTTTAAAAAAAAAACTTTCCCCGCACATCTCCACTGAACCTTTCCCCCCTTATCTTGAACTTGTGTCCCCTTGTAATTGTCATTTCTGTCCTGGGAAAAAGCTTCCAACTGTTCACCCTATCTACACCCCTCATAATTTTATAAACTTCTATCAGGTCGCCCCTCAGCCTCTGCCTTCCCAGGGAGAACAATCCCAATTTATTCAATCTCTCCTCATAGCTAATACC
Source organism: Mustelus asterias (assembly GCF_964213995.1). NCBI lineage: Eukaryota > Metazoa > Chordata > Chondrichthyes > Carcharhiniformes > Triakidae > Mustelus > Mustelus asterias. Next base: position 114,923,700 of record NC_135810.1, read on the forward strand.
CTCCACACCAGGCAACATCCTGGTAAACCTTTTCTGCACTCTCTCCAAAGCCTCCACATCCTTCTGGTGGTGTGGTGACCAGAATTGGACACAGTATTCCAAAAGTGCCCTAACCAACGTTTTACTCAATTGTGACATAATTTGCCAACTTTTATACTCGATGCCCTGTCCAATGAAGGCACGCACGCCATATGCTTTCTTCACCACCTTTTCCACCTGTGCTGCCACTTTTAAGAATCTGTTGACCTGTACTCCCAGATCTCTCTGTGTGTCGATGCTCCTGATGGTTCTGCCATTTATTTTATAGCTCCCACCTGAATTGGATCTACCAAAATGCATCACCTCGCATTTGTCCGGATTAAATTCCATCTGCCATTTCTCCACCCAATTTTCCAGTCTATCTATATCCTGCTGTATTCTCTGCCAATCTTCATCACTATCCGCAACTCCGCCAATCTTAGTATCATCCGCAAACTTGCTAATCAGACCAGCTACGTTTTCTTCCAAGTCATTTTTATATATATATCACAAACAGCAGAGGTCCCAGCACTGATTCCTGCGGAACACCACTAGTTACAGACCTCTATTCAGAAAAACACCATTCCACCACTACCCTCTGTCTTCTATGGCCGAGTAAGAAGTTTAACAACACCAGTTTAAAGTCCCAACAGGTTTATTTGGTAGCAAATGCCACTAGCTTTCGGAGCGCTGCCCCTTTGTCAGGTGAAGTGGAGAAATGCTCACAACCAGGGCATACAGAGACACAAACTCAATTTACAGAATAATGATTGGAATGCAGTCTTTACAGATAATCAAGTCTTAAAGGTACAAACAATGTGAGTGGAGAGAGCATTAAGCACAGGTTAAAGAGATGTGTATTGTCTCCAGACAGGATAGCCAGTGACATTCTGCAAGTCCAGGCAAGCTGTGGGGGTTACAGATAGTGTGACATGGCTGTCCTGTCTGGAGACAATACACATCTCTTTAACCTGGGCTTAATGCTCTCTCCACTCACATTGTTTGTACCTTTAAGACTTGATTATCTGTAAAGACTGCATTCCAATCATTATTCTGTAAATTGAGTTTGTGTCTCTGTATGCCCTGTTTGTGAGCATTTCTCCACTCCACCTGACGAAGGGGCAGTGCTCTGAAAGCTAGTGGCATTTGCTACCAAATAAACCTGTTGGACTTTAACCTGGTGTTGTTAAACTTCGGACTGTGCTTACCCCAGTCCATTGCCGGCATCTCCACATCACTTCTATGGCCAAGCCAGTTCTGAATCCATCTAGCTAGTTCACCCCTGATCCCGTGGGGATTTAATCTTTTGAGCCAGCCTGCCATGGGGGACCTTGTCAAATGCCTTACTGAAGTCCATGTAGACAACATCCACATCCCTTCCCTTGTCGATCATTTATGTCACCTCCTGAAAAAACTCAGTTAAGTTAGTGAGACATGATCTCTCACGTACAAAACCATGCATATTGTCACATGTATTGCGATACAGTGAAAAGTATTGTTTCTTGTGCTCTATACAGACAAAACATACCATTCATAAAGTACATAGGAGAGAATGCAGAATGTAGTGTTACAGCCATAGCTAGGGTGTAGAGAAAGATCAACTTAGTGTGAGGTAGGTCCATTCAAAAGCCTGACAGCAGCAGGGAAGAAGCTGTTCTTGAGTCGGTTGGTACGTGACTTCAGACTTTTGTATCTTTTTCCTGACCGAAGAAGATGGAAGAGAGAATGTCCGGGGTGCGTGAGGTCCTTTAATTATGCTGGCTGCTTTGCCGAGGCAGCGGGAAGTGTGGACAGAGTCAATGGATGGGAGGCTGGTTTGCGTGATGGATTGGGTTACATTCACAACCCTTTGTAGTTTCTTGCGGTCTTGGTCAGAGCAGGAACCATACCAAGCTGTGACACATCTGGAAAGGGTGCTTTCTATGGTGCGTCTGTAGCATAGCGAACATGCCAAATTCCCAAGTATTCTGGACTGGCGAAGTTAGTGTACTTTACTGGGAAGTTTTTAAACCATCAGAGGAATGGCACTGTACGGTTACAAGTTGGGTATTTTTTAAGCATTTAAACTGGAATCTTTACCTCCAAGCCCCTCACTCACTCTCTCTCTTTTTAATGTCACTTTACAGGTATGTAATAACATTGATGACCTCTTTGACAGAGAAGAGTTGTCTGCTGCCCCAGATCCCGGCTGGCCAGACTGCTTTAATACTGGGGTGTTCGTATACAGGCCTTCCATTGAAACCTACAATCAGTTGCTGCAGTTTGCCACAGAGAATGGTAGTTTTGATGGTAGGTCTAATTCCCAACTCATTCAGTCTCGTACATCTGGACTTTAGCACTGTTACAAGGGCATGACATGAAGGGATGACTCTAATCTGGATGATCCAAAGCACTCTTTAAAGTACAGGGTTTAATTTTATCATGAGGATAACAACCAGGCTAATTGCACTTGCTGTTATAACATGGTAAATCGGGCAGTGACCATTGATGTCCATGGAGGTCTGTACTTTGCTGCCAGTGTTGTCTTGTTTGGAGGTTGCAATCCTTGCTTAGAAGATTTGTCCACAAACTAATGCCTCAGTATGAACTTGCTGTACTTGCCTGTTGGTTCCGAACCATGTCTCGTCTCCTCTCTGAGTTGATTGTGGGTTCAAGTCCCATTAGAATCATTAGAATCCCTACAGTTGGAAGCTATTCGGCCCATCAAGCCTGCACCAGCAACAGTCCCACTTGAGCCCTATCCCCATAACCCGGCAAATTTACCCTGCTAATCCCTCTAACCAGCGCATCCTGGAACTCTATGGGACAATTTAGCATGGCCGATCCACCGAACCCGCACATCTTTGAACAATGGGAGGAAACCGGAGCACCCAGAGGAAACCCATGCAGACACGGGGAGAACGTGCAGACTCCGCACAGACAGTGACCCAAGCCGAGAATTGAACCCAGGTCCCTGGTGCTGTGAGGCAGCAGTCCTTATCACTGTGCCACCATGCCACCCATTCCAGGACTTGAGAGCGTCGAGGCCAAGGTTGACACTCCCAGTGCTGCACTGTGGGAGTACTGCACTGCCAGAGGGGTCATCTTTTGGCCCCCTGTTGGCCTCTTAGGTTGACAGAAAAGTATTCACGCCATTATTTTGAAGAAGGGCAGGGGAGTCGATACTGAAGTTCTGGCCAACATTTATCCTTCAGTCAGTACCACACACATCCGATTGTCTGGCCATTATCACATTACTGTTTGCTTTGTGGGAATGAGCTTCTGTTTCTCCTCGTTTTCTGCATATTTAAAAGCACTTCATTGGTTGCCAAGCACTTTGTGAAATCCGGTGGTTCTGAAAGGTGATATTCAAATGCAAATCTGTCTTTCAAGCGATGGCTTGAGAAGATGATGCAGTGCATTCTGGAGCACTGCCAAACACCTGAAAAAATAATTTTACCAATATGGAGCCTGATCCCTGAAAAAAGATAGTGTTGGCGAAAGATTAAACTTTTTTTTACATCTTTCGCTCTCTCGCTCTCTTGCTTTCTCGCCCGTCCCCGTCCCCTCTCCCGTCCCCCCCTCCCCCACCCCCCTCCCGTCCCGCCCCCTCTCCCGTTCTCCCCCCCCCCCCCTCCTTCATTTATCTTTCCCAATCTTTATCACTGTCTGCATATTATTGAAATCTAATTGTTTCCTGCTTTATGTTTCCTGTTTAGACTCGGTGAGGATCTCTGGTTGAAGAGCCTTGCTGTTTCTTTCCCGGTTTTTAGATATTTTGTGCGGAGTGCTGTGCTGAATCTGATACTGATTCGGGCAAAGATTCGCTCCAAAGCTCAGAAAGACACAGTTTAAGTTTTTGATTTATTTTGGCAACAAGTATTGGATGCCGGATGCAGAATAAACTCCCCTTTGTCTGAAAGTGATCATCAGGGGAGATGGTGGTATTTTCACTGGACTAGTAACCCAGAGACTCAGGGTAGAGCTCTGGGGACACATCTTTGTTGCTTCATTCCTGTAGTTGGTGTGTGAATTGTGTGTGGGAGTTCCAATACAGTGGCATTTTATAGCACGTCATTGGTTGTTGAGTGCTTTAGAATGCCTTGAGGCTGCGAAAGATGCTATATAGCTGCAGAACCTCCTTCATTATGTTGTCCTTACGCCGATTTTGTTGTTGTGTACTGGTGGTTTATCATTGTATTGTCTGTTGTAAGTGTTATATCACCAGGGCCTCAACTGTTTACTATTTACATAGATGATCTGGAGGAGGGGACTGAGTGTAGGGTAACAAAGTTTGCTGACGACACGAAAATAAGTGGGAAAGTGAACTGCGTGGGGGAAGCGGAAGGTCTGCAGAGAGATTTGAATAGGATGAGTGAGTGGGCGAGGATCTGGCAGATGGAGTATAACGTTAGCAAATGCGAGGTTATTCACTTTGGAAGAAATAATAGCAAATTGGATTATTATTTAAATGGGAAAAAATTACAACATGCTACTGTGCAAAAGGGACCTGGGGGTCCTTATGCATGAGTTGTAAAAACTCAGTCTGTAAGTACAACAGGTGATCGAGAAGGCAAATGGGATGTTGGCATTTATCGCGAGGGGGATAGAATATAAAAGCAGAGAAGTCTTGCTGCATCTGTACAAGGCATTGGTGAGGCCGCAGCTGGAATACTGTGTGCAGTTTTGGTCCCCTTACTTGCAAAAGGATATATTGGCCTTGGAGGGAGTGCAGAGAAGGTTCTCCAGGTTGATACCGGAGATGAGGGGTGTAGATTATGAGGAGAGATTGAGCAGATTAGGTTTGTACTTGTTGGAGTTTAGAAGGCTGAGGGGTGATCTTATAAAGGCATTTAAGATAATGAAGGGGCTGGATAGGGTAGAAGTGGAGAGATTCTTTCCACTTAGAAAAGAAACCAGAACTAGAGGGCACAGCCTCAAAGTAAAGGGGGGTCAGTTTAGGACAGAGTTGAGGAGGAACTTCTCTCAGAGGGTGGTGAATCTCTGGAATTCTCTGCTCACTGAAGTGGTGGAGGCTACCTCGTTGAATATGTTTAAGTCACGGATAGATGGATTTCTGATCGGTAGGGGAATTAAGGGTTATGGGGAGCAGGCGGGTAAGTGGAACTGATCCACTTCAGATCAGCCATGATCTTATTGAATGGTGGGGCAGGCTCGAGGGGCTAGATAGAACATAGAACATAGAACGTAGAACAGTACAGCACAGAACAGGCCCTTCGGCCCACGATGTTGTGCCGAGCTTTATCTGAAACCAAGATCAAGCTATCCCACTCCCTATCATCCTGGTGTGCTCCATGTGCCTATCCAATAACCGCTTAAATGTTTCTAAAGTGTCTGACTCCACTATCACTGCAGGCAGTCCATTCCACACCCCAACCACTCTCTGCGTAAAGAACCTACCTCTGATATCCGTCCTGTATCTCCCACCACGAACCCTATAGTTATGCCCCCTTGTAATAGCTCCATCCACCCGAGGAAATAGTCTTTGAATGTTCACTCTATCTATCCCCTTCATCATTTTATACACCTCTATTAAGTCTCCCCTCAGCCTCCTCCGCTCCAGAGAGAACAGCCCTAGCTCCCTCAACCTTTCCTCATATGACCTACCCTCCAAACCAGGCAGCATCCTGGTAAATCTCCTCTGCACTCCTTCCAGCGCTTCCACATCCTTCCTATAGTGAGGTGACCAGAACTGCACACAATATTCCAAATGTGGTCTCACCAAGGTCCTGTACAGTTGCAGCATAACCGCACGGCTCTTAAACTCCAACCCCCTGTTAATAAAAGCTAACACACTATAGGCCTTCTTCACAGCTCTATCCACTTGACTGGCAACCTTTAGAGATCTGTGGATATGGACCCCAAGATGGCCTACTCCTGCTCCTATTTCTTATGTTCTTATGTCCTGCCTTGCTCCTGAAATGCACGGTGTGGTATCTTGTCAAGATACCCATGTACACCACATCCAATGCATTTTCCTCCATCCATTCTATTGGTTATTGCTTTACTTGTGATTTGGAACTAGGACAGGTACATGGAATTATGAGATATCGGCTGTGAACTAATTGAATGGCAGAGCTGGGCTGAATGGTGGGACGGAATGTCCGAATATTTCTGAAATGGTGTTGTCTGTAGGTTTAATTCCATTTTTCATCTAACTATTTTAAAAATTGCTTCTTTTAATGATTCCAATTCTTTGATAAGGGAACAGTATAAAAGGGAGGAAAGAAATTCTACCACTGGTCCAATATTGTTCTATTGTTAATAGAGATTCCAGAAATTCATTTGTTTTCAATAGAATCCCTACAGTGCAGAAGGAGGCCATTTCACCCATCGAGTTTGCACCGACCACAATCCCACCCAGGCCCCATTGCTGTAACCCCACACATTTACCCTGCTAATCCCCCTGACACTAGGGTCAATTTAACATGGCCAATCAACTTAACCGGCACATCTTTGGATGATCATTTGCCTGTCTGTTGTTTTCACGTCTTTTTCCTTGTTCTATACATTTAGGTGGAGACCAAGGCTTGTTGAATAGTTTCTTCAGTAACTGGTCTACAAAGGATATCCAGAAACACTTACCGTTCATCTACAACCTCAGTGGCATTGCCATATATAGCTACCTCCCTGCCTTCAAGCAGTGAGTATGGTCTTGTCTATCATTATGTTGAGCAAGGCAAAATCTTTAGCATGGAACCTTTATTTGTCAGCTTAATATGTAATGAACAATCAGGCCTTGGTATCGAACGATATGATCGCTTAAGCTGGCGCTGAAGCAGTAATAGTAAAGTCACCATAGTCCCAGATGACCATAGGGGGAGAGCTGACTGGCGGTGATTTAACCCAAGGATCACCACACCTCAGGCAAGGGGCAAACGTTGAGAAGGTGTGAACTTCACGAATAACCTCAGCCAGTATGGGAAGTGAACCCACACTGTTGGCACCACTCCGCATCACAAACAAACCATCCAGCCAACTGAGCTAACCGATTTTTGATTTATTATTGTCACATGTAGTAGTATACAGTGAGAAGTATTGCTTCGTGCGTGCTATACAGACAAAGCATACCATTCATAGAGAAGGAAAGGAGAGGGTGCAGAATGCAGTGTTACAGTCATAGCTAATGTGCAGAGAAAGATCAACTTAATGCGAGGTAGAACCATTCAAAAGCCTGACAGCAGCATGAAAGAAGCTGTTCTTGAGTCGGTTGGTACCTCACCTCAGACTTTTGTATCTTTCTCCTGATGGAAGGAGATGGAAGAGAGAATGTGTGGCGTCCTTAATTATGCTGGTTGCTTTTCCGAAGCAGCGGGAAGTGTAGACAGAGTCAATGGATCGGAGGCTGGTTTGCGTGATGGACTGGGCTTCGTTCACGACCCTTTGTAGTTTCTTGTGGTCTTGCTTAGTGCAGGAGCCATTCCAAGCTGTGATACAACCAGAAAGAATGCTTTCTATGGTGCATCTGTAGAGGTTGGTGAGCAACTCTTTGTTTTGCTGACTGTACAGATGGAATGAGTAAGGTGAGTCCAGAAATGGGTCTTAAACTGCTTGATTTTACAGAGAGCAAATAGATATAGAGTGAGCTGTTTATATTCTTAATACAACTAGGTTCAAATCTCTAACGCAGAAACTCGAAACAGGAGTAGCTTCGACCATTCATTATGATCATGGCTGATCATCAAATTCAATATCCTGATCCTGCCCTCCTCCACAATATCCCTTCATCCCTTTAGCCCCAAGAGTTTGAAATCCGACAACAATTTGGCCTCAACTACTTTCTGTGGGAGTGAATTCCACACGTTCACCACTCTCTGGATGAAGAAAGAAACAGATAACGTTCTCTGCTCCAGTCCCCCTCAAACAGTATAAAATCCATCACATTGCTCCCTCTCAGAAGAGTCATGTGGACTCAACATCAACTCTGTTTCTCTCTCCACGGACGCTGCCAGACATGATGAGTTTATCCAGCGTTTTCTGTTTTTGTTTCAGATTTCCAGTATCTGTAGTATGAGCATTTTCCAGTCCTTTGACAGTCACCTAACTCCTGTCTGTTGTAGCTTGCTGAGCTGCATTGACTCCCAGCCTGGTTGTCCTTGTTTACAAGTCCCCTCTCTCTGACTCTGCAACCTCCTTCAAAATCTCAGCGCATCTCTGGGCGGTACGGTGGCACAGTGGTTAGCACAGCTGCCTCACAGCTCCAGGGACCCTGGTTCGATTCCGGTTTCGATTGGCTGTCTGTGTGGAGTTTGCACGTTCTCCCAGTGTCTGCGTGGGTTTCCTCCGGGTGCTCCGGTTTCCTCCCACAGTTCAAAGATGCGTGGGTTAGGTTGATTGGCCATGCTAAAATTGACCCTTAGTGTCAGGAAGATTAACGGGGTAAATATGTAGGGATACAGGGATGGGTCTGAGTGGGACTGTTGTCAGTGCAGGCTTGATGGGCTGAATGTCTCCCTTCTGCACTGTAGAGATTCTATGATCTTCATCTTTGGGGTCCAGACCTTAAAGGAGGAAAGCGAGAAGCAGAAAAATGTAAGGAAGGAATTTCAGTGTTTAAGGCAGAGGCAACTTAAAACCTATCTCCCGACCAAGCTTGTCTCTGAAACTTTATTTATATTCCTATGAAGCACCTTGGGACTTTTCATTACCTTTTGAAGGTGCTATATAAATGCAGGCTGTTGCTGCTATAGCCAGTAATTTCTAGTTGCCAGACACATATACTTATATAAAAGGGGGAGGTGATGGCCTCGTGGCCTTATCGCTAGACTATTAATCCAAAAACTCAGCTAATGTTTTGGGAACCCAGGTTCGAATCCCGCCACGGCAGATGGTGGAATTTGAATTCAATAAAAAAAAATCTGCAATTAAGAATCTACTGATGACCATGAAAGCATTGTTTGCTTGTTGGAAAAACCCATCTGGTTCACTAATGTCCTTTTAGGGAAGGAAATCTGCCGTCCTTACCTGGTCTGACCTACGTGTGACTCCAGAGCCACAGCAATGAGGTTGACACTAAAATGCCCTTGGGCAATGAGTAATGGACAATAAATTCTGGCCAGCCAGCGATGCCCATGTCCCACGAATGAATAAAAAAAAGCAGGAAAATATTTTGTAGGATTCTTCTCCACTACTTCCCATCAGCTCATGGTTTTATATTACATTTAAAGACTTGCTTTCTGACCAATGTTTAAATACTGGTACAATGTTTGATTTTATGATGTTTGAGTTAAGGTGAGCAGCATTTCTGATGTTTAAAAGTTGATGCCCTCTCTCATAGAATCATAGAATCCCTACAGTGCAGGAGGAGACCGTTCGGCCCATCGAGCCAGCACTGACAACAATCCCACCCAGGCCTTATTCCTTGTGAAGCTACGTATTTACCCCATTAATTCCCCGACACTAAGAGGCAATTTAGCATGGCCAATCCACATAACCCACTTTTTTTTTTCAAATTTACAACATTGGTTTTGACTTTACAACACCATCTTTGATATTTCTATAAATATGGTCGATAGATTTGATGTTGTGAATGAGCACGAGGAAGTTGTGAAACTTCCCATGCAAACACCGGGCCCCCTACATCCTTCGGTGACCCAGGTTGCTATGGAGAACGGTCGCTGTGAGCCGCTGTCTGACTGAGCTGTCGCCTGGAAACCTGAAAATTGGTCTTGGAAACGGAAATGAGGCTACAACCTGCCAGTTGAAAATCCTGCCTTGGCCTCATTGGCTGATCTCATTAATTTCACTGGGATATTTTGCGCCGGTGATCTAAAACCTTTTGTGCAGCCACTCCAGAGAGCGATAGCTGTATCCCGCTGGCAGATATCTGAGTGCATCAGAACAAGTATCCAAAGCCCATGGGAAACGAGCTTGCAGTTTCCTGGTAAACGTGTTGCCTCGCCCCGCTGACGAAACCAATCCCCATTTTTAACATTGTTCCGACAGGGAAATTGATTCCAACTTAAGGCATTTTTACTTGCATGGTGGTTAGCACTACTACCTCACAGCACCAGGGACCCGGTTCGATTCCCGGCTTGGGTCACTGTCTGTGCGGAGTTTGCACGTTCGCCCCGTGTCTGCGTGGGTTTCCACCGGGTGCTCCGGTTTCCTCCCACAGTGCGACAGACGTGCTGGTTAGGTGCATTGGCCATGCTAAATTCTCCCTCAGTGTACCCAAACAGGTGCCGGGGTGTGGCGACTGGGGGATTTTCACAGCAAATTCATTGCGGCGTTAATAAAGAACAAAGAAAATTACAGCGCAGGAAATGACTCTTCGGCCTTCCAAGCCTGCACCGACCATGCTGCCCGACTGAACTAAAACCCCCTACCCTTCCGGGGACCATATCCCTCTATTCCCATCCTATTCATGTATTTGTCAAGATGACCCTTAAAAGTCACTATCGTATCTGCTTCCACTACCTCATCCGGCAGCGAGTTCCAGGCGCCCACCGCCCTCTGTGTAAAAAAACTGCTCTACTTGTGACACTAATAAACCAACTTCAAAAACTTTGCGATTGGTTCCTGAAAACCGTGTTGTGTCGTAGGTCCCAGGACTGTCTTGATTTGATTATCTACCATTGCAAATATAATCATCCCTTTGGTCACAGATAGCCGCAGTCCTCTGATGCGCTTGTATTTTATCAATTGGAGGTCACTAACTATTTGTGCTTGATGTAAGATGTTTGTTCTTTTTCTAATGGCTGGAACCTCTGTTCACTGTGTTATCATCTCCTCCTCCCCTGGCAGATTTGGTTCGACGGTGAAAGTGGTTCATTTCCTGGGACCAACTAAGCCCTGGCATCACAAGTACGACGCTCAGACAAAGAGTGTTATACAAGAGAACATGTCCCCCTCCGACTCGATGTTCATAGACTTTCTGAACTTGTGGTGGGACATATACACCATGTCCATCTTGCCTTTGCTGGTAGAGCACGAAGTTGTGGGCAAGACGACTGTTGAACAGCAGATGGTAAGCTTGATCCGCAACCATGATCTATCCCAAGGTGCTTTACGACCAGTTACAGCTACAGAACTTTGCACTGTTAGGTACTTTCTGAGGCGTAAGTCAGAGATACCAGTTAGCTCAGGCAACTTGAGCATGTTGTAATGATGGGGCGGCATGGTGGCACAGTGGTTAGCACTGCTGCCTCACAGCGCCAGGGACCTGGGTTCGATTCTAGCCTCGGGTCACTGCCTGTGTAGAGTTTGCACGTTCTCTCCATGTCTGTGTGGGTTTCCTCCGGGTGCTCCGGTTTCCTCCCAAAGATGTGCGGATTAGGGTGGTTGGCCATGCTAAATTGACCCCAGTGTCAGGGGGATTAGCAGGGTAAATATGTGGGGTTACGGGAACAGGGCTTGGGTGGGATTGTGGTCGGTGCCGTCCAGATGGGCCGAATGGCCTCTATGGATTCTATGAGGGATTTGAGCCTGCTTTCCAGTATTTAATTCTGAATGTATCCCAGGATCTTCCACGGCGCTTTACAATGGATTGATGCCCTTCATTCACACTCGTTCTCAATCTTCGTCGCCTCTGCATTTCTATTTTCAAACTTGGCTAAAGCACACATGTAATGATGGGGCGGCACGGTAGCACAGTAGTTAGCACTGCTGCTTCACAGCTCCAGGGACCTGGGTTCGATTCCCGGCTTGGGTCACTGTCTGTGTGGAGTTTGCACATTCTCCTCGTGTCTGCGTGGGTTTCCTCCGGGTGCTCCGGTTTCCTCCCACAGTCCAAAGATGTGCGGGTTAGGTTGGTTGGCCATGCTAAAATTGCCCCTTAGTGTCCTGGGATGCGTAGATTAGAGGGATTAGTGGGTAAAATATGTAGGGATATGAGGGTAGGACCTGGGTGGGATTGTGGTCAGTGCAGACTCGATGGGCCGAATGGCCTCTTTCTGTACTGTAGGGTTTCTATGATTTCACACCATGCTTTCAAACCAAATCTATTCTGTCGGAGCAGTGCACCCAAAAGACAGCAAACACGACAGCTCTGTGCTCCCTCAGATCCGTTGGCAAATGTCACTCTGGATAATGCATGGGGCATGAAGGCTCTAAGCTTCTGACTCCGCTAAAGTGCTTCCATCTGACGCAAGCAGTCACTGGGTTCCTTAATTATTTTATTCCAATGTTATGAGCAAACTATTTATTTCACTTTGACCAACACAATCACATGCTTTTGTACTAATGGGAAGTTTTTTATTCATTCATGGGACATGGGCGGCACTGGCTGGCCAGCATTTATCCCCCATCCCTCGTTGCCCAAGGGCAACGAGAGTCAACCACATCATTGTGGTTCTGGAGTCACATGTAGGCCAGACCAGGTAAGGACGGAGATTTCCTTCTCTGAAGGACATTAGTGAACCAGATGGATTTTTCCGACAATCGACAATGGTTTCACGGTCATCAGTAGATTCTTCATTCCAGATTTTTGTTGAATTCAAATTCCACCATCTGCCGCAGCGGGATTCGAACCCGAGTCCCCAGAACTTTAGCTGACTTTCTAGATTAATAATCGAATGATAAGAACAGTGTTATACCATCACAGTGGATGTTATAAAATAGAGAAATGGGCTACTCTGCCCATCTTGTCTATGTTGGCATGCACCTTCCAGGCAAGCAAATAGCTCTAATCATCATTACCCATCTTGTTTCCATATTTTAAGCTGGGAGTGGGGCAGTGACCTCATGAAATCCAGCCCAGAGCTTCTGCCTCAGTCATTAACTTTGGAACTGAGTTTCATTACAGATTTATTCCAGAGCTCCTACCTTTATGGAACCCCTACAGTGCAGAGGGAGGCCATTCAGCCCATCGAGTCTGCACCAACCACAATCCCACCCAGGCCCTATTCCCGTAACCCTACATAGTTACCCTGCTAATCCCCCTGACGTTAGGGTTAATTTAGCATGGCCAGTCAACCTAATCCGCACATCTTTGGACTGTGAGAGGAAACGGGAGCACCCGGAGGAAACCCACGCAGATATGGGGAGAATGTGCAAAGTCCACACGGACAGTGGAGTGACCCAAGGCTGGAATTGAACCCAGGTCGCTGGCGCTGAGAGGCAGCAGTGCTAACCACAGTGCCACTCCTCCTAACTTGGTGACGATGCTGCTGTTGTGATGGGTTTGAAATTATTGCACTTTGTCTGGCATTTGTGGCGCTTCATTCGGGAACCAAGTTTGGAAATGGTTTGCTTCTACTTATGGCCTCTCATACTATTTAACAAAACAAAAGGAATCCTTATTCTGGGTTGAATCCTAGGAATTCTGTGTTGCATCCTGTTAGAAACTCGATATGCTTCCTATAATATGAGACCGTGCCCAGTATTCTAACTGAGGTTTGTTATACATCTTTAAACACCTTCCAAGCATCCTAGTTTAATGAGATAAACAAGGACAATAATTCAATTATTTCTTTCTTTAACACTTCTAGTACCAACTCAAACATAAACAGTTGCAACTCATTGACTCTTTACTGAACTTTAACGTTTAAACTGCACTTTAACTGAACATCAACTTTAACTATTTAACTGAAAATAGATACTGCCGAGTTTAGGAAAACCTTGGCCAAGAAATATTCTCACTGTAGAATCAATCTTCTTCTCCCTGAAGCATTCTTCAAGTTACAAGCTTTGTTGCGATGGTTGGTCTCTTCCGAGTTATTGCTGTCAAACAAAGGACTTGCGTGTCTTTTATCCACAATTCTCCACTTGCATCCAGAAGATTCTCTGTCATTCAGCCAATTGTGTTACCAGAAACCGATCACATGACTCGACCATCCAGTGAAACTACTTTTAAACGAAGCCATGATGCTTAGTTCATTTTACATGTCCCATACATAGCAGCCATAAAAATCAGGGCCACACACTCTCTCAGTTAATGTAAACAACTTCCCTGATCTGACCAACACAGGGAGCTTCAGATCACAGCTCCCAGAACAGAGCCTCTTACGACCTGCATCTGGTTTTAATCTATAAGTTGACCAAAATTCCCAGCATGCTTAGCTCTCAGTCAGAATAGCCATTTTAAAGCCACCATTGTTGTTAAATCATTGCTGTAGCCGATCTTTCTCTGTCCACATTCCCTCCTCTTGATCCTGGAGCATAGAGTGAAATGGATCACAGACCATGACCAAACTCTTTCCCAATCAGGTGGTATCAAAATCCAGTCAAACTAACTATTAACATGTTACAAATTTTATATTTACGATTAACAAAATTTTTGTTTCATAACATTTCCATATGCAACTGTCGCGTTATTTTTCCCGTTCCCATCTTACAAATTGAACAGTAAGCAGCATCTACTTTAGTAATGTCAGTATCTGGATGCCTAGCTTCCATTGAACAATTCAAATTGCCTTAACCCACAAGGTTAATGTTTGAATGTTAATGTCATGATTTGTAAAATCAACAGTGTTAACCGTGAACACTATACTGCACTATAGCAGTTGCTAAATCATTAATTAACTCCTTCCTCTGGCAATCTTAAACCAGCAAACCATTCTTACTCCCCATTGTCTTGATTTAATAGCTCTGTGTTGAATAAAAAAATATAACTCTCTAAGGTGAGAGAGACACCGATCTGGTAAATGTACTTTCGTGAAATCCAATAAAACTGGTACCCATTCATAGGAAACATTGTCATACAAAACCTTGTTCAAATTTGTTATGACTACACCATTTTAGGTTCAGAGTTAGGCACAGGACAATAATAAATCATTGGTACAGATGAAAAAGAAATAAAGTTTAAATTTAGATTTAGGAGGGTTATGTACCAAAAGTACTGAAGAGATAAGTTTCACTCTCCAACTTATTGGACAGTTAAAAATTATCCAAATTTGCATAATCACTTTTTGTCACAATTACCATTTATAAATTTAACCTTCCACAGTCACAGCTCCAAACCTGTCTCCTACTAGCATACACAATACAGGGCGGCACGGTGGCACAGTGGTTAGCACTGCTGCTTCACAGCTCCAGGGACCTGGGTTCGATTCCCGGCTTGGGTCACTGTCTGTGTGGAGTTTGCACATTCTCCTCGTGTCTGCGTGGGTTTCTTCCGGGTGCTCCGCTTTCCTCCCACAGTCCAAAGATGTGCGGGTTAGGTTGATTGGCCATGCTAAAATTGGCCTTAGTGTCCTGAGATGCGTAGGTTAGAGGGATTAGTGGGTAAAATATCAAGGGGTATGGGGGTAGGGCCTGGGTGGGATTATGGTCGGTGCAGACTCGATGGGCCGAATGGCCTCTTTCTGTGCTGTAGGGTTTCTATGATGCTATGAATAACATTATTGTGTTCTTTTATGACTCAATTAACACAATGTACCCAAAGTCCAAGTAAGAAGTACTGTAATTCAAATGATTTTCTACTGGTTTAACAAATTGTGGAGGAAACGCCTCCATTGTTTCATCTACTTTACCAGTTTTATTTATGAATAACATGATTTGCACAAATGGCTTATTGTTCCTTTTTTTAAAGCATTTTCCACTCCTGCAACCCCAAATAATTAAAATACTAGGGAAAAATCCAGTCATCTGCTGGAATGTTGACAATCTGCAAAGTCCTTAACTTTTCACAGAAAATTGACTCCCAACTTATTAGCATTTAGGTACGTTGAATCAAACACTTTACATGCTCACAATTGCATTACTGTAAATATCATTTGCTCGATATTGGAAACTCACAAAACAGACAGATATTACTTTGTAAAATTAGCCCAGATTCAAATGATAACATCATAAACTGAGAATATGTTTCAATGTATCCCTCTTTGAAACGCAAAACCCATACAGGATCTCTTTCCATTACCCTTTATTTGTCAAAATTAAAACTTCTTTAGCCCTTCAGAATTTAGGTAACTTCCCATTGATATGAGTTGGCTATTTTATGCACTCAATTTATTCAATCAATTAAATATCAGAAACCATAACACTTAATGTATAACCAATCACTTTAATTCAAAAGGCAACAACAGGAGAATCTGAAGAGTTAATCTCTTCAGGTCTCAACTATCACTCGGTTGTGATGAACAGTCTTGAAGCTGCTTGGGTGGCACAGTGGTACGGTGGCACTGTTGCCTCACAGCTCCAGGGACTCGGATTCAATTCCCAGCTTGAATCACTGTGGAGTTTGCACATTCTCCCCGTGTCTGCATGGGTTTTGTCCGGCTGCTCCGGTTTCGTCCCACAGTCCAAAGATGTGCAGGTTAGGTTGACTGGCCATGCTAAATTAACCCTTAGTGTCCCGGGATGTGATGGGTTAGCGGGATTAGCAGGGTAACTAAGCGGGGATAGGGCCTGGAGTGTGATTGGCGTCAGTGCAGACCCGATGGGCCGAATGGCCTCCTTCTGCACTGTAGGAATTCTATGCTAGACTTGTTACTCACGAGCCGTCTATTTAAAGCAAAACACAAAAAGTACATTCGGCTTGGAGCCAAAAGAATTAATTTCGTCTCGAAATCTGTGTCAAATTGAAAACAAAAATAAAATCCAGAATCTCCAATGTATATCAATTCTTAATCACCAAATTAGGAACAGAAGATGGTGAAATCTCTGCCAGTTAAGAAAACACCGAAATAAAACACATTCCAAGGTGATGATGTCACAATCCCTTCCAGACAAAGAGCACATGGTTCCCTCCAAGCTCGACATCCTTTCTTATCACAATTTGAACCCAGGATTATTCAAAATTCAAATTGGTCCTTTCAAACTCCAATTTATGTACTTTGCTTTTAAAATTTCAATTTACTTTCCAAAAAAATTATTTTCAAAGTAACTTCCCATATATATTCTATATGTATTTATATCCTCTCTCTCCTAAGCACAGCCATGGCCAATGATTAGACTCAAGAAGTTAAGGATATCCAAAAGTTTATTTCAGTTTAATCCAATCCAATTTTTATTTAAACTTTGTATCAAACCCGTTATCACAATTAGGAGAAGAACATTAAAACATTAAAGCAAGCAACAACAAAAACATCCACGCAAATACTTTATTACACACACACACACACACACACACACACACACACACACACACACACACACACCCGGGCACACATGGAAGCTTCCAACATTCATTCCATAGCATTGTTGGATCATGGTCTTCTGATTTGCCTGTTCCGCTGTGACCCTAGTGGTTCTTGTACCAGGCACCATATTTAAGCTGCACCTGTGCGCAGTCTTTGCAACATCTCTTGTCCACGACCATCTGAAAGGGCAGCTTGCTGTCACAAAATTTGGTGTCAGCACCTGCTGGGCACTGGAGGCCCCACTGTAATGTCCTCTAAACCTCCCTCATCGTGGCTGGAGGAGGCCCCACTGTAATGTCCTCTAAACCTCCCTCATCGTGGCTGGAGGAGGCCCCACTGTAATGTCCTCTAAACCTCCCTCATCGTGGCTGGAGGAGGCCCTACTGTAATGTCCTCTAAACCTCCCTCATCGTGGCTGGAGGAGGCCCCACTGTAATGTCCTCTAAACCTCCCTCATCGTGGCTGGAGGAGGCCCCACTGTAATGTCCTCTAAACCTCCCTCATCGTGGCTGGAGGAGGCCCCACTGTAATGTCCTCTAAACCTCCCTCATCATGATTGAACGAGGCCCACCAATGCTACCATTCTGGCTTGGGAGGCGGTGCCAGCAGTAGTCAGTATTAACGCAGCACAAAAGTGGTCAGCCATCCAGTGCAGGAGGAAGATGATTTTGATTTGATTTATCATTGTCACATGTATTAACATGCAGTGAAAAGTATTGTTTCTTGCGCGCTGTACAGACAAAACATACCATACATAGAGAAGGAAAGGAGAGAGTGCAGAATGTAGTGTTAACAGTCATAGTGGAGAGAAGGATCAACTTAATTCAAGGTAAGTCCATTCAAAAGTCTGATGGCAGCAGGGAAGAAGCTGTTCTTGAGTCAGTTGGTACGCGATCTCAGACTTTTGTATCTTTTTCCCGGTGGAAGAAGGTGGAAGAGAGAATGTCCGGGGTGCGTGGGGTCCTTAATTATGCTGGCTGCTTTCCGAGGCAGCGGGAAGTGTAGACAGAGTCAATGGATGGGAGGCTGGTTTGTGTGATGGATTGGGCTACATTCACGACTTTTTGTAGCTTCTTGTGATCTTGGGAAGAGCAGGAGCCATACCAAGCTGTGATACAACCAGAAAGAATGCTTTCTATGGTGTATCTGTAAAATTTGGTGAGAGTTGTAGTGGACATGCCAAATTTCCTTAGTCTTTGAAGAAAGTCGAGGTGTTGGTGGACTTTCTTAACTATAGTGTCGGCATGGGGGGATCAGGACAGGCTGTTGGAGATCTAGACACCAAAACACTTGAAGCTCTCGACTCTTTCTACTTCGTCCCCATTGATGTAGACGGGCCTGATCTCCACTACGCTTCTTGAAGTCAATGACTGTCTCCTTTGTTTTGTTGACATTGAGGGAGAGATTATTGTCGCCACACCAGATTCTCTATCTCATTCCTGTACTCTGTCTCGTCATTGGTTGAGATCCGACCCGCTACGGTGATGTCATCAGCAAACTTGGATGTCAATCATGTCCTGGCTCTCGACTCTCTCATTCACATATCCGTCAGGCATTTGCGGGATGACACTCCACAGGAATTTCGCACCATGCCAACTCAAGCGACGTCACCACTATCACTCTCTCACACTCTCTCTTTCTATCTCACGCACTCCTTCACATCTCTATCCAGGCGCCTATCTTGTGTAGCTCATGTCCTCCTCCCGTGCATGCTGCACTCTCCACCCTCGCAAGGCAGGAATCCTTATCCTCAGCCTTGCTATGTGTCCTGTTCACACGCTCTCCATTTGTCTTCTTGCAGGTTCAGCACAAGAAGGCGAGGTCCCCGACCAGGGATGGGGTGGCCGAAATCCAAACCTTCACTCCCTATGAACAGTATGCTGTTGCGCTGGCCAGTGAGGACCAAGGCCGTGGCAATGGCGATGGTGAGGTCAGCAATGCCACACACCCAATGGAAGACCCTGCCCCAGCTCACCCCTCAGGAGACCGCACCGTGAGTCCTCATTGTGGTATCTTCGAGTTGCCTGACATGCACTAATCTACCTTCTTTCGTAGGCCCCTCTGGAAGGCACCTATGAAAGCAGCAAGTCAGGCCCTCGCCTCCAGTCCCAAGGACAGCTCAGATGAGAAAGCAGAAGGTAGCATCATAGAAGACCCATCACAGCGCTCACCCCATGCCCTCCGCCAGTGCAGCTGCATGCACTCTGCTGGGACCTGGTTCCAAAGCAGTCTCAGGGTCACGATCGGATGAGCAGAGCACAGTCCCATGCACAGCAGATGGAGGCAGGGACGTCCGAGGAACATTGTTGGCACTCAGAGGACTGCGGAGTCCGAGTCTGATAACGAGCCTCCGGACTGGACCCTAACTCGGTTTATGGAGCTTCAGCGAAAGTCTGCGGAATATCAAAAAGGGATGGTAGCTACTTCCACAGATTGCAATGGCGGATCCGTCTGCGTTCAGCGTGAAGGTCTTGGCCATGGCATGCCATCGCGCTGAAGTCAACATGGAGACCTTGGTCTAGGATAAATGTATTGGTGCGGGGGCCACATTCCATCACTGCAACCCTTGATGGTCTTAATCAGTGTCAACGTGAGAGGAGGGCAGGGCGACCCGACCTCACTCCAGCTGCGCCTTTTCCTCAAGGAGTCAGCCAGGCATCCGCAGGGAAGAAGACCAGCAGCTGGACACCCCAGGGCCATCTGACCCGGTGACTCTGGGCATGCCCCGCTGACCCCAGTGACCCTCTTCCTGTGACCCCATCACCTCCAGGTCCACAGGCTGAGGAGGGCGAAACTGCTCCACAGCAGGAGACTTGAAGCAGGCCAGGGCCCTCCAGGTCTCTGCCCTCCAAAGGACACCCCCCAAATTTGTCATAGACAGCAGGGCGTGGCAGTCAGAAGTCTACCTCCACCTCTGCTGTGAATGCTGGACGAGCACCAAGAAATGGCAGGAGTGATAAAAATATTCTGGAATGTTAGGGACACGACGGAGGCACGGGTGTTGACAACTTGTATATAATTTTCACCAATGTAAATAGAATCACACCCATTTCATGTGTCTTGTGAATATGTTCTCTTTAGCGGTGTTGTCAATCAATGTGACACCACCAACCCTCCTACCATATTGGTCTATCTTGTCTGCTTCCCATGCCACCACAGTGATGCAGCATCTAAAATAGAAAGTGTGCTGGTGGAAGGCACCTCATTCAGAGGACTGGGTGATCTCCAAATGAATTAAGATGTATGGAATGCCCCATGTTGCCTTGGCCCGGATGGTGACTTTTCCGGATCACCTTTAAGGTGACACAGGATGGGTTGTCCCATTGATGGAGATGGATATCTGAGGAGCTTGGTCAGGCTGAAAGCAGCCAGTCTGCTGAGGATTCTAGAGCAGCTCCTGCCTCTGCTAGGCTGCTGTAGTGAGCGGGACGCTGGCGACGTGCTAGAAGAGGTAGCGCCTTCTAAGCTCCGAGGCCAGGACACCCTTCTCCAAGTAGCACCTCACCTGAGCAAGGACACTCGCTGCTGAGGCTTCTTCATCTTTCATAGGATCAGGACATTGCTTCACCGAATGTGCCAGTATTGAGTCTCAGGCTGAAATGCGAGGTCGCAATGAGTGGGATGGCAGCGCGCATAACCGACAGGATACAAGGTACAAGTCGTATCTTCCTCCTGATACCTGAGCACCAGGAGGGCCTCAGATGTATACCTGCACCATCTGGCTCATGCCAAGGCCCCTTCCCTTGCAGCCTTGGCGTCCTAGACTTTGTTGTCCTCAATCCTTTGAATGTCCTCCTCTTTGGAGGAGTTGTGCAGCTCCTCCATGTCAACATCTGGCAAGCTCGCGCTGCCCCCACTCCGTTCCCCCCTCCGGCAGCGCCAGGTTATGCAGCGCGCAGCAAGCCATGATGATGTGTGAGACCCTTGAGGGAGTATACCGGAGTACTCCGCCAGACCTATCGCGGCATTGGAATTGCATCTTCAAAACCCCAGTGGCGTGTTAGAGTAGTTGGAATGATCATTATATCTTCACTCAGCAGGACCTTATGGACCACTGCACCGGTGTCATCAGCGGGTACCTTTGTCACTGAGGAGGGGAGAGGGGTGGGCCTGGACGGGATGCTCTTTTCGGTGAGTCGGCGCAGACTCGATGGGCTGGATGGCCTCCTCCAGCACTGCGGGGATTTTAGGAGACAACCCTGGACTCGAAACGTCAGCTCTTTTCTCTCCTTACAGATGCTGCCAGACCTGTTGAGATTTTACAGCATTTTCTCGTTTGGTTCCTGGATTCTGTATGGTTCCTCAAAGAAATCCGGGATCTGCAATCTATTCGAGATGTGGGAGTTGTGGGAGCTTCCTGGGAATCTCGCGTACGACTTGTTTCTTGTGGTCACAGAGTGGAAGGAAGTCTGTCCACCTGATGTGGGAGTGCCTGTGGCCAGGGAGCTTTTATAGACAGAAAGGGCCCCAACCTTGAAATTTTAATAGCCATTTCCGACCACGCTGATAAAATTTACTGGCGTCGTTTTGCACGTGACTCACTTGAGCTGCTTATGGGGAGGGAGGGCCAGAAAAATCAGGAAGAAACATGCGCGCTGCGCTGTTAAGAACCACATAGAAACTAGAAGCAGGAGGCTGCCACTTGGCCCTTCGAGCCTGCTCCCCCAAGTCAGGGATTTCTGTCGTTTTGCTGGTTACTATTATCTCTCCTTCAAAATGAATGGTTATTTCATCCTTTAAAGAACAGGATATCCTGCTCCACTGATAATCTATGGACTGCAGCGATTCAAGAAGGCAGCTCCCCACCACCACCTCAAGGGCAACTATGGATGGGCAATAAATGCTGGCCGGCCAGCGATGCCCATGTCCCATGAATGAATAAAAAAAACACCCATCACTAAAAAGTAGTGACACGGGTCAGAAATAGTATTTTTTTTAAAATGCAGACCAAGCACTGGCATTTGTGTCGGGAGGGAAGGAATCGAAACGCAGGAAATGACCGTGTATTAGATTAGTTCATTTATTAAGTGTCACAAGTAGGCTTGCGTTAACACTGCAATGAAGTTACTGTGAAAGTCCCCTAGACATTGCGGCGCCTGTTCAGGTACATTGAGGGAGAATTTTGGGTACACTGAGGGAGAATTTAGCATGGCCAATGCACCTAACCAGCATGTCTTTCGGACTGTGGGAGGAAACTCACGCAGACACTGGGAGAACGTGCAAACTCCACACAGGCAGTGACCCACGCTGGGTATTGAACCCGGGTCCCTGGCGCTGTGAGGCAGCAGTGCTGACCACTGTGCCACTGCATATTAAATTTGAGAGGTTACGCGATGCCGGGTTCTCGTCATATAATCCTTACAGGGCAGAAGGATGCCATTCGGCCCATTGAGTCCGCGCCGATAATCCCACCCAGGCCCCATCCCCGCAACCCCACATATTTACCCTACTAATCCCTTTTATCTACGCATCGCGGGACACACTAAGGGGCAATTTAGCATGGCCAATGCACCTAACCCGCACATCATTGGACTGTGGGAGGAAACCGGAGCGCCCCGAGGAAACCCACGCAGACACTGGGAGAACGTGCAAACTCCACACAGACAGTGACCCAAACCAGGAATCAAGCCCAGGTCCCTCCCTGGCGCTGTGAGGCAGCAGTGCTAACCACTGTGCCACCCTAAAAGTCCAACAGGTTTATTTGAAATCACAAGCTTTCAGAGCGCTGCTCCTTTATCGGGTGAAGTCACCTGTTGGACTATAACCTGGTGTCGTGTGACCCCTCATCTTGCCCACCCCAATCCAACACCGGCATCTCCACATCATGTATATTAAATTTGTATTCGAACGCAATTGGGATACTGAGCAGAGCGCTGGTCTCTAAATTATGGAAATAATAATAGATATATTTTATTTGATTATTCGTCACAAATGCTCTCGGGGTGAGGTGCGGGAGAGGGTTGCTTGGCTTGCTTTAAACAAAATCTCCCTTTTTGTAATCTGTTTGCAAGTTAGCTTGTTGCCGAGATGTCTCCGTGCAGTCAGGATGATGGATACATTGGGAATGGGAGGGACCAGCTGTTCCTCCGGAGGACCAACCTCATTCCTCCGGAGGACCAGCTGCACTCCTCCTGTGCCAAAGAGCGGAGCCCGGAGGAGTTGGTGGAAAACCGCAGTCCGTGATTGTGGGATTTCGTCTGTCCCTCCCTGCTTTCCCCACCCCCCCCCCCCCCCCCCCCCACCCGCCCCAACACCATCCACTGCCGGTTACACGGTCTGCCGCATGCCCCAAGACATCGCCAAGGTAAAGCCGTCTGCCGGTGGGGGCCCCGCTGTAAGGCCGGCTATAAAACCACGGTGCTGGGGGAGGGGAGGTTTAATTTCGAGTTACCCGCGGTTATGAGACAGCCCGGGGTCTCCCAGAGTGGAATTGGGGGGGGGGGGTGCTGGAGGTTTGCTGCGGGTACTAGTAACCAACGCCAGGGCGGAATTGTCCTGTTTTGCCCGTTATCAGAATCCTAGCAGGTGGGACGGAAAGTCCGGCGGACCATGCAAAGGTCCGTTGACCTCGGGTGAGAATTTAGGGGCTTTGGGGCCGTGCTTGGCCGGAAAATCCCGCCCCTAAAGTTCAGAGCAGGTTGGGCAGCGTTTGTAGAGAGGGAAGATGCGGTCCAAAGATGTGTAGGTGAGGTGGATTGGCCGCAGTAAATACGCGGGGTTACGGGGATGGGGCTGGGATAGGGCCAAGGTAAGATGCTCTGTCGGAAAGTCGGTGCAAACTCGATGGGCTGAATGGCCGCCTTCTCCACTGTGGGGATTCTATGAAGAACAGGGTCAAGTTTCCCCAGCTGAGCAGGACTTTTCTTCACAGGCTGCCACGTCTGTAAGGTTTCCCAGTTCCAGCAAATGGTCACCAACCAGGATTTACAATCGTATAATCGCTACAGTGCAAGAGAGGCCATTCAGCCCATCACGCCTGTACTGACCCTCTGAGTAAATATCTTACCAAGGTAAGTATCCTACCCAGGCCCTCTTCTCCCACACCACCCCCCGCCCCATCCCCCCCATCCCCTCCTCATCCCCCCCCTCATCCCCCCCCATCCCTGTAACCCCACACATTTACCATGGCTAATCCACCAAACCTTTTTTAAAGTTTAAAGTTTATTTCTTAGTGTCACAGGCAAGCTGACATTAACACCGCATTGAAGTCACTGTGAAAATCCCCTAGTTGCCACACTCCGGAGCCTGTTTGGGTACACTGAGGGAGAATGTAGCATGGCCAATGCATGTCTTTTGGACTGTGGGAGGAAACCGGAGCACGCGGAGGAAAACCTACGCAGACACGGGGAAA
Source organism: Mustelus asterias (assembly GCF_964213995.1). Lineage (NCBI taxonomy): Eukaryota > Metazoa > Chordata > Chondrichthyes > Carcharhiniformes > Triakidae > Mustelus > Mustelus asterias. The sequence goes on from NC_135810.1 coordinate 114,948,093, forward strand.
ATATGCAGACTCTGCACAGACAGTGACCCAAGCCGGGAATCGAACCCCGGAACATGGTGCTGTGAAGTAGCAGTGCTAGCCACTGTCCCACTGTGCCACTTTACACATCTATGGACACTAAGGGGCAGTTCAGCACGACCAATCCACCTAACCCACACATCTTTGGACTGTAGGAGGAAACTGGAGCACCCGCAGGAAACCCATGTCGACATGGGGAGAATATGCAGACTCTGCTCAGACAGTGACCTGAGGCCGGAATTGAACCCGGGTCCCTGGCGCTGTGAGGCAGCAGTGCTGACCACTGTGCCACCGTACCACACCTTGGCCCAGACCGTCCAGTCAGTGGCAATGCTGAGGATCTCGCCACTGACTGTGGAGGTAACTGCATCCCTGGAGCTGGGCCTGGTGCAGTTGCAGCAGCGCTGATTCAGGGCCGCTAGAGCAGTGAGTGAGTGTGGGGTGGCGGCAGTGCAGAAGGACACGCTCCCTCCCCTCTTACCACATCAGCTGCCCAATTCAGGCAAGTGTTGAAAGCTCTTGGAGGGTTTCTGATGAGTGGGTGAATGAGTGAGTCAGTCGGTTAGTGAGTGGGCTTTGATTGCATGTTTAAGTTTCATTTGAGATTTGCTTTTTGTTTCGGGCAGTATCCCTTTATGGGGCTGCCCCTTTAATTGGTCCGTCTGTTTATTTGATTCAGTTTAATTGATTATTTGATTTATTCAAAATAGGAGTAAGTGGGTGAGCGAGAGGAGAGTGAATGGTTGGGGCTGGGTGGTCAGGCCATGGTGGGGGGTGGGTAGCAGTGGTCTTGTATTCAGGGCAGAAGAGAGCAACTGGATCCTGCAATCCCTACGGTGCAGAAGGAGGCCATTCAGCCCATCGAGTCTACACCAGCAACAATCCCACCCAGGTCCTATCCCTGCAACCCCATGTATTTACCCTAGCTAGTCCCCCGACACTAAGGGACAATAGTATGTCCAATCCACCGAACCCACACATCTTTGGACTGTGGTGAACAATCAGGTTGGGCAGAGTCTGGTCGTGGGGATATCAGGCAGACAGGTCTGTGGACAGGGGGTGAAGGGAATGGGCAGTCAAAGAGAGGTTGGGTAGTCATAAAAGGTGGGGGAGGATGGGGTGAGCTATGCAGTGTCAGCTAGAGAAGAATGCTGTGACGGGGGGGCGGGGGGCGGGCAGGCAGTCGAATTGAGAGTGGCCGTACACTTAGGCGGGTGGGTTGTTGGTTTGGGGGGATGTCAGTGTAGATCAGGCACTTGGATAGGGAAGTTAGTTCAGGGTGGGGGAGAATCCAGTGAGAGGTCAGGTATTTGGCTCAGGCTGGCGGAGTTGTTGTGTGGGTTGGCAGTCGGATTGATGTTCGAGGGGTGTCAAATCGGAGTGTTGGCCCAAACGGGGTTGGTGTGGGGTGGGGGGGTGGGGAGGGGAGAGAAGTGGGATGGTGTTCAGGTCGTGGGAGGAGTGGGCAGTCGGGTCAGGGAGTTTGGATCGTTGAGTCCAGGGCATCAGGTAGTCAGGACGAGGGTGTGATTGGGAGTGGTTGGAGTGGTGGGTTGTGCACTGTAGTTAAACACTGAGTCACACCGGTAAATAAACAGTGGGACAATACTGAGGTAAGTATACAGTAAGGATTGTGTATCTAGCACAAGTTCTCCAGCATGTCTCCGTGGTGAAGACATTTCTGTAGTGTCCTCGGCAACACGAATCAGCCCAGCTTCAGCCCTGGGATGGCATGGTGGCACAGTGGTTAGCACTGCTGTCTCACAACGCCAGGGATTCGGGTTCAATTCCAGCCTTGGGTCACTGTGTGTGTGGAGTTTGCACATTCTCCCCGTGTCTGCGTGGGTTTCCTCCAGGTGCTCCGGTTTCCTCCCACAGTCTGAAAGACATGCTGGTTAGATGCATTGGCCATGCTAAATTCTCCCTCAGTGTACCCGAACAGGCCCTAAAATGCATCAGTGATGGATGTTTTTTATCCTCTTGTCAGTGGAGGCTGTTACCTTCCACTCGAGGGGAGCAGACGCTAGGAACCAGCTGCTGTAAATATATTTGTCCCCTTTTCTTTCTCTTTGCAAATTGAACCATTGACTGATATTTCTTCTCTCTCTCTGTGCAGCATCAAGCAGGAGATCTCCAGGTCAGCATGAGGCGCCAGGAAGAAGCTGTTGCGCATGAGAAACCCATCAAGAGCCTGGAGCCAGAGGTCCCTCCCCCGAGTGTTGAAGTAAGCACATTTATTTATTTTGTTCCATGAACTTTCCCCTCCCACTCGATGAATGAGCTTTACAGGAAAATCAACCAGGCATGACTCTGCGGAGGGTGTGTGGTGATGGAGGAACGGTGGTGAAAGAGTGAGAGAGGGAAGTTGATGATGGTTAAGGCTTTCTTTATGGTCTTCTTTCCCCATGATGTGGAGATGCCGGCGTTGGACTGGGGTGGGCACAGTAAGAAGTCTCACAACACCAGGTTAAAGTCCAACAGGTTTATTTGGTAGCACACGCCACAAGCATTCAAGCTTGTTGAAGGAGCAGCGCTCTGAAAGCTAGTGGCTTGTGCTACCAAATAAACCTGTTGGACTTTAACCTGGTGTTGTGAGACTTCTCACTCTTCTTTCCCCATGCAGGCGCTGTGAAAGTAAAACCGGGCCTTGTCAAAATTGCACATTCTCTTCATTGCCATTCCGATGGAAAGCACTCAAGATTTGAGAGGCCACAGGCTTTGGGATAGAAGTTGAGTGGGTTTATTCAGCCAGTTGGACGAGGGGTGTATGAAGCGAGGCCCTGGTGGGGAACACTCAGCTATGTTTACCTCATGCCACAGTGAGAAACTGGGTAAATCAGCTGGAGTGGCCCCTTTACCATGGGGAGACATGTTGCCGTGAGGATAGGATTGGCTCGCTCTGATATTTGTTGTCCCCCCTGTGTTCGGGCAGCGTGTTAACATACACCACCTCTGCTCAGGTACACACGTTGACCACCTGCTGAGATACTGGAGTATCCTGGCACTGTGGCCATGCCCTTCCCGGTCTTTGTAATCTCCTCGAGCCCCGACACACCTCCAATCTTCCATTGACCACTCCATTCCTGACCACCATGTTTTCAATTGCCTAGGCCCTGAACTCTGGAATTCCCCCCAAAAGTCCCCTCCACTTCGCTACCTCGCTCTGTTCTCTTTTTAAAATGCTCCTTCAACTCTACCTCCTTGACCAAGCTTTTGGTTGTCTACCGTAACATCATTGCAAGGCCCGTTGTAGAGTTCTTTGTTTGAAGTACCTTTTTTGAGATGCTTTATTATGAGAAAGGTGCTATATAAATGCAATTTGCTGCTGTTGTTTGCTCTGGTGTTGGGGTGGGGGGGCAGGGGGAGGAGGAGGAGGAGGAATGTTCTTTTGTTTCGGAAAGTGAAATAATCAATCAAACATCCACTTGAAAAGCTTCAAGAGAAACTCGAATGTGTTTTCAGGGGAGTGTGGGGTTAGGGATCTGGTGAGACATTGATCAGGTGGGATTTGTTAGGGTACAGATTTGTTCTGATCTTGAGACATTTTGAGGTTCAGTTAACAAGCCTTCTGAGTATCGTTTTAAAGTTGCAATAAAGAAAGCCAATGATTGGTCAGTTTATGAATCAATGGGGCGGCACGGTAGCACAGTGGTTAGCACTGCTGCTTCACAGCTCCAGGGACCTGGGTTCGATTCCCGGCTTGGGTCACTGTCTGTGTGGAGTTTGCACATTCTTCCTGTGTCTGCGTGGGTTTCCTCCGGGTGCTCCGGTTTCCTCCCACAGTCCAAAGATGTGCGGGTTAGGTTGATTGGCCATGCTAAATTGCCCCTTAGTGTTCCAGGATCCGTAGGTTAGAGGGATTAGCGGGTAAATATGTGGGGATAGGGCCTGGGTGGGATTGTGGTCGGTGCAGACTCGATGGGCCGAATGGCCTCTTTCTGGACTGTAGGGTTTCTATGAATATTTGGCTTCGTCTGTTGCTGATTTTTTTGTTTATATCCAATTTAATCCAATCAAAGTCCAATTCAAAGTCTCAGCAAGCGAGAGACATTCCAGATCCAAGCTGACAAGCCAGGCTCACCACTTACCTGTCTTGGGTTTGATCGTCATGATGTGGAGATGCCGGCGTTGGACTGGGGTAAACACAGTAAGAAGTTTAACAACACCAGGTTAAAGTCCAACAGGTTTATTTGGTAGCAAAAGCCACACAAGCTTTCGAGGCTCTGAGCCCCTTCTTCAGGTGAGTGGGAATTCTGTTCACAAACAGAACTTATAAGACACAGACTCAATTTACATGAATAATGGTTGGAATGCGAATACTTACAACTAATCCAGTCTTTAAGAAACAAAACAATGGGAGTGGAGAGAGCATCAAGACAGGATAAAAAGATGTGTATTGTCTCCAGACAAGACAGCCAGTGAAACTCTGCAGGTCCACGCAACTGTGGGAGTTACAAATAGTGTGACATAAATTCTGATTCTAGGATCGCATGATAAAGACTCAGGAGGAAAAAAGCAGAAATATTTATGTGAAATAGTGTGACATAAACCCAATATCCCGGTTGAGGCCGTCCTTGTGTGTGCGGAACCTGGCTATCAGTTTCTGCTCCGCGACTCTGCGCTGTCGTGTGTCGCGAAGGCCGCCTTGGAGAACGCTTACCCGAATATCAGAGGCCGAATGCCCGTGACCGCTGAAGTGCTCCCCAACAGGAAGAGAACAGTCTTGCCTGGTGATTGTCGAGCGGTGTTCATTCATCCGTTGTCGCAGCGTCTGCATAGTTTCCCCAATGTACCATGCCTCGGGACATCCTTTCTTGCAGCGTATCAGGTAGACAACGTTGGCCGAGTTGCAAGAGTATGTACCGTGTACCTGGTGGATGGTGTTCTCACGTGAGATGATGGCATCTGTGTCGATGATCCGGCACGTCTTGCAGAGGTTGCTGTGGCAGGGTTGTGTGGTGTCTTGGTCACTGTTCTCCTGAAGGCTGGGTAGTTTGCTGCGGACAATGGTCTGTTTGAGGTTGTGCGGTTGTTTGAAGGCAAGAAGTGGGGGTGTGGGGATGGCCTTGGCGAGATGTTCGTCTTCATCAATGACATGTTGAAGGCTCCGGAGGAGATGCCGTAGCTTCTCCGCTCCGGGGAAGTACTGGACAACGAAGGGTACTCTGTCCACTGTGTCCCGTGTTTGTCTTCTGAGGAGGTCGGTGCGGTTTTTCGCTGTGGCGCGTTGGAACTGTTGATCAATGAGTCTAGCGCCATATCCTGTTCTTATGAGGGCATCTTTCAGCGTCTGGAGGTGTCTGTTGCGATCCTCCTCATCCGAGCAGATCCTGTGTATACGGAGGGCTTGTCCGTAGGGGATGGCTTCTTTAACGTGTTTAGGGTGGAAGCTGGAGAAGTGGAGCATCGTGAGGTTATCCGTGGGCTTGCGGTACAGTGAGGTGCTGAGGTGACCGTCCTTAATGGAGATGCGCGTGTCCAAGAATGCAACCGATTCCGGAGAGTAGTCTATGGTGAGCCTGATGCACACATGGAGCAGTTGAACCAGGAGCGCTCCTCGTCACAATGGATGTCTCAGCACTCTACACCAGCATCCCCCATGACGATGGCATTGCTGCAACGGCCTCAGTGCTCAGCGCCAACAACTGCCAGTTTCCAGATGCAATTTTACATCTCATCCGCTTCATCCTGGACCACAATATCTTCACCTTCAACAACCAGTTCTTCATCCAGACACACGGAACAGCCATGGGGACCAAATTTGCACCTCAATATGCCAACATCTTCATGCACAGGTTCGAACAAGACTTCTTCACCGCACGGGACCTTCAACCGGTGCTATACACTAGATACATCGATGACATTTTCTTCCTTTGGACTCATGGTGAACAATCACTGAAACAACTCTATGATGACATCAACAAGTTCCATCCCACCATCAGGCTCACCATAGACTACTCTCCGGAATCGGTTGCATTCTTGGACACGCGCATCTCCATTAAGGACGGTCACCTCAGCACCTCACTGTACCGCAAGCCCACGGATAACCTCACGATGCTCCACTTCTCCAGCTTCCACCCTAAACACGTTAAAGAAGCCATCCCCTACGGACAAGCCCTCCGTATACACAGGATCTGCTCGGATGAGGAGGATCGCAACAGACACCTCCAGACGCTGAAAGATGCCCTCATAAGAACAGGATATGGCGCTAGACTCATTGATCAACAGTTCCAACGCGCCACAGCGAAAAACCGCACCGACCTCCTCAGAAGACAAACACGGGACACAGTGGACAGAGTACCCTTCGTTGTCCAGTACTTCCCCGGAGCGGAGAAGCTACGGCATCTCCTCCGGAGCCTTCAACATGTCATTGATGAAGACGAACATCTCGCCAAGGCCATCCCCACACCCCCACTTCTTGCCTTCAAACAACCGCACAACCTCAAACAGACCATTGTCCGCAGCAAACTACCCAGCCTTCAGGAGAACAGTGACCAAGACACCACACAACCCTGCCACAGCAACCTCTGCAAGACGTGCCGGATCATCGACACAGATGCCATCATCTCACGTGAGAACACCATCCACCAGGTACACGGTACATACTCTTGCAACTCGGCCAACGTTGTCTACCTGATACGCTGCAAGAAAGGATGTCCCGAGGCATGGTACATTGGGGAAACTATGCAGACGCTGCGACAACGGATGAATGAACACCGCTCGACAATCACCAGGCAAGACTGTTCTCTTCCTGTTGGGGAGCACTTCAGCGGTCACGGGCATTCGGCCTCTGATATTCGGGTAAGCGTTCTCCAAGGCGGCCTTCGCGACACACGACAGCGCAGAGTCGCGGAGCAGAAACTGATAGCCAGGTTCCGCACACACAAGGACGGCCTCAACCGGGATATTGGGTTTATGTCACACTATTTCACATAAATATTTCTGCTTTTTTCCTCCTGAGTCTTTATCATGCGATCCTAGAATCAGAATTTATGTCACACTATTTGTAACTCCCACAGTTGCGTGGACCTGCAGAGTTTCACTGGCTGTCTTGTCTGGAGACAATACACATCTTTTTATCCTGTCTTGATGCTCTCTCCACTCCCATTGTTTTGTTTCTTAAAGACTGGATTAGTTGTAAGTATTCGCATTCCAACCATTATTCATGTAAATTGAGTCTGTGTCTTATAAGTTCTGTTTGTGAACAGAATTCCCACTCACCTGAAGAAGGGGCTCAGAGCCTCGAAAGCTTGTGTGGCTTTTGCTACCAAATAAACCTGTTGGACTTTAACCTGGTGTTGTTAAACTTCTTATTGGGTTTGATCTACATGACCCAAGCTGATTGGAGGCATTGCACCTCCAAGGCTTGATCTCATTTGCATCTTTGCCAAAAGGCCTCGATGCTGCTTTTAAAAAAAATAGCTTCAAATGAAGCCTCCGTGTAACCTCATGATTTCAACCAAGTGCAGGATGCCAAAACTACACTTGATCTTAGCCAAAAGGCCGTGAAGAAACAGTCTTCAACTGTTGCTGTTCCTTTAAGAAAGGTTACTCATGGATGTTTGCTACGACATAGCTTTGAGCTCCGTGGGAGGACGCTGAGCTCTGTGCTCTTCTACACTAGTCTAGGCAATGAAACCACTCCAAAGCTCAGACAAGCACCCAACTCTGTTGCTCGAATCAGCAGCTTGCCTGAGGGTCTCCAGTTGTGCCCCTGCCTTTGGTAGAATGTGGATAAGCATCAGCTGGCACTCCAAGCAGAGCACTGGGGTCCTCTTCGAGACCTAAACAACGCAGTGTCTCTCAATGACGAATTGACAGCAGAGCCAGATATTCCCCGAGTATTCGGTTTGTGCTAAATACACCCAATCCAGTCTCATCCTGATAAATATTTCGGAGAATAATTAGGACAGTCAATACAATGTTAGCTTTCATTGCAAGGAGGATGGAGTATAGAATTAGGATAGCTTAAAGCAAAATACTGCGGATGCTGGAATCTGAAACAAAAACAGAAAATGCTGGAAAATCTCACCATCTGTGGGCAGGGAATAGAGCCAGTGTTTCGAGTCTGGGTGACCCCCTCATTGACACCCAGAAATACACCTGACTTTGGGATGGCTGTCCGCGGCCTGTTGTGTTCCACTGGACTCTAACACAAGCAGATCAGCTGTTAAGTAGAAATGATGTGGTGATGCCAGTGCTGGACTGGGTTGGGCACAGTAAGTAGTCTCACACCAGGTAAAGTCCCAACAGGTTTATTTGGAATGACGAGCTTTCGGAGCGCCACTCACCTGATGAAGGAGCAGCGCTCCAAAAGCTCGTGATTCACCAACTTTTACAGATGAACCATGGAAAGCATTCTTTCTGGTTGTATCACAGCTTGGTATGGCTCCTGCTCTGCCCAGGACCGCAAGGAACTGCAAAATGTCATGAATGTAGCCCAATCCATCACACAAACCAGCCTCCCATCCATTGACTCTGTCTACACTTCCCGCTGCCTCGGCAAAGCAGCCAGCATAATTAAGGACCCCATGCACCCCGGACATTCTCTCTTCCACCTTCTTCCGTCGGGAAAAAGATACAAAAGTCTGAGGTCACGTACCAACCGACTCAAGAACAGCTTCTTCCCTGCTGCTGTCAGACTTTTGAATGGACCTACCTTGCATTAAGTTGATCTTTCTCTACACCCTAGCTATAACTGTAACATTACATTCTGCACTCTCTCCTTTCCTTCTCTACGAACGGTATGCTTTTGTCTGTATAGTGCGCAAGAAACAATACTTACTGTAAATACATGTGACAATAAATCAAATCAACCTGTTGGACTTTAGCCTGGCGTTGTGAGACTTCTTACTTAAGTAGAAAGACAGGCTTTGTCTCTGTATATTGGGTCTAAAATGTGTAAAAGCACAGAGCTGCAAAGTTGAACGTTTGCTGTGCTCCAGGCTGCGATTGCGGGATTCTGAAGTCATTTTTGCCTCTTTTCCTGCAGGAAGTTTTTTGTAGCTGGAACAGAAATGTATAGCAAGGGCTCCCTCTACTGGAGTAATTTATCAGGCAGTAGGAATTGCTCCCCATGCACTTCCCTCGTAACTGAAACTTTGTGGAAACCTTAGTGCCATGTAGGAACTTTCTTTTCCTGTTTGCCAGTCAGAAAGCCTAACATTAAGTTGATTTACGCTGAAACAAGGTTTATTTCTTAAAGTCATAGACTCTGCTTCCGTTACCCTGGTCTTGTGGGCAGACTCCCAGGTCGTTGCTGCTCACTGCTAATATAAAAATCTTCCTCAGAGGGCAGTAGAAAACTGGGAACCGCCTGGAGGTTCCCCTCCAAGTCACTCATCACCCTGACTTGGAAATATGTCGCCGTTCCTTCACTGTCACTGGGTCAAAATCCTGGAATTCCCTCCCTAATAGCACATAGAGTCATAGAGGTTTACAGCATGGAACCAGGCCCTTCGGCCCAACTTGTCCGTGCCGTCCATTTTTTTTAAACCACTAAGTCCCAATTGCCCGCATTTGGCCCATATCCCTCTATACCCATCGTACCCATGTAACTATCTAAATGCTTTTTAAAAGCAAGATTGTACCCGCCTCTGCTACTACCTCTGGCAGCTTGTTCCAGACACTCACCACCCTCTGTGTGAAAGAATTGCCCCTCTGGATCCTTTTGTATCTCTCCCCTCTCAACTTCAACCTATGCCCTCTAGTTATAGACTCCCAGCAACTGCAGCCTGAAGCACAGCAAATGTTTAGACACAGTTTTAGCGCTGTGGGTGTGCCTACACCACATGGCAACTCACCACCACCTTCTGAAATGCAATTGGGGATGGGTAGTAAATGCTGGCCTAGCCAGCGATGCCCACATCCCATAAAATACATCCTCCTGCATCTCTTGCCTAAAACCTCACATCTGTGTTACTTGGTGCTTTTACCATCAGTTAATGGGAAGAGGTTGGAATCTACCTATCAAATCTTCCCTCAATCTCCTTTGCTCCAACTTTATTAGTGTCACAAGTAGGCTGACATTAACACTACAACGAAGTTATTATGAAAATCCCCCAGTCGCCACACTCCGGCGCCTGTTCGGGTACACTGAGGGAGAATATAGCATGGCCAATGCATCTAACCAGCATGTCTTTCGGGCTGTGGGAGGAAACCGGAGCACCCGGGGGAAACTCACGCAGACACGGGGAGAACGTGCAAACTTCACACAGTCAGAGACCCTAGCTGGGAATCAAACACAGGTCTCTGATGCTGTGAGGTAGCAGTGCTAACCACTGTGCCACCCACGTGGCACATCCAAGGAGGACAACCCTAGCTTCTCCAGCCTGTAATCTTGCCACTGACATCCCTCATCCCTGGAACCATTCTGGTAAATCTCCATTTCACACACTCTCAAGGACTCTCACATCTTTTCGAAAGTACGGCGACCAGATGAATACGGGCCGAACCATAGTTTTATAAAGGCTCAGCGTTACTTTCCCTGCTTATGTACTCGATGTCTCTACTTAAGAACTCAAAGATCCCATTTGTTTTGCTAACCGCGCTGTCATAGAAACATAGAAGATAGGAGCAGGAGGAGGCCATTTGGCCCTTCGAGCCTGCTCCGCCATTCATCACGATCATGGCTGATCGTCCAACTCAATAGCCTAATCCTGCTTTCTCCCCATAATCTTTGATCCCATTTGCCCCAAGTGCTATATCCAGCTGCCTCTTGAATACATTCAATGTTTTGGCATCAACTACTTCCTGTGGTAATGAATTCCACAGGCTCACCACTCTTTGGGTGAAGAAATGTCTCCTCATCTCTGTCCTAAATGGGCTACCCCGAATCCTCAGACTGTGACCCCTGGTTCTGGACTCTCCCACCATTGGAAACACCCTCTCAATATATCCTGCTGCCTTCAAGGATCAATGCACAAGCACGCTCAGATCCCTCTGCCCCTGTCCAGCCTCTGGAACAGCACCATTTAAATCTGTATAGGTTCTCCCTACCCCTTCTGCCGAAAGACATCACCTCACACTTCTCTGTATTAAATTCTATCTGCCCATTCTGGCTAGCTTATATCATAGAAATCATAGAAACCCTACAGTGCAGAAGGAGGCCATTCGGCCCATCGAGTCTGCACCGACCACAATCCCACCCAGGCTCTACCCCCACATATTTACCCGCTAATCCCTCTAACCTACGCATCCCGAGACTCTAAGGGGCAATTTTTAACCTGGCCAATCAACCTAACCCGCACGTCTTTGGACTGTGGGAGGAAACCGGAGCACCCGGAGGAAACCCACGCAGACACGAGGAGAATGTGCAAACTCTACACAGACAGTGACCCGAGCCGGGAATCGAACCCGGGACCCTGGAGCTGTGAAGCAGCAGTGCTAACCACTGTGCTACCGTGCCGCCCCTGTGTCCTGTTACCCTTGATTCTGTACATCCTCTCCGTTTGCCACACCCAAGTCTGCTATGATCGGAAAATATTGAAATGCAGCCCTGGGGAACGGGATAGGACTGGGCACAGCCTGAAAAGTAGCCATTGTCCACAACTTGCTGTTTCCTGTCCTTAAGCCAATTATTTTATCCGGATTGACACCTGAGTTGGAATTTTAATTGAGGAAGATCAGAACTCTGAAGGATTTTGGGTGGAATTTAGCCCTGGTGCCACAGAGGAAGACCTGTAACCAGTTTTCTCACATGGCACAACAGAGTGCTGACATCGAGGGTTAGGTGAGGTTTTCCTTTCCCTGCCTTATGTCACCCTCCACTGCCACTGGCATTTACCACAAATAAATTTGTCTCCTTTCTGGAACTTTATCCTCCTTCCCATTGTAGAGTTTCATACAATCTCTACAGCGCAGAAGGAGGCCATTTGGCCCATCGAGCCTGCACTGACCACAATCACACCCGGGTACTATCCCCATAACCCCATGTATTTACCCTACTAATCCCCTGACACTAAGGGGTAATTTAGCGCGACCAATCAACGTAACCCGCACATCTTTGGAGTAGGCCAGACCAGGGAAGGACGGCAGATTTCCTTCCCTAAAGGACATTAGTGAACCAGATGGGTTTTTCCCGACAGTCCAAAATGGTTTAATGGTTATCAGTAGATTCTTAATTTTTTACCGAATTCTAATTCCACCATCTGCCGTGGTGGGATTTGAACCCAGGTCCCCAGAACATTAGTCGGGATTCTGGCGATAATACCATTAGGTGGCTCAAACCTGAGCTGAGCTTATCTTCGTCAGAGGGCGGCACGGTAGCACAGTGGTTAGCACTGCTGCTTCACAGCTCCAGGGTCCCAGGTTCGATTCCCAGCTCGGGTCACTGTCTGTGTGGAGTTTGCACATTCTCCTTGTGTCTGCGTGGGTTTCCTCCGGGTGCTCCGGTTTCCTCCCACAGTCCAAAGATGTGTGGGTTAGGTTGATTGGCCAGGTTAAAAATTGCCCCTTAGAGTCCTGGGATGTGTAGGTTAGAGGGATTAGCGGGTAAATATGTGGGTGTAGGGCCTGGGTGGGATTGTGGTCGGTGCAGACTCGATGGGCCGAATGGCCTCCTTCTGCACTGTAGGGTTTCTATGAGTTCTATGGGCGGAAACCGGAGCTCCCGGAGGAAACCCACGCAGACACGGGGAGAATATGCAAACTCCACCCAAGCCAGGGTTCGAACCCGGGTCACTGGCGCTGTGAGGCAGCAGCGCTGCCCCAGCTGTACCACTTTGCCACCCCCACTGTGCCGTCATGATCTGCCTTTTCTTATCAGGGTTTTGCTGTGTGTCATTTTACCTAATGTGGAGGTGCCGGCGTTGGACTGGGGTGAACACAGTAAGAGTTTTAATAACACCAGGTTAAAGTCCAACAGGTTTATTTGGTAGCAAATACCATTAGCTTTCGGAGCACTGCTCCTTCGTCAGATGGTGTGGATATCCACTCCATCTGATGAAGGAGCAGCGCTCTGAAAGCTAATGGCATTTGCTACCAAATAAACCTGTTGGACTTTAACCTGGTGTTGTTAAAACTCTCATGAGACACAGGCAGAGTCTCCTTGGGCACTGCGTCTCAAAGCCGATGATGTACTTCTGAGCTGCCACCTGAAGAAGTGGACGTCTGATCCTCCCTTGAGCACGTTTACAAGGACCTGGCCTTCTGATTAATGAAGAACAGCTTCCTGTGGGACTGCACACCCACCCACACCTTGGGTCAGTCCCTTAAACCAACCAGTTCATTCTGCCTGGAGTCAACTCTAATGCAGCTCTGTGCTATAGTCCCAGCAGCTCAGGTTTGAGCCGCCTAATGGTATTATCGCTGGGCTATTAATCCAGAATCTCGACTAATGTTCTGGGGACCTGGGTTCAAATCCCACCACGGCAGATGGTGGAATTAGAATTCGGTAAAAAATTAAGAATCTACTGATGACCATGAAACCATTGTGGATTGTCGGAAAAAACCCATCTGGTTCACTAATGTCCTTCAGGGAAGGAAATCTGCCGTCCTTCCCTGGTCTGGCCTACATGTGACTCCAGAGCCACAGCAATGTGGTTGACTCTCAACTGCCCTCCAAGGGTAACTAGGGATGGACAATAAATGTTGGACAATAAACACCCATGTCCCATGAATGAATTAAAAAAGCCACGGTGAGCGGTGGGATATAAAGTGCATTTCAAAGGCAGCACTAAGCTGTGCTGGAATCGGAGGGGTTTCAATTTGTTGAACAGACTTTTTAATGAGCCTGGTTACCTCCCTGCCACAAGCAGGCTGTGTGAGCCCATTGCCCCCTTCCTACCCTCCAATTAATTGTGAGAGAGTTCGTTTAGCTGCTGGCGGACTGATGTGCATCTTCTCCTGTGACTTATACCGCCTGGCTGCCACAGTTAAATACTTTTGATTTGATTTATTATTGTCACATGTATTAGTATACAGTGAAAAGTATTGTTTCTGGCGCGCTACACAGACAAAACATACCGTTCATAGAGAAGGAAACGAGAGAGTGTAGAATGTAGTGTTACAGTCATAGCTAGGGTGTAGAGAAAGATCAACTTAATGCAAGGTAAGTCCATTCAAAAGTCTGATAGCAGCAGGGAAGAAGCTGTTCTTGAGTCGGTTGGTACGTGACCTCAGACTTTTGTATCTTTTTCCCGATGGAAGAAAGTGGAAGAGGGAATGTGGGGTCCTTGATTATGCTGGCTGCTTTGCCGAGACAGCGGGAAGTGTAGACGGAGTCAATGGATGGAAGACTGGTTTGCGTGATGGATTGGGCTACATTCACGACCTTTTGTAGTTTTTTGCGGTCTTGGGCAGAATGGAATTTAATCAAATCCTTGACTAAGTTCCATTCTTTTGTGGCTGCAATTGGTGCCATATACGGTCAACTGCCCAGTAAACCCGTGAGCTCTATCTTTATGCTATCTGCTCCTTAATCTAATTTTTAACCCTAAACAGGCTTGGGAGAGGAGCGAAGGAGTTCCTACTGCTTTACTGGCAGCTTTCCCAGATCCACCTATCTTGCATATTGTTTTGGATGAGATTTCAAAATGGCAACTCCAGTAACCTGACCTCTCCTCTCCACGATGATTTCAGAAAGTATTTGTTTTTGATGCCTGAGTCAGTGCCAGAACATTGGGGGTGGTGGCAGGGCTGTGTGTGGGGGGTCGGGGTTGAGTTGATTCTGCAATGTTCCAGCCATTAACCCCCTGAATGACTCATTCTCCATCTTGATGAGATAGGAAGACATATCTCCATGCCACCACTGTTCTAGCAGACTTTCTATCTCCACTGGAGAGGCGGCCTGATAGAAATGTACATGTCACGGCCAGGAGAACCCTTCAAAGTTGCTATCAATATTGTCAGGTGTGCAAGGCCAGACAGCGACATGGCTGAGATGTATTACACATTGACCAGTTTTTAGGAAGTTCCAGTTGCAATGCCACACACCAGGTCTCGCCGTCCATCATCGACTGGCTTCCAAAATGATTATCCTATTTATAGATGAGCACCTGGAGAAATCTCGCTGCTAAACCACGTTCAGCACTACATCTAGTGGTATTCCTACCATTCTGATTTACAGCTTTTTCGACTTAGCAACGACCAGGTCAAACTGCTCACATGGACTCTGGGTCTGCAGACGTTCCTGTGATGTGTGAGATACAAAGCACCTCGACATTACAACATTGAATGTATTCAAGAGGCGGCTGGATATAGCGCTTGGGGTGAATGGGATCAAAGGTTATGGGGAGAAAGCAGGATTAGGCTAATGAGTTGGATGATCGGCCATGATCGTAATGAATGGTGGAGCAGGCTCGAAGGGCCGAATGACCTCCTCCTGCTCCTATTTTCTATGTTTCTATATTACAGCCCTCCAACATGTTTGAAGGTGGGGTGCTTGTAAAATGCAGCACATTACCTGTTAGCTGCCTACCCGTCAGCCCCGTCTCTGGGGACGATGAAAGCATCAATTGGTCCACTTACCTTAGGCCTTTTGGGGCCCTTAAGTAGCTAGCTAATGGTTACTGAAATATCTCATCCCACCACTACCATTATATTACCCACACCAGGTGGGCAACCAGCAGCTTTTCCTGCCAAGCCAGGGGTAATTTGGAACTACCTTATGCCCAAGGCACCCCCGGTCCGTACAATGTTATATCTCCCCTTTTACCACCCTCCACTCCTGGCCTCTCAAACTGGCACCCCCATCTCCCTAACCCCCTTAGCTAGGGCCTGCTAGCCAGGATTACCGTGGATGCTGGAACCTGAAACCAAAAGAGAAAATACTGGAAAATCTCAGCAGGTCTGGCAGCATCTGTAAGGAGAGAAAAGAGCTGACGTTTCGAGTCCAGGTGACCCTTTGTCAAAGCTAAAAGGCATAGAAAGTGGGAGATATTTATACTGCAGGGTGAGGGAATGAAAGATGAGTCTTAGCCACAGAAACCAGGGGAAAGGCTGCTAATGGCAGCCCATAGAGAGAATAGAAGGTGTGAATGGCCAAACGGCAGAGAAGCTGAAATCAGAGGGTAAGCTGTGACAGATGTAGATGTGGGGGGAGAGAGGTAAAATTTAGAAAAAGGGGGAAAGGGAAGCGAAAGGGGAGATAAAGTGGGGGAGGGGGAAGAAAAATGAAGAAAGACAATAAAGAAATAAAACGTAGAGAATAGTAAAATATTGAATAAAATGTAAACAAAGGGGTCGAGGTGGGGTAGAGCTAATCATCTGAAGTTGTTAAGCCAGGCCTCGCCGATACCCTGGACTTACCTGAAGTCCAGCTTCCATCACCTCTTCCGGGGCTGCCTGTGGTCCCAACAGGGGCCAACACTCAAGATTGGCACTGCTGAGACTACAGAGCTGCTCATCCCACTGTCTCAGAGGGTGGCACGGTGGCGCAGTGGTTAGCACTGCTGCCTCACAGCGCCAGGGACCCGGGTTCGATTCTGACCTCGGGTCACTGTCTGTGTGGAGTTTGCACTTTCTCCCCGTGTCTGCGTGGGTTTCCTCCGGGTGCTCCGGTTTCCTCCCACAGTCCAGAAATGTGCGGGTTAGGTTGATTGACCACGCTAAATTGACCCTAGTGTCAGGGGATTAGCTGGGGTAAATGAGAGTTACGGGAATCGGGCCCGGGTGGGATTGTGGTCGGTGCAGACTCGATGGGTTGAATGGCCTCCTTCTGCACGAGGGAATCTATGATCTTTGGAGTGTGGGAGGAAACCGGAACACCCGGAGGAAACCCACGCAGACACGGAGGGGGGGGGGGGGGGGGGAAACGTGCAGACTGCACACAGTCACCTGAGGCCAGAATTGAATCCAGGTCCCTGGTGCTGAGAGGCAGCAGTGCTAACCACTGCGCCACCGTGCGCTGTTATTTGATGCTTTATACTACAAGGCAAAAGAGAATTTTATTTAACTGCAAAACATTAGCCGAGGTTCCAGCGCCTCGGGAGACCCTATGTCTTTGTTGAACACTGTAGCATCGGTACGGGATGTCTTTATATATTGAGATATTTAGAATTGGCGGTCAGTGTGAATTGGGCTCATACCTGATGTTGTTTTTCCATTTTTCTAACAGCAAGTAACTGTGCGCCGGCACGGATACTTCTATGTGCCTCGACCTGGGCAAATTGCAGAGCCAGTTCCCAAAATATTTATTCAGCTGCCTGACTCGAATCTACCTGTTGAACTGGTATATCACCTTTGTATCAGAGTAGATAAAATCTTAACTATACAACAGTCACTTGGTTTAACTCGATCAGCGTGGTAATTTTAAGGTACAGGTACGGTAGAATAATGGCTGCCTAGCTGGCCTAGTAATTCACAGACTTGGACTGGATTGTCCAGCGAAGGTGAGTTCGAATCCCGCCGTGCTCCCTTTACGGCTTGTGTTCCGTTAATTTAAAAGAGGAAAAAAAAACATTGGTTATCGATAGAAGCGACGAGGAAGCTGTCAGGATTGTTGGGGGAAAATCCGATGGGAATGAGACATGCCAACCCGTCGGTGACGCCGGTGTGGTTAATTCTTTAAAGTAAAGTTTTATTTGTCACAAGTAACGCTTACATTAACACTGCAATGAAGTTACTGTGAAATTCCCCTGGTCGCCACACTCCGGCGCCTGTTCGGGTCAATGCACCTAACCAGCACGTCTTTCAGACTGTGGAGGGACTCTTGTTACCTGGTCGTGTTACAAGGGTGGCTCAGTGGTTAGCACTGCTGCCTCACAGCTCCAGGACCCGGGTTTGATTCCCGGCTTGGGTTACTGTCTGTGTGGAGTTTGCACGTTCTCCCTGTGTCTGCGTGGGTTTCTTCCGGATGCTCCGGTTTCCTCCCACAGCCCAAAGATGTGCGGATTAGGTGCATTGGCCATGCTAAATTGCCCCTTACTGTCCCAGGATGTGTAGGTTAGAGGGATTAGTGCCTCCCCCTCTCCCAATCCCGAGAGCAAAATATTCAAATGATCTTGTGGAGCAGGTTGACGTGCCCCAGTTTGATTTTTGGATAAGGTGTTTTTTTTAAATGTGCTGTTTGGGTGCCTTCAGTCGCAGAAAAGTTAAGCTGATGGGACTGATGTTCTTTGTGTAAAAGACAGTTTTAATCCATGCTTTAATGACTCATTACTCGGTCTAGTGGTTTTATTTGAATCCTGCCAGTTTAGACAGGCAGCAGGAGTACTTGCCCCAGAGAAGAACATCTCTGCTTCCTTTCCATGTGCCGGTAAGACAAAATCCCATCGCGCTAGGGAAACTTTCAATGATCGAGGTGTGTACCATAACTGCAGGACACTTGTAAAGAGTGTTAGAGGAGGGGAGAGAAATTCAAGGAGGTAGGTGTGCCATGAGGCTTCCTAAAAACATAGATTGCCTGAAGCATTATGGAATGGTGTGGGCACAGCAGGAGGCCATTTGGCCCATAAGGCCTGTGCATTTCTGAGCCCCTGAAGAAGGGGCTCAGAGCCTCGAAAGCTTGTGTGGCTTATGCTACCAAATAAACCTGTTGGACTTTAACCTGGTGTTGTTAAACTTCTTACTGCATTTCAGTAGAGCCATCCAGTTAATCCCACTCCCCCCGCTCATTGCCTTGTCAACTTTAACTCATAACTCATCACAGTTGGTGTTGTGGGGCTGCCTTGCACACCAAACTGTCCATCCAGTCTAAACTGTCCCTCCCACTCCCGATCGGGGGAAGGGGGCAGGGCAGGAAAGGAAATCTGCCATCCTTACCTGGTCTGGCCTATATGTGAATCCAGAGCCACAGCCATATGGTTGACTCTCAGCTGCCCTCTGAAATGGAGAGTAGTTAGGAAAGGGCAATAATGCTGACCCAGCCAGTGACACTGTCAACCTGTGAATGAATTTTTAAAAAATGTTTTGAAGTCTTAAGAGCTAAGTTGAAGAACGTCGCTTAGATATTCCCTTCCTCAAGATTAAAAGCCTTACCTTTGGTGTGCTTTTTCTTCCACCCCCACCAAGTTCAGACTCTCTTTGACAAACTGCCAGAACTTCCCCTTGTTGACTCAATTGGTAACATGGTGTTGCACTCGAGTGTAAGTCTGTTCCCTCGCCGATGTCCGAGAAACCATCTGTAGGCCATGGCTTTGCACAAAGTTTGAATGAAACCCAAGTTCTTAGTTTGGCTTTATTAATTATTTAAGAGGAAAATTAGCAATTGTTATTTAACGTAGTCGAGACAAAGGTCGAGTGTGAAGAATTGAGGCTTACGGACCGTTTTTCCTTCTTTTCCACAGCACGAAAGTAAATACATAAAATATCCGCATCTGCCATTATTGGCCAGATCCAGTTTGTCGTCCGTGAAGATGGTACATGTGAATATCAGACTGCAACTAACCTCGTAAATCAATTCTCTCAAATACCCAACCACTTTTTTTTTTAAAGTACTAATTTCCAATTGAATTCTTGGGAATGTTAACCAGCAATGTCTCACTTGGACTGCAATGAATCCTTTTGGGTATTCTCACTTTTTAAAAGGACACAATTGTCTGCAAAAAAGATTGCCCAGTGAACTTTATGTGTACGTTTTAAGATGCCATTGTATCGGTTAAGTATGAGGCATCGTGACGTAGTGTGATCCATGATTTGCTGCCTCCTGTCTCAGCAATCTTCCCATCCACATCTTCAACCTTTGATTCTGATTCTTCCATGGCTTCTCACCTCTTATCTTGATAACATCCTCCAGTCCCATAGCTCTCCTTGAGATATCTGCACTTCTCCCAATTCTGACCTCTTTCCATCTTTAATCCTCCCAACAATTGATGGCTATGCCTTTAGGGCGCTCTGCAATTCACTTTCCTCCTGCTCTCTCTGTTCTCTACCTCTCTTTACTCATTTTAAGATATTTCTTAAAACCTCTGTGGTAAACCACTGTTAGCTTATTGTCTGTGTGTGTGTGACATGCCTGGACACGTCCCTGCCGGGCCTGCCCGGGACTCCTCCTCCCCCCCCCCCCCCCCCCCCGGTCCAATTATAAAGGTGACTGCTCCCCACCCTCCTGCCTCAGTCTCTGGACCAGTTCATTGGCATGGGTGTGCTCCAAGCCTTTGGCTAATAAAAGCCTATTTGTTTTTGCATACAAACTAGTCTTTGCTTGCTTGATAGTGCATCAATCTCCCCCTTTGGCCTGGTTTTCGGTCACCTGCCCAAATATCCCTTTATGTCCACCTTGGGTGACTGTCCATGTCGAGTTGGCGAGCTCTCCCCATGTTTGCGTGGGTTTCCTCCAGGTGCTCCGGTTTCCTCCCACAGTCCAAGGGTGTGTAGGTTAGGTGGATTGGCCATGCTAAATTGTCTCTTAGCATCCAAAGGTCATAGAATCAGAGAATCCCTACAGTTCAGAAGGAGGCCATTCGGCCCATTGAGTCTGCACCAACTACAATCCTACCCAGGCTCTATTCCCGTAACCCCTCATATTTACCCTAGCTAATCCCCCTGACACTAGGGTCAATTTAGCATGGCCAATCAAGCTAACCCGCACATCTTTGGACTGGTGTGTACGTTGGGTGGATTAGCCATGTAAATGTGCAGGGAAACACGGATGAGGTGTAAGGGCGTTATGGGCCTGGGTAAGATACTCTTTTAGAGAGTCGGCACAGACTTGATGGGCCAAATGGCCGCCTTCTGCACTGTAGGGATTCTATTCTACATGCTTGGTGTCAGGTTTTTGTATGATAGCACTCTGACTTGGGATGCTTTAGAACATTAAAGGTTTTTCCCTTTATTCCCAACATGACAGTTTGAGAGCTCAGAAATAGACCACTTGGCTCATTGTCTCTCTGCAGGCTCTTTGGCTGAGGAGGAGCTGAGAAGGATGCTTCATTTGAAGCTTATGGGTTAACTGATTGGGAAAGATGGATTCAGCACTGACCACTGTCAACTGATGGGAAGGGGCTTTCTTTGTCTGCATTATCTAAGCTAGCAGAATTGCGTACACCTCAATCAGATCATCCCTCATTTGCTGCCACAAAAATAATCTTCGCTTCTCCAATCTAACCTCATGGCCAAATTTCCTCACCCCTGGAAACTCTTCGGTAAATCACCCTCTCGAAGACTTCCCCATTCTTCCTAAAGTATACATCATATAATGATAAAACAGTGCAGAAGGAGATCATTTAGCATCATAGAACCATAGAATCTCTACAGTGCAGAAGGAGGCCATTCGGCCCATCGAACCTGCACCGACAACGCTCCCACCCAGGCCCTATCCCCGTAACCCCACCTATTTACCCTGCTAATTGCCCTGACACCAAGGGGCAGTTTAACTTGGCCAGTCAACCTAACTTGCACATCTTTGGAGTGTGGGAGGAAACTGGAGCACCCGGAGGAAACCCACGCAGACACGGGGGCAAACTCTACACAAACAGTCGCCCGAATTGAACTTGGGTCCCTGGCACTGTGAGGCAGCAGTGCTAACCACTGTGTTTCCATGCTGCCCTTAGTCTATCTAAACGAGCAATCTAGTTAGTTCCACTTCCAGTCTCTTCCCAATCACTCTAAATTTTTTTTTAATCCAAGTATTTATCTTCCAAGGTTTATTATTGAATCTGTCTCCAGCAGCCTATCAGCAAGTGCCTTTCAAATGTCACTCGTTGCAGAACTATTTTTCCATGTTATTTACTCTATCTAATTTCATAATTTGTAATACTTCACTCAAACCTCCTCCTGCCCTTCTCTGATCCAGGGAGTATGGCTCCAGTGTACCCGTCATGCTTAACATTTCAAATAATGAGTTTTCAAAAAGACTGTTGCCACTTTCCATTTCCTCTGACACTCCCTCCCTGGGAGGAGGTACGTCCTGAGCTGGAAGGTCCCCGCGAGTGACGGCCTCCGACCATTGCAGATTTTCTGTTCCTGCGGAATCGGAGCGACTTGCTTTTATCTGTAGCTATTCCGGTCTGGGACCCACCCTGGTGCCAAGTTGGGGAAATCTCCCTCCATTCAATGGTATGCCTTCATAAAGGGTTACCATCTTCCCTGTGTCTACCCGTCCAATGCCCACAGTGGCACCGCTCTGTGCCAGTGAGACACTTTTCCATGCTTTACTCAGGAGAAACAATGTGATGATTAGTTCGGGATTTAAGGCAAGTATGGCGAACCTTTTTTTTTTAATGAAGCCAGTTTGGCCTCAACTGTAATATTGTGTCCAGTTTTACAAATGATGTTAAAGCATTAGACACTGATAGCCTTCCGTCATGCAAGACAAATGTTTTGCGCCGTGATGCACATCTGTATGATGGGCGTTGCCAGGTGCAGCTCATTCAGCATGGCAGTGTAAGCTGGCAGTGGCCGGAGAAGATGCAGGAAAGATTCATGGGAATGGGTCCAGGGATGAGCAACCTCAGTTACAAGTATTGGAGAAGCTGGGGTTGTTCTCCTGTAGAGCAGAGAAGACTGAGGGGGGACTGAACATAGAACATTACAGCGCAGTACAGGCCCTTCGGCCCTCGATGTTGCGCCGACCTGTGAAACCAATCTAAAGCCCATCTAACCTACACTATTCCAAAATCATCCATATGTTTATCCAATGACCATTTAAATGCCCTTAATGTTGGCGAGTCCACTACTGTTGCAGGCAGGGCATTCCACGCCCTTACTACTCTCTGAGTAAAGAACCTACCTCTGACATCTGTCCTATATCTATCACCCCTCAATTTAAAGCTATGTCCCCTCGTGCCCGCCATCACCATCTGAGGAAAAAGGCTCTCACCGTCCACCCTATCTAATCCTCTGATCATCTTATATGCCTCTAAAAAGTCACCTCTTAACCTTCTTCTCTCTAACGAAAACAGCCTCCAGTCCCTCAGCCTTTCCTCATAAGACCGTCCCACCATACCAGGCAACATCCTGGTAAATCTCCTCTGCACCCTTTCCAATGCTTCCATATCCTTCCTATAATGCGGCGACCAGAACTGTACGCCATACTCCAAGTGCGGCCGCACCAGAGTTTTGTACAGCTGCAACATGACCTCATGGCTCCGAAACTAAATCCCTCTACCAATACAAGCTAACATACCATACGCCTTCTTAGCAATCCTATCAACCTGGGTGCCAACTTTCAGGCATCTATGCACATGGACACCGAGATCTCTCTGCTCATCCACACTACCAAGTATCTTACCATTAGCCCAGTACTCTGTATTCCTGTTACTCCTTCCAAAGTGAATCACCTCACACTTTCCTGCATTAAACTCCATTTGCCACCTCTCAGCCCAGCTCTGCAACTTATCTATGTCCCTCTGTAACCTGCAACAGCCTCCCGCACTGTCCACAACTCCACCGACTTCCGTGTCATCTGCAAATTTACAAACCCATCCTTCTACTGATCGAGGTGTATCAAATTATCAGGGGCATAGATAGGTTAGATAAGCTTTACCCCTTGGTAGAGGGGTCAGTAACCAGCGGGCACAGATTTAAGATCGGGGCAGACGATTTACAAGTGATTTGAGGAGAATCCTTTTCACCCAGAGGGAATCTGGAACTCACTGCCTGAAAGGGGGGGTAGAGGCAGGAACCCTCCCATCGTCTAAGTATTTAGATGAACATTTGAAACGCCATAGCATACAAGGCTATGGACCAAGTGCTGGAAAATGAAATTAGAAATAGATGGGTGCTTGATGGCCGACGTGGACAGGATGGGCCGAAGGGCCTCCTGTTGTGCTGTAAAATTCTATGGGCGGAATGTTACGGCCGCTCACGCCAGCAGGATTTTCCCATCCTGCTGCAGTGAGCGGAGATTTGACTGGGTGCCAGAATCTCCAATCTCGCTGCAGCAGGAGCATGCCGTGAATGGCCAGTAAGCTTTTGCCCAATGACTTTATGAATTGTAATTGGTCTGGACAGAGTTGACAGATGTTGGCAGATGGGTCATAAGCCAAAGGACACCGATTTTGAGGTGAATGGCGAAAGAACCAATGGATGCTTGAGGAAAGACATTTTTACGTAGTGGCTGGTTAGGGTGGCACAGTGGTTAGCACTGCTGCCTCACAGCTCCAGAGACATGGGTTCAATTCTGGCCTCGGGTCTCTGTGCAAAATCTGCACGTTCTCCCCGTGTCTGCGTGGGTTTTCTCTGGGTGCTCCGGCTTCCTCCCACTCTCCAAAGATGTGCGGGTTAGGTGGATTAGCCATGCTAAATTGCCCCTTAGTGCTAGGGGCATTAGCAGGGTAAATGTGTGGGGTTACGGGGATAGGGCCTGGGTGGTAGCTGCCAGAGGTGGTAGTAGAGGCGGATACAATTTTATCTTTTAAAAAGCATTTAGATAGTTACATAGGTACGATGGGTATAGAGGGATATGGGCCAAATGCGGACAATTGGGATTAGCTTAGGGGTTTAAAAAAATAATAATAATAAGGGTGGCATGGACAAGTTGGGCCGAAGGACCTGTTTCCATGCTGTAAACCTCTATGACTCTATGATATCATGGTCGGTGCAGACTCGATGGGCTGAATGGCCTCCTTCTGCACTATAGGGATTCTATGATCTGGAGTGCGCTGTCTGAGCGTGTGAAGGAGGCAGATTCAATTGTGGCTTCCCAAAAAGGATTGGATCATTATCTGAAAAGAAAATACTTGTAGCAGGAAGGGGAAAGGTGGGAGTGGCTGAACTGCTTTCGCTCAGGGCCAGCAGGGATATGACGGACCGAACAGCCTCATTCTGTGCTGTAACCATTCTGCAATGAGAATTAGGATTAACTTCGTTCCTGTCCAAGTTGTGAGTTGACGCTGCGTTTGAGTAGCGCCCAATAGAAATCTGTTGTGCTTGTGGATGAGAAGAGGGCAAATTGCAATTTCTGCCCTTTGGTGATTAATTGCTAATTCTGTCTTGTGGATGTATTTTGTTAGGCCAGAATCCGACCATATCCCAGATATATTCCCATTCTCCACCATCAGCTGTTTTGATGAGGAGCGGGCAAGGGATTCTTACTGATGGTTGAATGATCATTGTACTGCACGTAAGGGGGGAGGGATTGGCCTAGTGGTATTATCGCTAGACTATTAATCCAACAACTCAGCTAATATTCTGGGGAGCTGGGTTCGAATCCTGCCACGGCAGATGGAATTTGAAGTCGATAAAAAATATCTGGAATTAAGAATCTACTGATGACCATGAAACCAATATCCGGGAATATATCTGGGATATGGTCGGATTCTGGCCTAAAAAAATACATCCACAAGACAGAATTAGCAATTAATCACCAAAGGGCAAAAATTGCAATTTGCCCTCTTCCCATCCACAAGCACAACAGATTTCTATTGGGTGCTACTCAAATGCAGCGTCAACTCCCAACTTGGGCAGGAAAAACTATCTGGTTCACTAATGTCCTTAAGGGAAGGAAATCTACTGTCCTTACCTGGTCTGGCCTTCATGTGACTGCAGAACCACAGCAATGTGGTTGATTCTCAACTGCCCTTGGGCAACTAGGGATGGGCAATAAATGCTGGCCAGCCAGCGATGCCCATGTCCCATGAATTAATAAAAAAAATTAACATTAATTTGAAACAGGGCATGGCGGCCAAAGTCTGGGGAAGATGCATTACGGAAAGCCTGATAACTCCCTGGTGGTTGTACGTACAGAACCCCAGCTTTCTGTAGTGGTTATACTCCTAGACTAATGATCCAGTAGACGGGCGCTATTCAGTTGCCATCATGGCAGTTTGACCATGTCCGTTCCGTTCACGTTAGAAAAAGGAGCCGGAATATAGGAAACCAAAGCCGGAAAAGGGAGGGTGAAACCACCATATTGTCATCAACACTTAACTGGGTGACCTGCAGAACCTGAGTGGCAGTCAGTGAAATGTGTCTTTAATGGACAACACGCGATTAACACTGTTGCCTCACAGCGCCAGGGACCAGGGTTCAATTCCGGCCTCGGGTGACTGTGCGGAGTTTGTACGTTTCCCCCATGTCTGCGTTGGTTTTCTCTGGTTTCCTCCCACAGTCCAAAGGTGTGCGGGTTAGGGTTGATTGGCCATGTTAAATTGCTCCTTAGTGTCACTAATAATAATACATAACTGTTGAGCTGTACATTCATTGTAAAATGATCCTTTAATATACATGATTTGTTAATGCTTGGTCCAAGTCTTATTACAGACGCAGGGCTGACTTGCATTTCCCCATAAGCACACGATTCGGCTGCCTTGTTCTTGTACAGCAAGATGGTGATTAGTTTGATTCACAAACATATTCCAACAAACTCCACCAAATAATACAAGGGAAGCTCAAGATCCAGTAACCCTGGACGGTAGGCTGTTCATTGGTGCACAGTGACATGGGGTTCTGGGGATAGGGCCTGGGTGGGATTGTAGTTGGTGCAGATTCGATGGACCGAATGGCACTGTAGGGATTTTATGATAACTGAACATAGAACAGTACAGCACAGAACAGGCCCTTCGGCCCACGATGTTGCGCTGAGCTTTATCTGAAACCAAGATCAAGCTATCCCACTCCCTATCATCCTGGTGTGCTCCATGTGCCTATCCAATAACCGCTTAAATGTTCCTAAAGTGTCTGACTCCACTATCACTGCAGGCAGTCCATTCCACACCCCAACCACTCTCTGCGTAAAGAACCTACCTCTGATATCCTTCCTGTATCCCCCACCACGAACCCTATAGTTATGCCCCCTTGTAATAGCTCCATCCACCCGAGGAAATAGTCTTTGAATGTTCACTCTATCTATCCCCTTCATCATTTTATAAACCTCTATTAAGTCTCCCCTCAGCCTCCTCCGCTCCAGAGAGAACAGCCCTAGCTCCCTCAACCTTTCCTCATAAGACCTACCCTCCAAACCAGGCAGCATCCTGGTAAATCTCCTCTGCACTCTTTCCAGTGCTTCCACATCCTTCTTATAGTGAGGTGACCAGAACTGCACACAATATTCCAAATGTGGTCTCACCAAGGTCCTGTACAGTTGCAGCATAACCCCACGGCTCTTAAACTCCAACCCCCTGTTAATAAAAGCTAACACACTATAGGCCTGGGTTTTCGATATTAAAGGGGATGGCGTGGAGGGTGGTGGAAGGGAATCTCTCTTGCGGTCCCCGGTTCAGATTCAGAAACCCTACACATTTCCAAATGGATATTGCCTCATTCAATTAGTGTAAAGTTGTGCGCTGCTTTGAAAGCTGGGCCATTAATTGATTTTCATATTTTTGCACTTGTCTTTTATTTAGAGAAAGCAAAAGCTGTTCACCGATCCAATTTTGTCGTTTAAAAAAGTAAGCATACGTCTGGTAGCGAGAAACTGAGCTGCTTTTAGTTTTGAGATGATGGAGATCTGGACGAACTCTGCTGTCCAGTGCTCCTAGCAGGGAGCCAGCCTCCGGCGGGGGGCGGACAGAGAGGTGGGGGGGGGGGGCGGAGGGTGGACAGAGAGGGGGGGGAGGGCGGGGGGGGCAGACAGAGGGGGGTGGGGTGGGGGAGAGAGAGGGAAAGTTGGTTGATTCTGGCCCACTCTACCTTCAGGCCTTCCTGTGAATGCAGAGTAATGGAGCTGTCCCTGCTATGTGGCTAGAATTCTTTAATATTTTCTCGTTTATCTTGTGTATAAATAAGAAAATTCTGAAGCATGTAGATAAATGATGACTGATATTCTCTATTGGCGATGCAAAAGTGAGTTTGCGCTGATGGGGGTCAAGATTAGGAGTTGGGACACTTTTTTAAATTTTTATCTACCTTGTCGCCAAGGACTTGATTTGAAAGGAGGAGGTGGGCATGGATCACTCGAGTTCCATGATCTGTGGGGGGAGGCCCAGGGACTTGGAGATACCCATCTGCTTGAGCTTTCTGGCTGGGCCTTGTTGCATTCAATGTTCCCAAAGTCCTGACCAGAGCCAGGCAGATCTATTGCCCAACTCTCGGGCAGCAATTCAACAGTGGGAGGCTGCAGTCGGAGTCTTTGGGAGCGGTTACCATCAATTAGTAGGGGTGGAGGAGATTGGGGGAGTGTCCAGTATGTGAGGGGTCCAAGGATTCATTGCAAGACCTTTGGCAGAGAGTGGGCGGGGTTATCCTTGGAGCTCTTGCACAAGTCTTTTTTTCAGCACCTGTCCAAGGCTCTGCAAGCCAATCCTCTTCCTCCTCGCTAACGAGTATGATTGTCCAGCTAAGAAACTCTACTGGTCATGGGTTGTGTGGGTCCTTGCCTGGCTGATGAGCCAGATGCTAGAGACATAACTTTGTCCGCACGCTTGGCAGGTGTTTCTGGGAGGTGGGTTCAATCCTTGGACTCTAGCTCACTGGTATTCCTTTCTCAGGCTCCTCTTCCGGGCTGCCGTTGGGTGTCGTTGAAGAATTGTGTCCCTTCAATCAGGAGGTTCCTCCAAGTAGGTCTCTGTTGAGCAGGGGTCTCCCAGATTTTGATGTATAGATGCATCACGTGGTGGTTTGGTTGCTGTGCAGATCTCCCGCTGACATTATAGCACCCAAGGTATCACTGGCTCGTGCCCCTTGCATTTGACCTTGACCCCCCCACCCCCGCCTGCCTGAAGTGCCTTGGCTGACTTCTAAGGAAACAGAAATGAAAGGTCACCAAGCGGGAATGGAGAGACATGAGTCCAGTCTATCGATGGAGCCTAATCTTAACCTCTTTCGCAACTGGTTGTGGGATGGTGGTGGGGGTTGGGCGTGGAGATGTGGTAGTTGGAGCAGCGGGTGGAGGAAGGTTCAAAGGGCTTCAGGTGTCCTTTGCTCGATCCTAGCTCAGATGAGGTTCTACGATACCAATGGAATTCCACTCCCCTCAAACTTTCAAATGCCTCTGTGTCTTCCCCAATTAAAACAGTCTAATAGGTTTGGCTCTCTGATAACCCTTCAGGAACGCAAACAGACGAGTTTGGATTTTAAAAAAAAACCCAGAACCTGGATTCAATTCTGGCCTTGGGTGACTGTGTGGAGATTGCACTCTGTCCCTGTGTCTGCGTGGGTTTCCTCCGAGGGCTCTGGTTTCCTCCCGCAGTCCAAAGGTGTGCAGGCTTAGCCATGCTAAATTGTCCTTTAGTGTGCCCAAAGATGTGTAGGTTAGATGGGTTAGCCATGCTAAACGTGTGGGGTTGCAGGGAAGAGGGCCTGGGTAAGATGCTGTCAGAGAGTCAGTGCAGACTCGATGGGCCAAATAGCCTGCTTCTGCACTTGGTGGTTCCGTGAAATCAGTAACTCCCTGAAAGAGCAAAAATGGATAGAATTTTTGTCAATTCAGATTTAATTCAACCAAAACATTAGCAGAAAATCAATTCTCCCCCCGCTCCCCGCCAATTTGTCAATGTCAAAACAGCAGATTCCAATTGCCAAACTTGCACTATGTAAAGCAGTAAATGTGTGAAAAGGTCAGTTCCATTTGTTCACGCCTTGCCATGACCTCGCCTTGTTAAAGGGCAGAGATTTGCATTAAAAAGTATCAAGAGTTAGCTCCAGAAAAATGGGTGCGACTTATTGTCCATTAAATTTTTCTCAATGTAAAATAGCCCTTGCCATTAATGTGTGATTAACCTGGGAGATACTGGAATTAATTCAGTGTTCCTTAAATAAAGTATGAAATTGTTTGTTTAAAAACAAAAGGCAGGGAATCTCCATTCAAATAGAACCATAGAACCATAGAAACCCTACAGTGCAGAAAGAGGCCATTCGGCCCATCGAGTCTGCACCGACAACAATCCCACCCAGGCCCTATCCCCACATCCCTACATATTTACCCGCTAATCCCTCTAACCCTCATATTTATCCGCTAATCCCTCTAATCTACGCATCCCGGGACACTAAGGGGCAATTGAGTTTGGCCAATCAACCTAACCCGCACATCTTTGGACTGTGGGAGGAAACCGGAGCACCCGGAGGAAACCCACGCAGACACGGGGAGAATGTGCAAACTCCGCACAGACAGTGACCCGAGCCGGGAATCGAACCCAGGTCCCTGGAGCTGTGAAGCAGCAGTGCTAACCACTGTGCTACCGTGCCGCCGCTTTTAAAATCTTTTAGAACGGATGTGAGGAGAAATGTCTTCACCCAGAGGGTGGTGAATGTGTGGAATTCACTGCCACAGAATGTAGTTGAGGCCAAAAAGTTGTCTGATTTCAAGATTTGTCTGTTTTCAAGATTTGTCTGATTTCTGCTTCACAGCTCCAGGGTCCCGGGTTCGTTCCCCGGCTCAGGTCACTGTCTGTGTGGAGTTTGCACATTCTCCTCGTGTCTGCGTGGGTTTCCTCCGGGTGCTCCGGTTTCCTCCCACAGTCCAAAGATGTGCGGGTTAGGTTGATTGGCCAGGTTAAAAATTGTCCCTTAGAGTCCTGAGAAGTGTAGGTTAGAGGGATTAGTGGGTAAATATGTGGGGGTAGGGCCTGGGTGGGATTGTGGTCGGTGCAGACTCGATGGGCCGAATGGCCTCCTTCTGCACTGTAGGGTTTCTATGATTCTATGATTCTAAGAAGAAATTAGATGTAGTTCTAGGGGCTAAAGGGATTAAGGGATATGGGGGCGGGAATTAGGATATTGAATTCAATGATGAGCCATGATCAAAATGAATGGTGGAGCAGGTTCAAAGGGCCGAATGGCCCACTCCTCCTTCTAGTTTCTATGTTTCTATTCAAGCATTGAGGCATAGAGGGGAGTTTCACTGAGTGTTTCTCACGAGCTATAATTCTAAGGAGTCTCCAGGGTTATAGTTGCAGCGAACCCCAGGATTGTGTCAGCATTAGTGGGGGTGGGGGGGCTGTGAGTGTGTCCATGTTGGTAGGGAAGAGGGGGAACCCTGTGGGTGTGTCCATTTGGTAGGGAAGGGGGGTACCCTGCAGGTGTGTCCATGTTGATAGGGGAGGGGGGGGTACCCTGCAGGTGTGTCCATATTGGTAGGGGAGCAGGGGGGGGGGAACCTTGCGAGTGTGTCCATGTTGGTAGAGGAGAGGGGGGGGGATCCCTGTAGGTGTGTCCATGTTGGTAGGGGAGGGGGAGAACGCTGCGAGTGTGTCCATGTTGGTAGGGGAATGGGGGGAGCCCTGCAGGTGTGTCCATTTGATAGGGAAGGGGGGGATTCCTGCGGGTGTGTCCATGTTGGTAGGGGAGGGGGGGGGGAGGGAACCCTGCAAGTGTGTCCATGTTGGTAGGGGAGGGTGGGGGTGCTGGGGGTGTGTCCATGTTGGTAGGGGAGGGGGAACCCTGCGAATGTGTCCATATTGTAAATGTGCACTATTTGTGTTACTTGCCTTGAACAGACAAGTTGCCAATCAGATGTTGCTGGTTATAAATTGTTTTTATTTAGTGAACATTGAACTGTATACAGGGTTACAAGAGAGCTCTGCATACACATGCTATCAGTGGATCGCCACTGCTCCAGTTGCTGTGTCACATGTTCGTCACTTCCTGTGGACGATGTTTTCTAACTATTTACATATTCAGTGATATGCTGATCAGAATCAAGTGGAACATAGCTTGAAGCAGTTTCCCAGTATGCAGCTATGCATACATCATTTGCACATGGTTCCCTGGGATGGCACCAGTGTTTTCAGCAGAGTCCTGGGTTGCATTCCTGTGTTTACATGGGATTCCTGGGAGTGTGTCAATGTTGGCTCAAGTTCCTTGCAATAGCGTACCACCTGGGAATGTGTAGGTCTTTGATGAGTGGTGTATTTGTGAGTGCCGTTACTCACCAGCTCGAGCTTCAGAGTATGAGGCCACCCACTTTGGACCTGAGAGAGACGGATGATTTTCAGTTCAAGAATGTTGCCCACAACAAGGGACTACACAGCTCAGACAGTGGGAAAGGGTATTCCCCCCCCCCTTTGCCCCCAAAAGCTTGGTTCTGCTTTATTGTTTGCCAAATGAGATGTGTACATTTGCTTGGTTAATTGAAAATTTAGTAGTTTGAAAGATGGCATTTATGATCATTTCATGTCGATTTTGGAACTTTCTGCCCAAACATTTTCAATGGTATAAGAAATGGGGCAAGAGAGTGAATGCTATGGCCCCTCAAGCCACCTTCGTCGTTTAGTATGATGGCAGCTGACCTTCTGCCTCAAAGTCACTTTCCCATCCACTCTCCATATCCATTGATTCCCTGAAGCACCGTCTATCCATCTCAGCATCCAAATACTGAGGTAGAGGTAGAGAGTTCCAAAGATTCCCAAGACCATATGACATAGGAGCAGAATTAGGCCCCTCGGCCCATTGGTCTGCTCCACCATTCAATCATGGCTGATATTTTTCTCATCCCCATTCTCCTGCCTTTTCCCCGTAACCCCTGATCCCCTTCATCAAGAACCTAACTATCTCTGTCTTAAAGACACTCAATGACCTGGCCTCCACAGCCTTCTGCGGCAAAGAGTTCCACAAATTCATTACACTCTGGCTGAAGAAATTCCTCCTCATCTCTGTTTTAAAGGATCATCCCTTTAGCCTGAGGTTGTGCCCTCTGGTTCTAGTTTTTCCTACTAGTGGAAACATCCTCTCCACGTCCAGTCTATTCGGGTCTCGCAGTATCCTGTAAGTTTCAATAAGATCCCCCTCATCCTTCTAAACTCCAACGAGTACAGACCCAGAGTCCTCAGCCATTCCTCATACGACAATACCCTCCAAGCGAAGACATTTCTCCTCAACTGATCGATCTTTGTGTGGACACCATGCTGCAATAGTGTGCTAGATTCCCCAACCAGGGGACAATGATCTCTGTTTCTACCCTGTTGAGCCCATTCAGAATCTTTGTCTTTACGCCATGAGGCCTCTCATCCACACTGGCAGTTTGCACCAGGGTGGCAAATTGCTAACACTACCCCTAAGTTGAGCCCTACTTTACTTTGTTCTTAGAGGGGAGGCAATGGTCTAGTAGTATTGTCACTTGACTATTAATTGAGAAACCCAGCTAACATTGGGGACCCGGGTTCAAATCCCACTATGGCAGATGGTGGAATTTGAATTCAATTAAAAAAAAATCGGGAATTAGAAATCTACTGGACGGCACAGTGGTGGTTAGTACTGTTGCCTCTCAGCGCCAGGGATCCAGGTTCGATTCCCAGCCTTGGGTCACTGTCTGTGTGGAGTTTGCACGTTCTCCCCGTGACTGCGTGGGTTTCCTCCGGATGCTCCAGTTTCCTCCCACAGTCCAAAGATGTGCTGGTTAGGTTGATTGGCCATGCTAAATTGACCCTACTGTTAGAGGGATTAGCAAGGTAAATGTGTGGGTTTATGGGGATGGGGTCTGGGTAGGATTGTTGTTGGTGCAGACCCGGTGGACCGAATGGCCTCTTTCTGCACTGTAGGGATTCTGTGATACTGATAACCATGAAACCATTGTTGGAAAAATCCATCTGGTTCACTAACGTCCTTTAGGGAAGGAAATCTGCCGTCCTTACCTGATCTGGCCTACATGTGACTCCAGAGCCACAGCAATGTGGTCAACTCTCAACTGCCCTCGACCAACTAGAGAGGGACAATAAATGCTGGCCAGCCAGCGACACCCTTGTCCCACGAATGAATAAAAAAAACATTGAATTTGGATTACATGGAAAGTTTAGCAGGAATTGTGCTCGAATGAATCTATTATCTTAATTGGGTTTGATTAGTTTCTCAAATATATGACCTTTTGTTGTTATGTACGGTAGCAATAATTATCTGTCAAAGTAATAATAAGTCCAGTGCGAAGAATTGAGGCTGACGGATCATCTTCTCTATTTTCAACAGCATTTATTTGCATATAAACCCAGTGCTAAAGTAACCGCAGTAACTGTTCAACCCCGAAAGTCGGCTCGGAAGACGGTACATGTGACTCTCAGACTACAGCTAGCCTCGTAAATCAATCCTCTCAATTACCCAGCCACGTTTCTCCAAATACAATTAGCTAGCAGCTTCACAGTTCATGAAAGCAAAATACCACGGATGCTGGAAACCTTCGAAATGGAAACAGAAAACGCTGGGAAAACTCGGCGGGCCTGTGGTGAAAGGAACAGAGTTAATGTTTGTCTGTGCGGCTCTTGGGTCGTTCGCACTCAAAACATTAACTCTTCTCTCCCCACAGATGCTGCCAGACATGCTGCGTTTTCTAACACTTTCTGTTTTTGTATCGCACTAGTCCATTTGGGTATATATATTTTTTCAAAATGACACTTTGTATGTTCCTATAAATGGTTGGTTTGTGAAACCTGTGTCTCAATCATGTCATGTCACTGTGCCAGGTAAGAGTGGGTTAACATAACGGAGCAATCCATGACTTGGCCAGATCTGCCTTTACCATCTATCCACCGCCTGTATGTTTCTGACTGATGTCCTGCCTGTTTTGAGAGTGTAACCTCAATGCAACCGGACTGATGATCTTAGTTCTACTAATATCCACAGGCGAAGGCTAGCATCGTTGCTACGTTAATAGGCTGGTAGTCCAGGGCCTTGGCCATAATCCAGACAACGTGAGTTTAAAATGGCACTCTGAGAATTTGAACACCATTTACAGCAATATATATATAAAGATTTTTTTTTTCTCACTGTTATCAGTATTGTTTTTTTTCCTTACAAGAGCTAGTATTAGTAAGTTGGCCATCAAGCAGTTTAATTTGGGGGAGAGGCAGTGGCATAGTGGTATTGTCACTGGGCTTGTAATCCAGAGACCCAGATTAAGATCCGGGGACGTGGGTTCAAATCCCGCCACGGCAGATGGTGAGTTCAATAAAAATCTGGAATTTGGAATTAAGAATTTACCGATGACCATGAAACCATTGTCGATCGTCATAAAAACCCATCTGGTTCACTAATGCCCTTCAGGGAAGGAAATCTGCTATCCTTACCTGGTCTGGCCTACATGTGACTCCAGAGCCACAGCAATGTGGTTGACTCTCAGATGCCCCCTGGAATGGAGGGCAGTTAGGGATGGGCAATAAATGCTGGGCCCAGCCAGCGACACTCCCATCCTGTGAAATGGATAAAAGAAAAGTTGTAACAATCTGACTGGCTCACTGAATATCTTGGGGAATGAAATCTTGGACTAGTCTTTTTGTGACTCCAGTTATTTACCCCGGTCAGGCTGACTGCAACCTGTGGCACTGGAGATACATGTGATTCTTTAGCATCTATTTTTTTTTTCCCCAGTTAGATCAAGTTTGAGCCACTAAATCAAGAAAACAAGAGCAGCGTCTTTTATTGTGGGGATAAAGTGCTAATATAAGCACCTGACTATGTTTATACTGGAACAATTGAGAAAATGATATAAAATAAAATGTTTGAAAAAATAGTTGGGATTAACTTAACTTCATTTTGTTTTTTTTCCATTGATATATAATTCAATACAGGTAGTCTAGTCTATTTAGATGTGCAAATTATACCTTGTACCAGAGAGACGTGGTAATTTGCCTTGTATTTGGTATAGAAATGTCTCATTTTCACCTTGCAGTCCCCAGTAGTTTTGACTGGAGGCAATTTTTTTCTCAAAGGCTCTTCAGGTTAAAATAAAAGGTTTATTTTTCCAGGTGGTTGACTCACAACTCACGTCTGAAGTGGCCTACCAAGCCACTCTAGAATGCTGGAGTTGGTAATAAATGCAGTGTGAAGCTACAATTACTGTGCATGAGGTGTTTGATTGCAAAGGGCTTCAAAGCCATTCCATACCCCAGCCCCCAGAACTTCCTGCTCGATGTCCTTCCAGGGTAGTGAAGAGATTATGTCACTGGACCAGCCTGGAGGCTTGGACTAACGATCCCAAGAATGTGAACGGAAATCTTACTGTGGCTGTTTGTGAATTTAGTTGACGAGAGGGGAGGTGGTGGCACAGTGGTATTGTCACTGGACTTGTAATCCGTAGACCCAGGGTAACGCTCTGGGGATCCAGGTTCAAATCCCATCATGAGTTGAAAGTCTAATAGCATTGTCAATTGTCGGAAAAATCCATCTGGTTTATCAGTGTCCTTTAGGGAAGGAAATCTTGTGTCTTTGCTCAGTCTGACTTACGTGTGGCTGCAGACTCTTAATTGTTCTTGAACTGAGGAGCATCAGGGATGGGCAATAAATGCTGGCCTAACAAAAAATTGGCAAGTCATGTTGCAACTTTATAGAGCGTTAGTTAGACCGCACGTGGAATATAGCGTTCAATTTTGCTTGCCACACTACCAGAAGGATGTAGAAGCTTTGGAGAGGGTACAGAAAATATTTACCAGGATGTTGCTGGCATGGAGGGCATTAGCTATGAGGAGAGGTTGGAGAAACTTGATTTGTTCTCACTGGAATGGCGGAGATTGAGGGGCGACCTAATAAAAGTGTACAAGATTATAAGGGGCAAGGATAGAGTGGATAGTCAGAAGCTTTTTCCCAGGGTGGAAGAGTCAATAACTAGGGGGCCAGAGGTTTAAGGTGCAAGGGGTAAGGTTTAAAGGAGATGTACGAGGCAAGTTTTTTACACAGACGGTGGTGGGTGCCTGGAACTTGCTGCCGGGGGAGGTAGTGGAAGCAGATACGATAGTGACTATTAAGGGACATCTTGACAAATACATGGATAGGATGCGAATAGAGGATCCGAATCAGACCAAAATGACATGGGTTGTGCAGGCTGGCGCTATGGTCCCCGGAAGGGTAGGGGGTTTTGGTTCAGACGGGCAGCATGGTCGGTGCAGGCTTCGAGGGCCGAAGGGCCTGTTCCTGTGCTGTAATTTTCTTTGTTTTAACGAATGACGCCTACGTCCCATGAAAGAAAGAGTAAGAAAAAGTTGGTAACAGTAAAAAGTGACCTGAAGCTATTGGGTAGTTCTACAAAAATTCCAATTTAAACACTAACATCTTTTAGGCTGTGACACTGCTTGCTTAACTGGTCTGACCTACCTGTGATCCCAGTCCCAGACTAACTATGGTGTGCAAGGGTAGGTCAACTCATAAGTCCTCAGGTTAACTAGGAACCCCCAAATCTCTCAATGTTTCTAATGGGAGAAGTTAGATCTGGCATGATGATTGAAGCTGAATGACTTGAGGTTTTAGTGAATTAGGTCAGTATTGACAATATTCTCCATCCTGCCCTCTAGTTACATATGGACAACTTGAGGTTTGGTGGGAAGGCGGTAAACGCATTTTGATATATCCCTTGAAGGATGTGTTTTTGCTTGTGGCTTGATGGTGAATGTAGACGGACTGTTCGGTCTTGGGAAGGAGCACAAATAAGTTAACCTTGTGAAACATTCGCCTGCGGGCTTGCTGGATTAGGATCGGCAACCCTAGAACCCACAATATATATATTTGCCCCTCTCTTGACAGAGGGATGTTCCTTTGCAGCAGCTGAACTTGCAGCAATCAGACCAAAATGACATGGGTTGTGCAGGCTGGCGCTACACAGGCCCAGTGTCTTTACCCACTCGGCCTTTGGTTCTGGGTTAGATTTAGGCCACTCTGCCTGGCGAGCTAGACTGGCGGTAGGTGGAACTTCCCTTCGCTGAGATTTTCGGTTTTCAAGGGGGAAAATGAAGAATGGCGGAAAGTTATGAACCAGTTAAGAATTTGTTTAATTCATTTATTGCAAGTCGTAAGTTACTTTGAAAGCAGGGATATTAATTGAGCTTTTATTGTTGTTTGTACAATTTTCCATTTAGAGAACAGAAAGTATAGAACCTGGCCCGTCTGTGCCGGAAAAACAAGTAAGTATCTGTTTACCAGTGAGAAACTGTACTACTTTTAAAATTCTGTCGTGACTATAAGAGATGGTGCCTTGGGTTAACTCCTGATCCAGTACTGCCCAGTGAGGGGGCTTTGCCCCAAGGATTGTTTCTTATCCACTGTGCCTGCAAGTGTGGGTGATCTGCATTGACTAGCTCTGGCTGGGTGTCCTTTTAAAGCTTAATTATTAGTCACGAGTAAGGCTTACATTAACACTGCAATGAAGTGACTGTGAAATTCCCCTAGTCGCCACAATCCGGCGCCTGTTCGGGCCAATCCACCTAACCAGCACAGTCTTTCAGACTGTGGGAGGAAAACTGAGCACCCAGAGGAAACCCACGCAGACACGGGGAGAACGTGCAAACTCCACACAGACAGTGACCCAAGCTGGGAATCGAACCCGGGTCCCTGGTGCTGTGAGGCAGCAGTGCTAACC
The DNA here is from genome assembly GCF_964213995.1 of Mustelus asterias. Lineage (NCBI taxonomy): Eukaryota > Metazoa > Chordata > Chondrichthyes > Carcharhiniformes > Triakidae > Mustelus > Mustelus asterias. The sequence continues at coordinate 114,986,137 of NC_135810.1, forward strand.
ACTGTGCCACCGTGCCTCCTGGATGTACCACGTTACCTGGTCTCCTGCCTTGAGCTACCCACCCCCACACGCTGCCTCAATTGGTCCATACTCTTCGCACGGCCTTCCCCACAGCCAATGAGAGAGCGTGCAACTGTTTTGATGCCTGGTTGGATTAACCTGCAGTTTGTGAAACAGCCTGTTCCCCTCCTCCCCGCCCCCCCCACCCCCACACCTTACCTCCAATAGTTTCATAATAAATGATGAAAGAAATTTTTTTTAAAGTTGGCCAAACGCATCGAAGCTTGTTCTCCTGGGTTGCTTAAAGCTGTATCCTGGAGGTTAATCCTCAAGTCTTGAAGACTCCAGGATCCTGAAGGGTTGGCGATCCGCTTGACTGGGAGGACTGAATTGTGGAGTTAACCCTTGCATATTTGTGCCAGTGAGCCGTGACTACCTGAGTGCTGTGTACTAATCCATATTTAAAAATAAATTCTGAAACTGTTTCTCGCAAATATCCTCTGTCGACTGTATAAAAGCCCGGATTTGTGCCGCTTTTAAGATGAAATGTCACACAATTGGAGAACTTATTGTCCACCTTTTATCACAACGTTGCTTGAAGTGTTCTTTGGTCCCACAACCTCAGACCGGCACTCCTGTATGAGACCTACATGATTATGCCCTTCCTGTCGTTTGCCACTTCAGCACACCGCCCTGCTCTCCTGCCCACATGTCCGTCCTTGGCCTGTTGCAATGTTCCAGTGAAGCCCAATGCAAACTGGAGGAACAGCACCTCATCTTCTGATTAGGCACTTTGCAGCCTTCTGGACTGAACATTGAATTCAACAACTTCAGAGCATGAACTCTCCCCTCCACCTCTGCCTCCACCCCATCTCCATTTATTTTATTTTATTTCATTTCTTCTCTTTATCCCATTGCTCCATTTTTTTATTGCTTTACATTCTTATTTTTCCACTTCTAAAATCTCTCTTTCAATTTTGTTCCCCCCCTCCCACCCCCAACTAGGGCCATCTGCCACTTTCCTACACTCCAGGGTGGCACAGTGGTTAGTACTACTGCCTCACAGCGCCAGGGACACGGGTTCGATTCCTGGCTTGGTTCACTGTCTGTGTGGAGTTTGCACATTCTCCCTGTATTTGCGTGGGTTTCCTCCGGGTGCTCCAGTTTCCCACTGTCCAAAAATGTGCAGGTTAGGTGCATTGGCCATGCTAAATTGTCCCTTAGTGTCAGGGGGACTAGCTAGGGTGAATGCATGGGGTTATGGGGATAGGGCCTGGGTGGGATTGTGGTCGGTGCAGACCCGATGGGCCGAATGGCCTCCTTCTGCACTGTATGATTCCATGACTCTGCACTTTTGCTGTTTACACATTCTGATCTCTCAATTGACGCTATTAGCACCATTCCTGGGCTTCATCATCACCATTTACGCTCTCTTTGTTTTTTTGTTTATGCCATCCCTCTCAATCCCCTCACCCTCACAGTATAAATCACATCCTATTTCCCTCGTCTTTAGCTCTGATGAAGGGTCATCCGGACTTGAAAGGTTGACTCTATTCTCTCTCCACAGATGCTTCAGACCTGCTGAGATTTTCCAGCATTTCCTGTTTTTGTTTCAGGTTCCAGAATCCCCAGTATTTTGCCTATATGATTATATCCCTTCTCCTTTGATCCAACTCATGGATATTCCTGCGGCCCCTCGGGTTCAGCGGGTAGATTAATAGGTTTAATGTTGTTGATGTAGAGCTTTGTAGGCAAGAAAATAGAGAGAGCTCTGGTAATACGCTGCAGTGACAACAACAAAGGACAGCATGGTGGCACAGTGGTTAGCACTGCTGCCTCACAGCTCAAGAGAAGTGGGTTCGATTCCTGGCTTGGAGTTTGCACATTCTCCCCTTGTCTGCGTGGGTTTCCTCGGGTGCTCTGGTTTCCTCCCATGGTCCAAAGATGTGCGGGTTAGGTTGATTGGCCATACTAAATTGCCCCTTAGTGTCCCCAGATGCGTACGTGAGAGGGATTAGTAGGGTAAATGTTTTGGGTTGCAGGGATAGGACCTGGATGGGATTGTTGTCAGTGCAGACTCGATGGGCCAAATGGCCTCCTCCTACACTGTGGGGATTCTATGAATGGAAGCCTTGCTGTCCTGTGAGATAATGGTTTGTGCTGCAGTGGTTAAGCATCACCTGCTGTGGCTCAGGAACCCCACTCTGTCCTGGCAGTGTCTGCTGCACTTGCTGCAGAGGACAGTAGACTGAGGAGGTGCAGGATTCGCTGGCCTCTGTTTTCTCGGGGCCCTCTTCTCCACCAGCTGAACTATCTGTTTCTGCTCACCCCTTCTGATGCCCCTCCAAATGGGCAGCCTCCAGGAACCACAGCATCAGCAACTCCTGCCCCCCTCCCGTTGCCAATATCTGCCATCTTCATATCCCAGTTTTCTTGGGACTGGAGGCATGGATGCCCAAGAGGTTGTGACCTAGTGGTCAGTTCACCGTGATTTATTCTGGTTAAAGTGCGAGTTATGCTTTGGAGTTTTGATGGTGTGTTGATTTAGATGTTTCAAGGTACATTGGTGAAGGGCATTGTTTAATTACATGCTTGGAGCATTTATAAAGAGAGACTGCTGGGGCACTGGGTTGAGTTTTTAAGTTTATTTATTAGTGTCACAAGTAGATTTATATTAACAACTGCAACGAAGTTACTGTGAAAGTCCTCTAGTCCCCACACTCCGACGCCTGTTCAGGTACAACTGAGGGAGAATTTAGGCATGGCCAATGCACCTAACTGGCACATCTTTTGGACTGTGGGAGGAAACTGGAGTACCCAGAGGAAACCCACGCAGACAAGGGGAGAACGTGCAGACTCATAGAATCGTAAAAGCCCTGCAGTGCAGAAGGAGGCCATTTGGCCCATCGAGTCTACACCGACCACAAACCCACCTGGGCCCTATTCCCGTAACCTCAACTATATACTCTGCTAATCCCCCTGACACTAGAATCAAGTTACCATGGCTAATGCACCTAACCAGCACATCTTTTAGACTGTGGGAGGAAACCGGAGCACCCGGAGGAAATCCATGCAGAGACAAGGAGAACGTGCAGACTCCACACAGACAGTGACCCAAACCGGAAATCAAACCTGGGTCCCTGGGGTGTTGCGGGTCAGTAGTGCTAACCAATGTGCCACGGTATCGCCCCTATATGCTGAAGGTACCTCACTGCCCCTGTATGTTTAAGGTACATTGGTGAAGGGCATTGTTTAATTACATACTTAGAGCATTTATAAAGAGAGACTGCTGGGGCATAGATTAGGTTAGGAGGCAGACATGTAATGTTGCACTGTACCAATCAAAAAAAGGATTTGCACCAAGGTTCATCCAGCTTGGGGTCCATTTATCATGGAGAAGTTTGAAAGTAGCATTTATTATGACCTTGGGGTAAATTTTTAATTGCCTGCCCAGGCATGGAACTACCAGCTTTTAAGATGGGAAGTTGAGATGCAATGCCAGTTTGGCCCCCAGCTGGTTGATAAACTATCCCTAGGTCAAGACTTGGCATTTTTCTTGTTCCCATCATTGAATTTGGATTGCACAGAAGATTTAGCAGCATCATTGCATCAATCTGTGATAATTGGAGTTCATCCATTGCCTTTTAAGAGGAATATATGCCTTATTGTATACGCCGTAGCAATTAATTTTCACAGAGATTAAGCCGAGTGTGATGAATTGATGTTTACAGATGATTCTCCTTATTTCCAACAGCATTATTTTTCACACAAACGTACAGATAATGTAAGGCATCAGAATGTGTCGTTAGCTGCCGAACCCAGTACGTCGTCTGTGGAGATGGTACATATGAATATCAGACTGCAAATAGCCTCGTAAATCAATCCTCTCAACTATCCAGCCATTTTTTCCAAATAAACTAACTTGCAATCTAACACTTGGGCACGCTAATTAGGGGAGGCGATGGCCTCAAAGAACAAAGAAAATTGCAGCACAGGAACAGGCCCTTCGGCCCTCTAAGCCTACACCGACCATGCTGCCCATCTTAACTAAAAACCCCTATGCTTCCGGGGACCATATCCCTCTATTCCCATCTCATTCATGTACTTGTCAAGATGCCCCTTAAAAGTCACTACCGTATCCGCTTCCACCAACTCCCCCGGCAACGAGTTCCAGGCACCACCAGTCTCTGTGTAAAAAATCTGCCTCGTACATCTCTTTTAAAACTTACCCCTCGCACGTTAAACCTATACCCCCTAGTAATTGACTCTTCCACCCTGGGAAAAAGCTTCTGACTATCCACTCTGTCCATGCCTCTCATAATCTTGTCGACTTCTATCAGGTCTCCCCTCAACCTCCGTCGCTCCAGTGAGAACAGACCAAGTTTTTCCAACCTCTCCTCATAGCTAATGCCCTCCATACTAGGCAACATCCTGGTAAATCTTTTCTGTACCCTCTCCAGAGCCTCCACATCCTTCTGGTAGTGTGGCGACCAGAATTGAACACTATATTCCAAGTGCGGCCTAACTAAGGTTCTATAAAGTGGCAACATGACTTGCCAATTTTTTAACTCGATACCCCGGCCGATGAAGGCAAGCATGCCGTATGCCTTCTTGACTACCTTCTCCACCTGCATTGCCACTTTCAGTGACCTGTGTACCTGTGCACCCAGATCCCTTTGCCTACCAATACTCCTAAGGGTTCTGCCATTTACTGTATATTTCCTATCTGTATTAGACCTTCCAAAATGCATTACCTCACATTTGTCCGGATTAAACTCCATCTGCCATCTCTCCGCCCAAGTCTCCAACCGATCTATATCCTGCTGTATCCTCTGATGGTCCTCATTGCTATCCGCAAATCCACCAACCTTTGTGTCGTCAATATACTTACTAATCAATCCAGTTACATTTTCCTCCAAGTCATTTATATATATATATATTACAAACAGCCATATATGTGTAAAAAGCCTTGGGATTTTCCTTAATCCTGCTGGCCAATGCTTTTTCGTGACTCCTTTTAGCTCCTCTTACTCCTTGCTTAAGTTTCTTTCTACTTTCCTTGTATTCCACACTTGCTTCGTGTGTTCCCAGCCTCCTAGTTTTGACAAATGCTTCCTTTTTCTCTTTGACTAGGCTCACAATATCTCTCGTTATCCAAGGTTCCCAAAACTTGCCAAACTTATCCTTCATCCTTGCAGGAATGTGTCGGTCCTGAATCCCTATCAACTTACACTTGAAAGCCTCCCACATGCCAGATGTTGATTTGCCCTCAAACATCTGCCCCCAATCTACATTCTTCAGTTCCTGTCGAATATTGTTGTAATTAACCTTCCCCCAATAAGGCCTCGTAGTATTATTGCTAGACTGTTAATCCAGACTGTACTGGGTATCCAGGCTGGAATCCTGCCATGTCAGATGGTGGAATTTGAATTCAATAAAAAAAAATCATCTGGAATGAAGAATCTACTGATGACCATGAAACCTTTGTCGACTGTCAAAAAAACCCACCTGGTTCATTAATGTCCTTTAGGGAAGGAAATCTGCCGTTCTTACCTGGTCTGGCCTACATGTGACTCCAGAGCCACCGCAATGTGGTTGGCTCTCAACTGCCCTCTGAAATGGCTCAGCAAGCCACTCAGTTCAAAGACAACTAGGGATGGTCAATAAATGCTGACCCAGCCAGCAACAACCATGAACTATGAATTATTTTTGTTTTGAAAGTCATACTGAAGAGTTTAATAAGAAATCTTTTCAGGTATAATTGCTCTTTCTCTTATAAAAGATGGCTTGGCCAACCTTTGTTTGTGTGAAGTGTGCCACATCCTGCGGATTATCTTGTGCCATGATGACTTGGTCCATCCTGTCTCTGCCCCTTTTGCCACTGCATGTCTGATTCTGACGCAGCATGTGTTTGGCGTGCGGTGAGGAGGGCTAACCGGGCAGCAACTGCTCCTGATGGTCCAAGTCCCACAATGCGGAGTCACAGTCATTGCGTGAATCTGGTGTGGAAGCTGCTGCCTCTTGTCTCTGATGTGTTACTCAAAGCGAGTTGAACAGCTCACAGCATCTCCAGAACCCAGTCCTTTCTTATTTATTTATTTTTTTCCTTGCTCAACTTTTGAATTTCTTTGCCACTTCATTCCTTTGATGGGATGCACCTTGCCGCTAAATCAATGACGCTGAACGACTTAAGAATTTTAGGAAAACGAATCGCGGTTTAGGTTTTCTTTTGTCTTAGAATCCATCGAATCCTGCAGTACAGATGGAGGCCATTTGGCCCATCGAGTCTGCACCGACCACAATCCCACCCAGGCCCTATTCCCGTAGCCCCACATGTTTACCCTGCTGTAATACCCTGACACTAGAGTCAATTTAGAATGGCCAATCAACCTAACCCACACGTCTTTCGGACTGTGGGAGGTAACCGGAGCACCCGGAGGAAACCCACGCAGACACAGGGAGAATGTGCAAACTCCACACACAACAGTGACCCAAGCCGTGAATCAAACCCGGGTCCCTGGCGTTGTGAGGCAGCAGTGCTAACTACTGTGCCGCCCTAAGTTTCTTCCTGTGTTCCTTCTGTCCCCACTCGCCAACCCTCGGCCAAGCCCCTAGGGAATTGTTAACTACTTGCTGAGTTGTATTTCAAGAAATGGGATAGGATGACTCATGGTACATGGTCTTATTAAATGACAGAGCTGGCTTGAGGGGCTGAATGGCCTACTCCTGTTCTGAGATGTCACTGTGCTCCTGCTTAGTAGACCTTCTGTCCTTGAGTAGTTTTTGGACAGTGTGCGTGCTAAGGCCAGATTTTCACTGGGCAGAATGTACTTGCAGCATTCACTGAGCATTAAAGGGAGAAATGAACAGAATGTGATTTCTGTAACTTGATGGAACCTATTGTAATAAAATTTGAGTCACTATGTATCAGAAGTTAGTTTGAAAACCGAGTTATTAATAGGTTTGTTTGTACGCTTTTTCGTTTAGGATGTGGGAATGATACCTCCTCCTGCCAGAGATGAACCGGGTACAGAAGTAAGTGTGCGAATTGAGGCCCTTTTTATTCTTGGGTTACATTTGTATCTTCACTGTTCGCTAAGGAAAGAATGGGAGGAATAAGACCATAAGATGTAGGGGCAGAATTAGGCCATTCGGCCCATCGGGTCTGCTCTGCCATTCAATCATGGCTGATTTAATTCTCATCCCCATTCTCCTGCCCTCTCCCCGTAACCCTTGATCCTCTTATTGGTCAAGAACATATCTCTGTCTTAAAGACACTCAATGACCTGGCCTCCACAGCTCTCTGTGGCAATGAATTCCACAGATTCACCACCCTCTGACTGAACAAATTCCTTCTCATCTCCAGTTTTAAAGGAGTGTCCCTTCCCTCCGAGGTTGTGGCCTCAAGTTCTCGTCTCTCCCACTAGTGGAAACATCTTCTCCATATCCATTCACAATCTGGCATTAATGGGCCAAATGGCCATGTTCTGTATGGCGCAAAAGCTTTTTCCATAGCTATAACCAACTTGTTTACCAGCGGATGAGATCAAAGGTTTATAGGCTCCTGTGACTGATGTGACTCGGTGGGAGGAAGCATTTTGAGACCCCCCCCCCCCCCCGTCCACCAGGCACAAGTTTTGGGCAGAATGCTAGAGGGCTGGGGGTGCCTTCTGACCCTTGAGGTGGGCAAGGCCTTCCTTTTTGAGGTGTAGGTGATCAGAAGTAATGGTGCTTCAGGTGATCGGGGACATCTAACAGTGAGCTGAGCCCAGAGGGAATGCAGATTTGAAGGGCAGCCCATCAATGTTGTGAGGCTAGATGTTCTCAAATGGCGGTCGACAGGCATCTGGGCAGAGAGTTTCGAAGGAGGTTGTGGAATAATCTAAATAGCACCCACGGCTGCAATGCCAAGGGTTGGGCACACTCCGATCATCACATTTATTGGCGGTGTCTTGACGGCAGAGGGGCCACACACCAGGCGGCATGTGTCAATGGCAGTCAGGCCAGTAAACAGCAGAGTGGAGGGACAGGGCAAATACATGAACACTGAGCATCTGTGCAGATATGATGGGCCAAATCATCAATAAGAGATCTAGGGGTACATGTTCATAGCTCCTTGAAAGTGGAGTCACAGGTGGATAGAGTGGTGAAAGCGGCATTCAGCATGCTTGGTTTCATTGGTCAGAACATTGAATACAGGAATTGGGACATCTTGTTGAAGTTGTACAAGACATTGGTAAGGCCACACTTGGAGTACTGTGTACAGTTCTGGTCACCTTATTATAGAAAGGATATTATTAAACTAGAAAGAGTGCAGAAAAGATTTACTAGGATGCTACTGGGACTTGATGGTTTGAGTTATAAGGAGAGGCTGGATAGACTGGGACGTTTTTCTCTGGAGTTGAGGGGTGATCTTATAGAAGTCTACAAAATAATGAGGGGCACAGATTAGCTAGTCAATATCTTTTCCCAAAAGTAGGGGAGTCTAAAACTAGAGGGCATAGGTTTAAGGGGAGAGATACAAAAGTGTCCAGAGGGGCAATTTTTTCATACAGAGGGTGGTGACTGTCTGGAACAAGCTGCCAGAGGTAGTAGTAGAGGCGGGTACAATGTTGTCTTTTAAAAAGCAGTTAGACAGTTACATGGATAAGATGGGTATAGAGGGATATGGGCCAAATGCAGGCAATTGGGATTAGTTTAGGGGTTTAAAAGAAAAGGGGGCAGCATGGACAAGTTGGGCCGAAGGGTCTGTTTCCATGCTGCAAACCTCTATGACTCTAAATGACCTCCTCCTACACTGTAACAATTCTGAGAGTTGGAAGTGGGGGGGGGGGGGGGGGGAGAGTTACACCTGAGATGGTGTCAACATGAGTGACTGAATGCCAGGTTGGAGAGCCACCTTTAAGGGTGAGCCCCCAGGTATCACACCACTGTGGCTCTGTCCTCCTCCTCACTGAATACGATCATATTTATATGGTTTCCGAATTCAATTGGTGCTCATAATGCATTAAAGGATATTCTAAGACTCTGACCAGGCTACCTTTTGAGGAAGATTAATTCCAAAGTCTCTCAACCCTCGAAATAAAATTCCACCCCTGTCCGCAATGTTTCTTCTTGTTTTCAAATGGTGGTGTCTAGTTCCAGATTCTCCCACCAGAGTAAACATCATTTCCACATCCACCCTGTCAGGGTCCCTCCCCCTCAGCCAGTCTCTGTCTCTCACTTTCTCTGTCTCTCGGCCGGTCTCTCTCTCTCTCTACCCCACCCAGGGCCGTTTGCGTTCTCCCTTCCCTTCCCCAGGCCGCCCTCTCTCTCTCTCTCTCTCCCACTGTGGGCACTCTCTCTCTCTTCCCCCGGGCCCTACTGTCTCCCCCTGGGTCCTACTCTCTCCCCCTGGACCCTTCTCTCTCTCTCTCTCTCTCCCCCGGGCAACCTCTTTCGCTCCCGCCCCCCAGGGCTCCTCTTTCTCTCTCTCTTCTGCCTCTCTCTTTCTCTCTCTCTCTTTTATCTTGCTTTTTTTAAGCTTTCTAAAATGCTGAGTCCTCTTGTATTTTGTTCCCCACCCCTTCCCCCTTCAGGAGGACGTAGCTGCCTCTTTTGCAGACCTGTCCTTGGAGAGGGATGCAAAGCAGCAGGTGCAAACAGAGGAAAGGCGTCGATGGGAAGAAGGCAATGCGGACTATCTGGGAAGGGATGCATTTGCAAATATTCAGAAGAAGTTGGATCGGTTTCTGAAGTAGTGATCATGCGCCCTTGGGCCAAAATACTTTTTTGCTTATATATAATAATATGGATGGCAGCTCAATCCTGAGGCAAAGAACAATATTGACTGTCCATTTAATATTGCATTGTATATAGATTTTGATTTTGGATGAAATGTGTGTATTTTTTTTTACATTCATTCGTGCTATTAAAAAGCATTTGCTGATTAGAGTGGTTGCATTTAACTACAGACAATGATGTCACCTTTTTATAGCTTGGAGCATTGAATGAAATTTTGAGGGCTTTTCACTGCAAACTGTCAATGTTCACACCATCATTGTCCCCTGAAACTGACTGCAACTTCAGGTTTTAACACATGCTGATTTGTGGATGGCACAGTGGTTAGCACTGCTACCTCGCAGCGCCAGGGACCCGCGTTTGATTCCATCCTTGGGTGGCTGGCTGTGTGGAGTCTGCACATTCTTCCCATGTCTGCGTGGGTTTCCTCCGGGTGCTCCGGCTTCCTCCCACAGTCCAAAGATGCGCAGGTTAGGTGGATTGGCCATGCTAAAAATGCATGGGGTTATGGGGATGGGGGAGAGGGGAGAGCCTGGGTGGGATGCTGTTCCAAAGAATCCGTGCAGATTCGATGGGCCCGAATGGCCTCTTTCTACACTGAAAGGATTCTACAGTAATTGCGATCTGTCATTCAGCGCTGCACAAAAGGAAAAGCAGAAACGTGTTAGGGATGTCCTCAAAGCACCGCTGTAAGTGGCAAATGTAGCCGCTGACTCGTGGGTTGTGACTGACCCGAAGGTTCATCGAGGATGGCACCAAATGCATTGAGAGACTTTGTCGGGAACATGGCGAGGTGAAATCAAGGCGTCGGAGGGAGTGGTCAAACCTTCAAACCACCCAGCTAACCAACTCTTCCAGCAACGCATACCCTGCATGTGGCAGAGTCTGCAGACTGCGCATTGGACTTAGCAACCATCCCAAAACCCATCAAACTGGACTGGAAGCAAGACATCCTCAATCCCACACATCTGCCCAAAGGGGGGAAGTCAAGTTGCACAGTGGGTCCCCCCCCGCCCCACCCCTCACGCCCACAAGAGTTGACATTCCGTGGACGTGACAAAAACTTTCAATTTTCCACTGTCTCCTTGCATAGCGTCATGGAGATTTACAGCATGGAAACAGGCCTTTAGGGCCAACTCCGTATTTGAAACTAATAACTTGAGGGTGACTCGTGACTAAAGTTAAGAAGGTTTATTACCAGCAATATAAATATGTATCTACAGTCAATGGTGAAGTGACAGAACTAAAGACATGATGCCACTCTGCATTATAAACCCCACGTAAAAAGTTACCTCATGTTCAACCAATTGGGCTTTTAACTCCAACCTGCATAATTACTATTGCTGAACAAAAGATCTGACCTGGGAAAATAATTTTATGTTCTTGGATTGTCTCAGTTATAATTAACCACTAGATTATTTAAACTATTTATCTGGAAGAAAGTGATACACAGCTTCTATCTTTACCCCACATGTATGTCCCAATTTCTAATTTGCTCCTAAAAAGTGGTTTGGCTTTAGTGCTCTTCATTTGGAAGGATTCCTTCTCCTGCCGCTTACCTGGGCATTACAGTGGCACAATGCTTAATACTGCTGCCTCACAGCGTCAGAGACCCGGGTTTGATTCCTGGCTTGGGTCACTGTCTGTGCGGAGTCTGCACGTTCTCCCTGTGTCTGCGTGGGATTCCTCCGGGTGCTCCGGTTTCCTCCCACAGTCCGAAAGACATGCTGGTTAGATGGATTGGCCACGTTTAACTCTCCCTCAGTGTACCTGAACAAACACCGGAGTGTGGCAACTAGGGGATTTTTCAGAGTAACTTCATTGCAGTGTTAATGTGAGCCTACTTATGACACTAATAAATAAACTTAACTTACCTGTGCATCCTGTTAAGCAATTAACCCATCCAACATGAAAAGGGAGGTGTACGTTAAGTCCAGGCAACAGAAAACAGATGGAGCTCTGGAGGAATACAGAGAGAGTAGGAAAGAACTCAAACGGGGAATTAGAAGGGCAAAAAGAGGTCACGAGATGTTCTTGGCAAGCAGGATTAAGGAGAATCCTAAGGCATTCTATTCATACGTTAGGAACAAAAGAGTTGTCAGGGAGAAAATCGTACCTCTCAGGGACAAAGGAGGGGAATTATGCTTAGAACCCAAGGGAATAGGGGAGATCCTAAATGAATACTTTGCATCGGTATTCACGAAGGAGAGGGGCGTGTTAACCGGGAGTGTCTCGGAGGGAGGTGTTGACCCGTTAGAGAAAATCTCCATTACAAGAGAGGAAGTGTTAGGTTTTTTAGGGAACATTAAAACTGACGAAGCCCCAGAGCCTGATGGCATCTATCCTCGACTGCTCAGGGAGACAAGAGGTGAAATTGCTGGGCCTCTGACGGAAATCTTTGTCGCTTCTTTGGACACGGGTGAGGTCCCTGAGGATTGGAGGATAGCGAATGTGGTCCCGTTGTTTAAGAAGGGTAGCAGGGATAACCCAGGAAATTATAGGCCGGTGAGCTTGACGTCCATGGTAGGGAAGTTGTTAGAGAGGATTCTTAGAGACAGGATGTATGTGCATTTAGAATGGAACAATCTCATTAGTGACAGACAGCATGGTTTTGTAAGAGGGAGGTCATGCCTTACAAATTTGGTGGAGTTTTTTGAGGAAGTGACAAAAACAGTTGATGAAGGAAGGGCCGTGGATGTCGTCTATATGGATTTCAGTAAGGCATTTGACAAAGTCCCACATGGCAGGTTGGTTAAGAAGGTTAAGGCTCATGGGATACAAGGAGAAGTGGCTAGATGGGTGAAGAACTGGCTTGGCCATAGGAGACAGAGGGTAGTGGTCGAAGGGTCTTTTTCCGGCTGGAGGTCTGTGACCAGTGGTGTTCCGCGGGGCTCTGTACTGGGACCTCTGCCATTTGTGATATATATAAATGATTTGGAAGAAGGTGTAACTGGTGTAATCAGCAAGTTTGCGGGATGACACGAAGATGGCTGGACTTGCGGATAGCGAAGAGCATTGTCGGGCAATACAGCAGGATATAGATAGGCTGGAAAATTGGGCGGAGAGGTGGCAGATGGAGTTTAATCCGGATAAATGCGAAGTGATGCATTTTGGAAGAAATAATGTAGGGAAGAGTTATACAATAAATGGCAGAGTCATCAGGAGTATAGAAACACAGAGGGACCTAGGTGTGCAAGTCCACAAATCCTTGAAGGTGGCAACACAGGTGGAGAAGGTGGTGAAGAAGGCATATGGTATGCTTGCCTTTGTAGGACGGGGTATAGAGTATAAAAGCTGGAGTCTGATGATGCAGCTGTATAGAACGCTGGTTAGGCCACATTTGGAGTACTGCGTCCAGTTCTGGTCGCCGCACTACCAGAAGGACGTGGAGGCTTTAGAGAGAGTGCAGAGGAGGTTTACCAGGATGTTGCCTGGTATGGAGGGTCTTAGCTATGAGGAGAGATTGGGTAGACTGGGGTTGTTCTCCCTGGAAAGACAGAGAATGAGGGGAGATCTAATAGAGGTGTACAAGATTATGAAGGGGATAGATAGGGTGAACGGTGGGAAGCTTTTTCCCAGATCAGAAGTGACGTTCACGAGGGGTCACGGGCTCAAGGTGAGAGGGGCGAAGTATAACTCAGATATCAGAGGGATGTTTTTTACACAGAGGGTGGTGGGGGCCTGGAATGCGCTGCCAAGTAGGGTGGTGGAGGCAGGCACGCTGACATCGTTTAAGACTTACCTGGATAGTCACATGAGCAGCCTGGTAATGGAGGGATACAAACGATTGGTCTAGTTGGACCAAGGAGCGGCACAGGCTTGGAGGGCCGAAGGGCCTGTTTCCTGTGCTGTACTGTTCTTTGTTCTTTCTGGGAACTGCTAAAGAAACTCCGAGCACAATATTGGAATTGGGAGGACTTGCGACGCAGGGGGTGGTATCCTGCCTCTGAATCAGAAGTTCTGGGTTCAAGTCCCATCCCAGGACCCGATGGTCACAGATGGGGAGTTTATAACTTGACCAAATAAGTTGAGTGTTAACTTGTAAATCGTTCCAACAGACACACTGATGACAGCTGGCTACAACGTGCATGTAAAAATATGTTGCTACGGTGACTTGGGCAGGACTGCTATCATGCTTCAGATTGGTGTCAACTGCGTAGGGTTCAATCCCTGTCCTGGTTTGAGTGGATCCGTCTGGATGGGGATTGTCCTGCCTTTGGGCAGAGAACTGGAGAAGGAGAAATAGGAATTACATGGATCGCAAGTCTTTATCCAATCTTATGTGTGTTCTGGAAAGGTCACACTTTCACTTTTAACACTCCATCAAACTTGTGCCAGATACATATTGTATCCAAAAAAAAAGTCCATATTTGAAACTATAATAACTTGAGGGTGACTTGTTGTGACTTCAAGTTAAGAAGGGTTTATTGCCAACAATATAGATAGCATACGAGCAATGGTCAGACAGAACTAAAGACACGAATATGCTCGGTGCTCCCCAGCTCCGACTGAGATTCAGCCCCAGACCCGCGTCCTTGTGCTCGATTGCCTCGGCTTCCCATACTCGCTCTCCATAGGGTCCGGCCCAATCACATGGCTCTCCGAGATCACCCCTTAGATTGGCCACAGTACCTTAGCGCCCCTTTAGTGGTCATTATTGTCGGTGCAGATTCGATGGGCTGAAGGGCCTTTTCTGCGCTGTATGACTTTATGACCACAGAAGGAAGCTCAGCAAAATTAGCATGGATACTACTTCATATTGGCAGGTACTTGCAAAGAAAGGCTGATACCAAGGTGGCAAACATGTTTCGTGACATCAGCTGGAATTTTACCCCCCCATGAGAATTGGCGCGGGCGTGGGGTGGATCAGGGAAAGGTCCATTGACCTCGGGTGGGGTTTTATGCTTTCCAGGCAAGCGAGGCCATAAAATCCGGCCCATCATGTTCACATCATGACATACATTACTTGCCCCTTTATTAAAAGACAACTTTTCTAAGTTGATTATGTGTCTCACTAACTATACAACAACAGTTGAAAGCAAACAAACAAGTTTCTGTCAATATGCACACTTGGCATAATCTAAATTACATTTACATATCGAATTCAGTAATTGGTTAATGAAGCCCCCTTATCTCCTTGCAAGTTTCGGTGTAGGGTCAAACTTTGGACTGCTTGACTTTGGTTTGGAACTCCCAGAAGCCTCTGTTTCTTAGAAACTGGAACTCCAGCTGAATTCTGAAATGATTCGCACTCTGCCAAGAGCTCGTGATCCAGTAGATCAGTGATGAGCAATCTAGGCTCATGAGTGGGCCACATAACAAAGAACAAAGAACAGTACAGCACAGGAAACAGGCCCTTCGGCCCTCCAAGCCTGTGTCGCTCCATGGTCCAACTAGACCAATCGTTTGTATCCCTCCATTCCCAGGCTGCTCATGTGACTATCCAGGTAAGTCTTAAACGATGT
Source organism: Mustelus asterias (assembly GCF_964213995.1). Lineage (NCBI taxonomy): Eukaryota > Metazoa > Chordata > Chondrichthyes > Carcharhiniformes > Triakidae > Mustelus > Mustelus asterias. Next base: position 115,001,382 of record NC_135810.1, read on the forward strand.
CAGCGTGCCTGCCTCCACCACCCTACTTGGCAGCACATTCCAGGCCCCCACCACCCTCTGTGTAAAAAACGTCCCTCTGATATCTGAGTTATACTTCGCCCCTCTCACCTTGAGCCCGTGACCCCTCGTGATCGTCACCTCCGACCTGGGAAAAAGCTTCCCACTGTTCACCCTATCTATACCCTTCATAATCTTGTACACCTCTATTAGATCTCCCCTCATTCTCCGTTTTTCCAGGGAGAACAACCCCAGTTTACCCAATCTCTCCTCATAGCTAAGACCCTCCATACCAGGCAACATCCTGGTAAACCTCCTCTGCACTCTCTCCAACGTCTCCACGTCCTTCTGGCAGTGCGGCGACCAGAACTGGACGCAGCACTCCAAATGTGGCCTAACCAGCGTTCTATACAGCTGCATCATCAGACTCCAGCTTTTATACTCTATACCCCGTCCTATAAAGGCAAGCATACCATATGCCTTCTTCACCACCTTCTCCATCTGTGTTGCCACCTTCAAGGATTTGTGGACTTGCACACCTAGGTCCCTCTGTGTTTCTATACTCCTGATGACTCTGCCATTTATTGTATAACTCCTCCCTACATTATTTCTTCCAAAATGCATCACTTCGCATTTATCCGGATTAAACTCCATCTGCCACCTCTCCGCCCAATTTTCCAGCCTATCTATATCCTGCTGTATTGCCCGACAATGCTCTTCGCTATCCACAAGTCCAGCCATCTTCGTGTCATCCACAAACTTGCTGATTACACCAGTTACACCTTCTTCCAAATCATTTATATATATCACAAATAGCAGAGGTCCCAGTACAGAGCCCTGCGGAACACCACTGGTCACAGACCTCCAGCCGGAAAAAGACCCTTCGACCACTACCCTCTGTCTCCTATGGCCAAGCCAGTTCTTCACCCATCTAGCCACTTCTCCTTGTATCCCATGAGCCTTAACCTTCTTAACCAACCTGCCATGTGGGACTTTGTCAAATGCCTTACTGAAATCCATATAGACGACATCCACGGACCTTCCTTCATCAACCGTTTTTGTCACTTCCTCAAAAAACTCCACCAAATTTGTAAGGCATGACCTCCCTCTTACAAAACCATGCTGTCTGTCACTAATGAGATTGTTCCGTTCTAAATGCACATACATCCTGTCTCTAAGAATCCTCTCCAACAACTTCCCTACCACATGGTGGCCTCTTTCATCTCAGTAAGCTGTAAGATTGAAATGGGGCATATGCACCAACCATGACCGTATGAATAAGATTAAATACATTTAATTCATGCCAAATACTTCATAATGAGTTACAGAAAATGCTTAATCATTCATATATTAGAATAAAGGGCAGTACAGCACAGGAACAGGCCGTTTGGCCCACCAAGCCTGGATGATCGTTGATGCCTTTCTAGACTAAAAACCTTTTGCCTCTATGTGGTCCGTATCCCTCTATTCACTGCCTATTCATGTATCTGCTTCCACCACCTCCTCTGGCAGGGCATTCCAGACACATGCCATCTTCTGTGTAAAAAAACTTGCCTCTTACATCTCCTTTAAATTAAACTAATCCCCTTTCACCTTAAACCTCTGTCTCCTAGTAATTGACATTTCCACCCTGGGAAAAAGACTCCGACTATCCATTCTATCCGTGCCTCTCATAATTTTGTAAACTGCTATCAGGTCATCCCTCAGCTTCCGATGTTCAAACGACTGACCTAATAGTCTCGAGGCCCAGGCTAATGTTCTGAGGGACATGGGTTCAAATCCCACCATGGCAGACCCGCCATGTCTGCTTGGGTTTCGTCCAGGTGCTCTGGTTTCCTCCCACAATCCAAAGATGTGCGGGTTAGGTGGATTGACCATGCTAAATTGCCCCTTCAGTATCCAAAGATGTGTAGGTTAGGTGGATTAGCGACGGTAAAATGCCACCACAGATGGCAGATGGTGGAATTTGAATTGAATTTAGAAAAATCTGGAATTTAGAATCTAATGAAACCATTGTCGATTGTCGGAAAAACCCATCTGGTTCACTAATGTCCTTTCCTTGAGAAGGAAATCTGCCATCCTTACCTACATGTGACTCCAGAGCCACAGCAATGTGGTTGACTCTCAACTGCCTTCGGGCAACTAGGGATGGGCAATAAATGATGGCCAGCCAGTGACGCCCATGTCCCACAAATGAATTTTTTAAAAAGTGCAGGGTTATGGGGCTCCGTTTCGGGGAAGGTCTGTGTGATACTCTTTCGGAGAGTCGGTGCAGACTTGAATGGCCTCTGTCTGCACTGTGGGGATTGTATAAAATGTCATAACATTCAAGGCTATGGGTCAAGTGCCGGAAATTGGGATTAGTGTAGATTTAGTATAATTTTGTTGGTGCAGACTCAATGGGCCGAAGGGCCTCTTCTGTTTTGGATGGTAGGGTGAAGTGAGGGCATGTTTGATCTCATTTTGCTTGACAAAGATTTGGAACAAGACAGAGTGAAAGGGTGGCCCATTATCTGAGACAAGGCAATAGGGACAGTGAATTGTCTGTTGCTCGTTCAACTGTCCTGAGCTTCCATAAGGTGCACTTCTTGTTCCTGTTTCGTTCTGGAACAATTTTGGCTAGAACTTAGAAAAATCTAATCTTGCGATCCTAAGGTTCCTTTTTGAAAGAAGTAAAAATGCCTCACTCACATTTAATTTGTTAATGCTTTTACAACTGTTAACAGAATTTCAATATTCTTTTTCATCACAGTAAGTTCAAATATCACCTTATCATGCCAGGAATGTGGCAGAAGGTGGTGTGACTGACTGATAAATTGCATCTAAAACTAAATGTTGGACGATTAACACCGTTGCATTAAAAAACATTAAATTTGCTATAACCTCATAACATTAATATTTTACTGCAGTGTATGATGAGTATAAGTGAGCACTCAGTTACCAATTATTCATTCCAATTGCTCCTCTGAGCTGCAGGTAAGAGGTGCCAACCTGTCTGGGGCACTGCCCACTTGCGTTACAGGTAGGAGATACCAGCCTGTCTGGGGCATTGCCTACTTGAGTTACAGCTCGGAGGGTTCAGCCTGTCTGAGTTACAGGTAGAATTGCCAGCCTGTCTCAGGCATTGCCCACCTGAGTGACAGGTAGAACAGACCAGTCTTGTCTGGGACATTCCCCACCTGAACTACAGGTAGGAGGTACCAGCCTGTCTGGAGCATTTCCCACCTGAGTTACAGGTAGGAGGTACCAGCCTGTCTGGGGCATTTCCCACCTGTACTACAGGTAGGAGGTACCAGCTTGTCTGGGCACTGCCCACCTGAGTGACAGGTAGAACAGACCAGTCTTGTCTGGGACATTCCCCACCTGAAGTACAGGTAGGAGGTACCAGCCTGTCTGGGCACTGCCCAGCTGAGTTACAGGTAGGAGATACAAGCCTGTCTGGAGCATTGTCCACCTGAGTTACAGGTAGGAGGTACTAGCCTGTCTGAGACATTTCCCACCTGAACGACAGGTAGCAGGTGCCAGCCTGTCTGGGGCACTGCCCACCTGAATTACAGGTAGGAGGTACCAGCCTGTCTGAGACATTTCCCACCTGAACTACAGGTAACAGGTGCCAGCCTGTCTGGGGCATTGCCCACCTGAGCTGCAGGTAGGAGGTAGACAGGAGGTAAATCCGAAATGTTTTAATCTCCTGTTCCAGCGTCGCTCCAAACTCTATTTAAAGTTTGACGCATTCACGTTTTGAAACTATCCAACTGCCAAGTGTTTCATTCACTCCTCTCTCTCCTCCCCTTTGCCTTTTTTCCGCTGCTGATTTCCGGATCCCGGATCCACGGAATGCTCCGGGAGGTAAGTTTCTAAAAAGTCATTTAGCGTCTGAAATCGCGCCAGGGGGAAGGGAAGTGGAGAATGTTAAACATTGAGTGTATGAACTAGTCCATTATTCAGCAACAACTGTTCGGGATATGGGCTCAGCACTTTCCAAAGTTATTTTGTTGAGATCGGTTTGGCTGCAAATTCTCCGAAGGTTCAATTATTACATTTGGACTAAAGTTTAATGTGGACGTCTCCAGGAGTCATGGGTGTCCCGGCCGGAGAACTACACCAAAACATTCATCATACTGTATCTGAGCTACACCATAATCATCATACTGTATCTGAGCAACACCATAACAATCATCATACTGTATCTGAACTACACCAGATCATTCATCATACTGTATCTGAGCTACACCAGAACATCATCATACTGTATCTGAGCTACACCAGAATCATCATACTGTATCTGAGCTACACCATAATCATCATACTGTATCTGAGCTACACCATAATCATCATACTGTATCTGAGCTACACCATAACAATCATCATACTGTATCTGAGCTACACCAAAACAATCGCCATACTGTATCTGAGCTACACCATAATCATCATACTGTATCTGAGCTACACCATAATCATCATACTGTATCTGAGCTGCACCAGAACAATCATCATACTGTATCTGAGCTACACCATAATCATCATACTGTATCTGAGCTACACCATAACAATCATCATACTGTATCTGAACTACACCAGAACAATCATCATACTGTATCTGAGCTACACCATAACAATCATCATACTGTATCTGAGCTACACCATAATCATCATGCTGTATCTGAGCTACACCAAAACAATCGCCATACTGTATCTGAGCTACACCATAATAATCATACTGTATCTGAGCTACACCATAACAATCATCATACTGTATCTGAGCTACACCAGAACAATCATCATACTGTATCTGAGCTACACCATAACAATCATCATACTGTATCTGAGCTACACCATAACAATCATCATACTGTATCTGAGCTACACCAAAACAATCGCCATACTGTATCTGAGCTACACCATAATAATCATACTGTATCTGAGCTACACCATAACAATCATCATACTGTATCTGAGCTACACCAGTTCATTCATCATGCTGTATCTGAGCTACACCATAACAATCATCATACTGTATCTGAGCTACACCATAATCATCATACTGTATCTGAGCTGCACCAGAACAATCATCATACTGTATCTGAGCTACACCATAATCATCATACTGTATCTGAACTACACCAGAACAATCATCATACTGTATCTGAGCTACACCATAACAATCATCATACTGTATCTGAGCTACACCATGATCATCATACTGTATCTGAGCTACACCATAACAATCATCATACTGTATCTGAGCTACACCATAACAATCATCATACTGTATCTGAGCTACACCAAAACAATCGCCATACTGTATCTGAGCTACACCATAATAATCATACTGTATCTGAGCTACACCATAATCATCATGCTGTATCTGAGCTACACCATAACAATCATCATACTGTATCTGAGCTACACCATAACAATCATCATACTGTATCTGAGCTACACCAAAACAATCGCCATACTGTATCTGAGCTACACCATAATAATCATACTGTATCTGAGCTACACCAGTTCATTCATCATGCTGTATCTGAGCTCCACCATAACAATCATCATACTGTATCTGAGCTACACCAGTTCATTCATCATACTGTATCTGAGCTACAACATAACAATCATCATACTCTATCTGAGCTACACCATAACAATCAGCAGCCAGCATAATTAAGGACCCCACACATCCCGGACATTCTCTCTTCCACCTTCTTCCGTCGGGAAAAAGATACAAAAGTTTGAGGACGCGTACCTACCGAGTCAAGAACAGCTTCTTCCCTGCTGCTGTCAGACTTTTGAGTGGACCTACCTTGTCTTACACCCTAGCAATGACTGTAACACTATATTCTCCACACTCTCCTTTACTTCTCTATGAACAGTATGCTTTGTCTGTACAGCGCTCAAGAAACAATACTTTTCACTGTTTCCAATACATGTGACAATAATAAATCAAATCAAAAGAAAGCATGAAGAGCAGTGCTGGAAGTGCATTTAGCATCTGACTCTTTTATTTACATTTTCAGTATCTTTAAATTTTAAAATCTCTCATAAGAGGAATTTTTTTTAATGAGAAGTGCAATGCTATTCACCAAAATGGGTAAAACGTTTTGACCAGAACTCTTTTCCTGTGTGTGATTCTTCAGAGCTGCACTAACTAACCAGCACATTCTATTAAACTGGCTTCCTCCATCATAACTTTTCCTTTTTAACCTTTTAATTATGGATGAGTCAAACTGCCTGATGGAATGTCCCGACGTGAAACCTTAGGTTTTCTCAGTACTATTGCCAAGGTTGCCCTGATTAAAGGGAAGCAAAGCTCAACGGCTGGGATACAGAAGCTGTTTTTCTGAAGTCAGACTTTCTGCTGTCAGAAGGAGCATAACTGCACAGTTGCTGCTGTCCCACCTCCTTGGTGGCCTTCTCATTGCCTGTACAGTTCCTGTTCTCCCTGCTTCGCTTCCTCTCTGTTGACTGCAGGCTGCAGGTGGGGGATTCCCTGTCTCCTAACGGAGAATAAGTCAGCCAGATTCTCGCTGTGGTCGGTAAGGATAATTTAAAAGAACAATTATTTGCATATATTAATTACCAATTCAGCTATGACATTATATTGTGAATCATATCCCTCAAGAGAATGACATAACTACTGTGAATATATATGTGCACTGTTTAAATAAATTTATGTCGCCATTGAAGCACTATTTTTCGCCACTTTTGAAGATGATATTGGAACCTTTTGGAACAGATAGAAAGGGTTCTCTACATCCCAGACTCCAAAAGCTGCCTAGATAGCAGAGTGTAGTGGGCCGTTGGAATTAAGGGGAGCCCTGTGACTATTTTAATGTACAGTAGCTAGAATACCGTAGATCATAGAGTCATGCAGCACAGAAAGAGGCCCTTTGGCCCATCACAGTGTATGGGCTGGATTTTACGGCCTTGCTCGGGCGAGACCGGAAATTCTCGCCTGAGGTCAACAGAGATTTACGTTGTCGGATCCGATTCCATGGCGGACGAGGTAAAGTTAAAAGTTAAAGTTTATTTATTAGCCACAAGTAAGGCTTACATTAACACTGCAATGAAGTTACTGTGAAATTCCCCTAGTTGCCACACTCCAGCGTCTGTTCTGGTCAATGCACCTAACCAGCACGTCTTTCAGAATGTGGGAGGAAACCGGAGCAGCCGGAGGAAACCCATGCAAACACGGGGAGAATGTGCAGACTTCACTCAGACAGTGGCCCAAGCCGGGAATCGAACTCGTGTCCCTGGCACTGTGAGGCAGTAATGCTCTCCACTGTGCCACCGAGGTGGTAGAGTTTCAGCCTCTGAGTCAACTTGGTGCATAAGACAACCCTATTTTTTTCCAGTTGCATGTTTCTGGATCAACTTGGCATACAACAGTAACTTCATTGCAGTGGTACTTGTGACACTAATAAATAAACTTTGAACTTTGACCCTGACTTTTCCACCATGGCCTGCTATACCCACATTAATTTACCTGCTCTGACAAAGGGTCATCTAGATTCGAAGCAGTGGCTCGATTCTCTCCCCTCAGATGCTGCCAGACCTGCTGAGTTTTTCCAGCATTTTCTGATTTGGTTTCAGATTCCAGCATCCGTAGTATTTTGCTTTTATCTTAGTTGCCAGTCTCAGTTTTTTGTGCCACAAGTGGATGGCCCATAACCCCTGATCTCTAGGAGTGTTGTAGCCCTGAGGTGCCCCAGAGGATGCGCCGGGACCCCTTCCGGAGGTCCTCATGCAATGGCTGCATAGGGGTTGGCTGGAGAGTTCAAACTTCAAATGTACAATCGAAGACTTTGGGTGATTTTGACCTTTTCAGCAGAATCGTTGCCCAGGAAAGGTTAGAAGGATTGAAACCATTTCTAACACCTGGTTAACTATGGCATCCGCCCGACTCTCGACTGCCCCCCCACCCCCACCCTACCATCCACCTGTGACTACCCTCCTAACCCAGTGGCTGTCCCTCCACCCCTCACATCTATACCCCGACTCCCCTCCCAACTACTCTCCCACAGCCCCAACAACCCCCTCACCCCAACTACCCCGTCTAATGATCCTCCTGTCCTCTACTGACCTCCCGACCTCCAACCCATCCCACCTTCCTCTTGAGCCTCCTTCTCCTCAGCCCAGCCTATCTATCCCCTCCTGCAATGCCAAAAGGGGCAAAAACAGGGCAAGAAACATTGTGAATTTTTAAAAATTCATTCATGGGATGTGGGCATCGCTGGCTGATCCTGTCCCTAATTGCCCTGGAACTGTGGCTTTCTTGGCCATTTTGGGGGCATTTAAGAGTCAACCACATTGCTGTGGATCTGGAGTCACTTTTTAAAAAATCTTTATTAAAACATGGGCATTGCTGGCTGGCCAGCACTTATTGCCCATCCCTAGTTGCCCGAGGGCAGTTGAGAGTCAACCACATTGCTGTGGCTCGGGAGTCACATGTAGGCCAGACCTGGTAAGGATGACAGATTTCCTTCCCTAAAGGACATTAGTGAACCTGATGGTTTTTTCCGACAATCAACAATGGTTCCATGGTCATCAGTAGATCCTTAATTCTAGATATTTTTTATTGAGTTCAAGTTCCACCATCTGCCGTGGCGGGATTCGAACCCGGGTCCCCAGAACATTAGCTGAGTTTCTGGATTAATAGCCTGGCAATAACACCACTAGGCCATCACCTCCTTGTAGGCCAGACTGGGTAAGAACAGCAGATTTCCTTCCCTAAAGGACATCACTGAAGCAGATGGATTTTTGTGACGGTTGATTCATGGTGAATTTTAATTCAAGATTTTTATGGAATTTGAATTTCACCATCTGGTGGTACCTGGGACCCAAGAGCATTACCCTGGGTCTCTGGAATACTAGTCCAGTAACAACACCACTACACCACTGTCACTCCTGTGACTACAGTAAGAAGTCTCACAACACCAGGTTAAAGTCCAACAGGTTTATTTGGTAGCAAATACCATAAGCTTTCGGAGCGTGCTGCCCCTTCGTCAGATGGAGTGGATATCCACTCCATCTGACGAAGGGGCAGCGCTCCGAAAGCTTATGGTATTTGCTACCAAATAAACCTGTTGGACTTTAACCTGGTGTTGTGAGACTTCTTACTGTGCTTACCCCAGTCCAACGCCGGCATCTCCACACCACTCCTGTGACTATCAGAGTAGATGCAGTTTGTTATGAGTCTATTATTTATCTTGCAGTCTGGTTGTAGTAAAAGTTTTCTAATTTATGCCTTGCGTGCCCCGTCCCTCCGAGTTCACAATATTGTGCCATTCAGGTCATTTTCAGTTTTTAATGAAGATCTCAGATGCCGACACCCCATGGTGACCAGATGCTGTCCAAGGAATTTTACTGTTTATTGTAAAGCCGACACGTGTGTTCAGTTTGTTTTACGAGGCTCCATTTTTCTGCACAGCTGCTAACAAACCGTGTCAAAGGTGGATTCGGGCAGCACGGCTGCACAGTGGTTAGCACTGCTGCCTCACAGCTCCAGGGACCCAGGTTCGATTCCTGCCTTGGGTCGTTGTCTGTGCAGAGTCTGCACATTCTCCCCGTGGTTGCGTGGGTTTCCTCCGGGTGTTCCAGTTTCCTCTCACAGTCCAAAGATGTGCTGGTTAGGTGCATTGGCCATGCTAAATTCTCCCTCAGTGTACCCGAACAGGGGCTGGAGTAGGGTTTTTACAGTAACTTCATTGCTCCGGTTTCCTCCCACAGTCCAAGGATCTGTAGGTTAGGCGAATTTTCCATGCTAAATTGACCCTTAGTGTCCCAGGATGTGTAGGTTAGGTGGATTAACCATTGTAAATGTGTGGAGTTATGGGGATAGGGCAGGGGAGAGAGCTCAGTCAAGATGCTCTGTCAGAGAGTCAGTACAGTCTCGATGGGCCGAATGGCCTCTTCTGCACTGTAGGGATTGCATGATTTTGCATTTAACTCCATGTAATTTTAACAGGATATCCATTTGATGGTGAGAATACCCTGTTTTAAACCTGCCCAATGGAAGGAATGGGATGCAGTCCCCTTGATTTACTTGTGCGTCACGATTGTGCTTGCTATGTATCGTCTGTCACTCAGGAGGTCGTGCCCTGACCTCTAAGTTGGAGGTTGGGGGTTCAAGCCCCACACCAGGAACTTGAGCGCAGCCCCCATGCTGACTCTCCAGTGCAGTACTGAGGAAGTGCTGCATTGGTGGAGGTGCTGTTTTTTCTGACGAGGGGCTGGATTTTACATGTCCCCGCTGGGTACGTTTTCAGCAGCTGGGGCACCACGCCCGATCCCATCTCTTCACTTCCCCATCCACCTCCCAGTTCACCCCCATAACAAGGTGGGCTGCCCACCATATTTAAATAAATAATCACGGGTCAAATGAGCTTGTAAACAAGTTGATAATACGCTGTCCATCCTTATGATCTGGTTGGCATGGAAAGTCAAGTGAGAGTGGGCAGGCCGTCTTTGCTAAACACTTTTATTAGGGTGGGAAGGAAAGGGTGGGTCCTATCATCGGGAGGTGCCCTTTGCTCATCCGGTGGCAGTGCTCTAAGATTATAACCCACCCACCCCCTTTCTTCCTACCTTCCTGCTTTCACTAGCCCACTACTCCCACCCCCCCAACCCATCGCTAAGCTGCCTAAACCCTCCCTGCCCATTAGCCCAAATTTACCAGATTATGGTCCAGTACAGTTCTGTTAATGCTGAAGACCCACGGCGCCTTGTTGATGATCAATCTTGAGTTTAAAGTTTATTCATTAGCGTCACAATTAAGCTTACATCAACACTGCAATCTTGTCCCGGATATGGCTGACACTCAACTGCCCTCCGAGCAAGTTTCCTCCCACATTCTGAAAGACGTGTTTGTTAGGTGCATTGACCCGAACAGGCGCCGAAGTGTGGCGACTGGGGGAATTTCACAGTAACATCATTGCAATGTTAATGTAAGCCTTACTTGTGACGAATAAATAAACTTTACTTTACTTTACAAAGGCAACTAGGGATGGGCAATAAATGCTAGCCAGCCAGTGACGCTCATCTCCCATGAATGAATAAAAAAGTCAAGTTACTGTGAAAATCCCCTAGTCACCACACTCTGTTTCCTGTACTACACTGAGGGAGAATTTAGCACGGCCAATGCACCTAACCAACACGTCTTTCGGACTGTGGGAGGAAAGCTTTGTTGGATCTTTGTGAAATCCAACCCAAGTTGGTTAATTTGCGACTGATGTTTTTAACCAATAGCGGTGGGGAGTGGCGAGGGGGGGGGGGGGGGGGGGAGCGCGGGAGGAAGGGGCTGGCAGAGACAACATGCTCCTTCCCGTAAACGTCACTGTGAAGATTTTTACAAAGAAAATTGCAAGTTTCCTGGTCAGAGGAGGAAAGTTTGGACTTTTTTTGCCTTTCAAAGTCATAGAACCATAAAATCCCTGCAGTTCAGAAAGAGGCCATTCAACCCATCAAGCCTGCACTGACAACAATCCCACCCAAGCCCCATCCCCATAACTCCATGTATTTACCCTGCTAATCCTCCTGATACTAAGGAGCAATTTAGCATGGCCAATCAACCTAACCCGCACATCTTTGGACAGTGGGAGGAAACCGGAGCACCCGGAGGAAACCCACACAGACATGGGGAGAATGCGCAAAATCCACACACACACTGACCCAAGGCGAACCCGAGTCCCTGGCGTTGTGAGGCAGCAGTGCTAACCACTGTGCCACCACGCCGCCATGAAATATTGATAATATTGAGAAAAATAAATTTGGTGAAATCATTATTATCCTGCATACAAGGACATGGCTAGGCTGATTGACGCTACTGAGTCTGTACCAGCTCTCTGCACGAGTAATTCAGCCTTCTCCCAGTAACTATGTAAATTTCAATTTTTCAACAGCTTATCTTCCCTTCCCTTCTGAAAGCCACAATTGAACCTTCCTCCACCTCAGGCAGTGCATTCCAGGTCATTCACTGTGTTAGAAAAAAGGCTCTTCCTCATGTCACCTTTCATTCTTTTAGCCAATCATCCTAAATCAGTGTTGTCTAGTTCTTGACCTTGTGCAGTTTCCCTCCATTCGCTCTCTCTAGACCTCGTTAGGTTTTGATGACCTCTTTCACATCCCCTCTTAACTTTCTCTTCTCTAAGGAACCCAATCTCACTCTCTCCAGTCCAAAACTGTAATTGAGATACCTCCTTCCAGGCATCCTTTCTTCATAGAATCATAGAATCCCTACAGTGCAGATAGCCCATCAAGTCTGCACCGACCACAATCCCACCCAGGCCCTATTCCTGCAACCTCTCATATTTACCCTGCTAATCCCCCTGACAGTAAGGTTAATTTAGCATGGTCAATCAACCTAACCCGCACATCTACGGACCGTGGGAGGAAACCGGAGCACCTGGAGGAAACCCACGCAGACACGGGGAGAATGTGCAAACTCCACACAGACAGTGACCCAAGCCGGGAATTGAACCCAGGTCCCTGTAGCTGTGAGGCAGCAGTGCGAACCACTGTGCCGCCGTGCCGCCTTGTAACTACTTTCTGCACCCTCCCTAAAACCTTCACATCCTTTCAAAAGTGCGGTGCCCATAGGATTGGATGCTATTCTCTAGTTGAGGCTAAACTGGTGGCTTATAAAAGTTCACCATAAATCTCTCTGCTTTTGTGTTCTATATCTTGATTTATAACCAAAGATGCTTTGGAGTAAAAGCAAAATACCACAGATGCTGGAAATCTGAAATAAAAAGCAGAAAATGCTGGAAAAACTCAGCAGGTCTGGAGACGTATGTACAGAGAGAGTGAGACAATGTTAATGTTCCAAGTCCATATAACTCTGATTGTGGGTGAATCCACAGCACATGGACTGCAGCGTTTCAGGAAGGCAACCCACTACCACCTGCTCATGTGCAACTAGGGATGGGCAATAAATGCTGTAAGAGTTTTAACAACACCAGGTTAAAGTCCAACAGGTTTAATTGGTAGCAAATACCATTAGCTTTCGGAGCGCTGCTCCTTCGTCAGATGGAGTGGAAATCTGCTCTCAAACAGGGCACAGAGACACAAAATCAAGTTCCAGAATACTGATTAGAATGTAAATCCCTACAGCCAACCAGGTCTTAAAGATACAGACAATCTGAGTGGAGGGAGCATTAAGCACAGTTTAAAGAGATTAAACAGACCATTGTCACAGGTTAAAGAGATTAAACAGACCATTGTCTGCAGCAAACTACCCAGGAGAACAGTGACCACGACACCACACAACCCTGCCACAGCAACCTCTGCAAGACGTGCCGGATCATCGACACGGATGCCATCATCTCACGTGAGAACACCATCTACCAGATACACGGTACCTACTCTTGCAACTCGGCCAACCTTGTCTACCTGATACGCTGCAGGAAAGGATGTCCCGAGGCATGGTACATTGGGGAAACCATGCAGACGCTACGACAACGGATGAATGAACACCGCTCGACAATCACCAGGCAAGACTGTTCTCTTCCTGTGGGGGAGCACTTCAGCGGTCACGGGCATTCAGCCGCTGATCTTCGGGTAAGCGTTCTCCAAGGCGGCCTTCACGACACACGACAGCGCAGAGTCGCTGAGCAGAAACTGATAGCCAAGTTCTGCACACATGAGGACGGCCTAAACTGGGATGTTGGATTTATGTCACATTATCAGTAACCCCCACAGCTTGCCTCCTGGACTTGCTGGCTGTCCTGTCTGGAGACAATACGCATCTCTTTAACCTGTGCTTAATGCTCCCTCCACTCAGATTGTCTGTATCTTTAAGACCTGGTTGGCTGTAGAGATTTGCATTCTAATCAGTATTCTGTAACTTGATTTTGTGTCTCTGTGCCCTGTTTGAGAGCAGATTTCCACTCCATCTGACGAAGGAGCAGCGTTCCGAAAGCTAATGGCATTTGCTACCAAATAAACCTGTTGGACTTTAACCTGGTGTTGTTAAAACTCTTACTGTGTTCACCCCAGTCCAACGCCAGCATCTCCACATCATAAATGCTGGCCAGCCAGTGACAACCATGTCCCACGAATGAATAAAAATAAATATAAGTTTGATATAACTCGGCGTGGAGTTTGCACATTCTTCCTGAGTCTGCATGGGTTTCCTCCAGGTGCTCCAGTTTCCTTCCACAGTCCAAAGATGTGCAGGTTAGGTTGAATGGCCATGCTAAATTGCCCTTAGCCTCAGGGAGACTAGCAGGGTAAATACATGGGGTTACGGGGCCTGGGTGGGATTGTTGTCCGTGTAGGCCCGATGTGCTGAATGGCCTCCTTCTGCACTGGAGGGATTCTATGATTCATCTTCAGAGCATCAGATCCCTAGGAATGTATGCCGATAGATCCTTGAAGGTAGCAGGATGATAGATGAGGTTGTTCAGAGGACATACACAATGCTTTCCTGAATTAGCTGAGGTATGGAGTATAAGAGCAGGTGGGGTATGCTCGATCTGTATAAAACATTAGTTAGACTACAACTCCTGGCTATTGCATTACAAGACGGAAATCGTCTCGCCATGAGAGGTTAGAGAGTGGATTTACGAGACCGCTGCCATCATTGGAGAATTTTAGCATGGATAGAAGATTTTCTTCAGAACAGAGGAGACACGGGGAATGTTTAATTCAGGTTAAAAACATAACAAGGGCCTAAATAAAGTGGAGAGGAATCTCCTATTTTCCTTAGCAGAGAGGTCAATAACCAAACAGTTTAAATTGAAAACTAGAAGGATTAGAGGGAAGTTGAGGAGAAATATTTTAATTCAGAGGGTGTCGATGGTGTGGGGGGGGGGGGGGGGGGGGGGGGGGGGGCGGGGGGGGGGGAGTGGGGGGAGAGGGGTGTCTGAAACTCATTAGCTAAAAGCGGTAGAAATCCTCGTGGTATTTTAAAAAGCACTTGGATAAGCACTTGAAGTGCCCTAAACACCAGAGAGTTGGAAAGCGGATTAGGCCGAGGTTAACTCTTTATTGTGGGAACAGTGGTTGGGGTGTGGAATGGACTGCCTGCAGTGATAGTGGAGTCAGACACTTTAGGAACATTTAAGCGGTTATTGGATAGGCACATGGAGCACACCAGGATGATAGGGAGTGGGATAGCTTGATCTTGGTTTCAGATAAAGCTCGGCACAACATCGTGGGCTGAAGGGCCTGTTCTGTGCTGTACTGTTCTATGTTCTATGTTCTATGAACAGAGGACTTTGCTACAGGAGTGGGCCATTTGGCCCTTCGAGCCTGCTCCACCATTCATTATGATCATGGCTGATCATCCAACTCAATAACCTAATCTTGCTTTTTCCCCATAACCTTTGATTCCATTTGCCCCAAGTGCTATATCCAGCCGCCTCTTGAATACATTTTGCACGATTGAGGCTGATGTGGTTTCCAACTCCACATTTCTGTCTGCTCCACCGCCGCCCGCCCCCCCGCTTCCGCCAAATGTAACACTTGGCTCCATTGTCAATCAAAAAACAAAATCTCTCTCACCCAGCCTTGAATAACTTCAACTGCTTTCTGGGGGAAGAGGATTCCTCAGATGGACAACCCTCTGAGAGAAAATGGACCTCCCCATCTACATCTTTGCTGATGACACAAAGACGGGTGGGAAAGTAAGTTGCGAAGAGGACATAAGTCGTTCACAAAGGGATTGTAGCTCCATAGAATCCTTACAGTGCAGAAGGAGGCCATTTGGCCCATCAAGTCTGTACCACCCAGAATCCCACCCAGGCACTATCCCCGTAACCCCACACATTTACCCTGCTAATCCCCCTGACACTAAGGGGCAATTTATTGTGGCCAATCCACCTAACCTGCACATCTTTGGAGTGTGGGTGAAACCGGAGCACCCGGAGGAAACCCACGCAGACATGGGGAGAATGTGTAGTCTCCGCACAGACAGCGACCCAAGCCGGGAATTGAACCCAGGTCCTTGGCGCTGTGAGGCAGCAGTGCTAACCACTATGCCACCTAAGAGCATAAGCCATAGGAGCAGAATTAGGCCATTTGGCCCATCGAGTCAGCCCCACCATTCAATCATGGCTGGTAAGTTTCTCAAACACATTCCCCTGCCTTTTCCCCATAACCTCAGATCCAATCTTGCCTGCTATTGGCGACATCTTCCCCCATGTCCACTCTATCCAGGCCTTTCAGTATTCTGTAAGTTTCAATGAGATATTCAGTACCGTATCCTGGACTAACTTCAAGACTGGAATCAATGTTCAGGGCACATATAACTATTAAACAGTAATTGGCTCTGCTCCCATAGTTTGTGGCCTGAATGGAAACCCTTGTTAAGGTTACTGGCTTGCAATTGCTCCCGGTTGGTGTTTACTCTCCTTTTTTAAAATCTTATCTGTGGCCATTTGTAGAGTTTGTTGCAATCATTTTATTTCAGTGAGTCCCGATTGCTTCAAATTGTCTGTGTCTCCTTCAGGAAATTTGAATCGAGCTAGTTCAGTCAACGAAGGACCGACGTTAAAATCATGTGCCCGTGCGTAAATCTTCGGTAAGTCTGACAAGAACTGCATGAACTTGTGGTCCAAAGACTGTGTCGTGAGTAACATTTCTCACGAATGCTGCTCACGACACATGCAACCCACCGCCCCCCCTCCCCCCACTTCCCCCCCGCCTGTCATGGGAATTGGAGTGTTCGAGGTGGGAAAATTCCTCACTGGGGTTTCAGAATAAGCCGTTCACTAGTTTAAACTTTCCACACAAATAATGAGCATTAAAAAAGTCTGCACCTCATAATGAGGTGGCACGGTGGTGCAGAGGTTAACACTGCTGCCTCACAGAGCCAGGGACCTGGGTTTGATTCCAGCCTCAGGTCACTGTCTGTGTGGAGTTTGTACATTCTTATCGAATCTGCATGAGTTTCCTCCGGGTGCTCCGGTTTCCTCCCAAAGATGTGCGGGTTAGGTTGATTGGCCCTGCTAAATTGCTCTCGTATCAGGGGATTAGCAGGGAAAATGAGAGTTACAGGAATAAGGCCTGGGTGGGATTGTGATCGGTATAGATTCGATGGGCCCAATGGCCTCCTTCTGCACTGTAGGGATTCTATGATTGCGAGGCTCGGGAATGGACCACGAGTATTAGCAGCATCACCTGGAAATGCACCAAAAGTCCTGGGCTGAGCTCCTGCGATTTTTCCGACCTGCGTTCCCACTGGGCGAGGTGATCCGCTGGGAACACGCAATCAGATAATTCATCCCGATTGCTAATCATGTACCGCTGCCTCACAGCACCAGGGACCCGGGTTCAATTCCGGCCTCGGGTCGCTGCCTGTGTGGAGTTTGCACATTCTCCCCGTGTCTGCGTGGGTTTCCTCCCACAGTCCGAAGATGTGCGGGTTAGGTTGATTGGCCATAATAAATTGCTCCTTCGTGTCCAAAGATGTGGAGGTTGGATGGATTAGCCAAGGAGCGGGGTTACAGGGATAGGGTGGTGGAGAGGGCCTGGGGAAGGTACTCCTCAGAGAGCCAGTGGAGACTCGATGGGCCGAATGGCCTCTTCTGCACTGGGGGTTGATGCTTTTATGACAGAGCTGTGGTAGTTTGAAAGATGCCATTGCTGAAATAGTTACATTTGAAGTTAGGATTTATTTGTGATGAAGTGCATGTCTGCCCTCCCCTTATTTAATTTGTTTTCTCCCCTCGATTTGTGCAGGAATGTTGTGATGACTATACTGAGTTGCAGCTCCACACTGATGATTTGCATAACATGCACAGAGACAACTCTCCGGCCTAACATTGTACTTATTGTTGCTGATGACCTTGGCATTGGAGACATTGGCTGCTATGGAAACGATACTATCAGGTAATGAGCTTGTCAGCTTTGCTTGATTTGTACGAAAAATACTTTATTCATGTGTTAGTTAATAGAATCCCAAGAGGTCATTTGGCCTATCGAGTCTGCTCCAACTCTCCGGAAGAGCATCCCATCCCTCCCCATCAACCCTGTCCCCGCAACCCCCTGGCTAATCCACCTAACCTATACATAGACTCATAGAATCCCTACAGTGCAGAAGGAGGCCATTCGGCCCATCAAGTCTGCACTGACCACAGTCCCACCCAAGCCCTATTCCCGTAGCCCCACGTATGTACCCTGCTAATCTCCCTGACGTGGAGTTGCTGGCATTGGACTGGGGTAGGCACAGTAAGAAGTCTCACAACACCAGGTCAAAGTCCAACAGGTTTATTTGGTAGCACGAGCTTTCAGAGCGCTGCTCCTTCATCAAATGAGTGCAAGATTTGTTTCACAAACAGGTCATATATAAACATATATAAAAAGTTTGTGTCTGTATATGCCATGTTTGTGAAACAAATCCGGCACTCACCTGATGAACGAGCGGCGCTCCGAAAGCTCATGCTACCAAATAAACCTGTTGGACTTTAACCTGGTGTTGTGAGACTACTTACAATCCCCCTGACACCAGGGTCAATTTAGCATGGCGGATCAACCTAACCCACACATCTTTGGACTTTGGGAGGAAACCAGAGCACCCGGAGGAAACCCAACGCTGACACGGGGAGAACATGCAAACTCTACACAGACAGTGACCCGAGGCTGGAATTGAACCCAGGTCCCTGGTGCTGAGAGGCAGCAGTGCTAACCACTATGCCACTGTGCCGCTCATCTTTGGAAATGAAGGGGCAATTTTCCTGTGTCTCAGCAGTGGTTAATTCGAAAGAAATTCAGTGTCCATAAAGCATTTTGCAACATCCATGGTCTTCAAGGTACTATTTAAATGCAAATCTTTCTTTTTTACCAGACAAATTTTGATTTTGAGCCACATGCGGTATTCGGTGACCAGAAGCGTGGTCAAAGAGGTTTATTTTATGTACCAAACTAAATAGAAACATAGAAACATAGAAAAACTACAGCACAAACAGGCCCTTCGGCCCACAAGTTGTGCCGAACACATCCCTACCTTCTAGACCTACCTATAACCCTCCATCCTATTAAGCTCCATGTACTCATCCAGGAGTCTCTTAAAAATAGAAACATAGAAGAAACATGAGAAAATGAGAAAGGAATGAAAGAGGGTGGATTGATTGATTGATTGATTGATTGATTGATTTTATACAGCATGCTTGTCTTCATCGGCTGGGGCATCAAGTATAAAAGTTGGCAAGTTATGTTACAGCTGTATAAAACTTTAGTTAGGCCACAATGTGTGCAATTCTGGTTGTCACACTACCAGAGGACAGGGATGCTTTGGAGAGGGTGCAAAGAAGCTTTACCAGGATGCTGCCTGGTCTGGAGGGTTTTAGGTATGAGGAGAGGTTGGATAAACTTGGATAGTTTTCGCTGGAAAGACGGAGGCTGAGGGGCGACCTGATAGAGGTCTACAAAATTATGAGAGGCGTGGATAAGGTGGATAGTCAGAGGCTTTTTCCCAGGGTGGAAAGGTCAACTCCAAGAGGGCACAGGTTCAAGGTGAGAGGAGGCAATTTTAGGGGAGATGTGCGGGGGACGTTTTTCACACAGAAAGTGGTGGGTGCCTGGAACGTGCTGTCAGTGGAGGTGGTGGAAGCAGGCACGTGAACAACGTTCAAGGTGTATCTTGATAGACAAGTGAACAGGAGGCGAACAGAGGGATAGAAACCGGGATATGGGCAATAATTAGTGGGTTTGAATAAGGATTAGGAATCAGTGAAAACTGGGATGAGAATTTTCAAATCGAGGCGTTGTGTCAATGTGACAAATGGTCATATACCAAGAAAACAAAACTCCCCCTGCAACGCCTGAACAACACATGCATCACAAATAGAAACAGAAAATGCAGGAAGGACTCAGCAGTCCAGGCAGGGATCTGTGGACAGATAAATAGATGTAACGTTTCAGGTTGATAACCTTTCATCTGAACTTCCACAGTCATCGAAACCTGAATAAGTTGTTTTGCTGCACGGGCATGTACTGACCTCAACGAGGCCCATGAGGTGGGCCTCTTGGAGTATGAGCTCCCTGAATGAGGTAATGGTTGCCTGCCCAATCAGGGAATCTCACCTGTATATAGATTGAGGAGTGTCAGGTCTACTGACACTCCGGATTCTGACCTTGTACCTGAAACACTCTTAGGAATGGAATAGTGTTTGTAAATAAGGGGAATCTGGTGAAGGGACACCGGTCTCTGGGTTATTTCAGCTTGTTTTCCTGTTTTTGATTTTCTGTCTTGCCATTCATTCTCCCCCGCCCTTCCAATCGCCATCTTGGCCATGTACAGTCTGCGATAGCAAAGCTAGGGAGGTACCCTACCCCCAGAACAGCATTACTTCTGGTCAGAACTAGCAGCCACGATGTATATCCATGCAGCATGGATAACTCATCCTTCCCACATTTCCCTTTCCTTCTTTTGTAAGAGGAGAGAAAGGAATACCGGAATTGATATTTTGTCTTTCCCAACTTCAGCAGGGCCTCAAGTGCTTTACAACCAATGAGGTACTTTTGAATAGTTTTACTGTAGGAAACACAACAACAAGGCGATATGCACATGGCGAGTTCCCAGCAAAGTGGGGATAAAACCGGAAAATGTGTCTTTAGAGGAATAAATGTTGGCCAACATCCCACCAACCCTGCTAGAGTTTGCCCCCCCCCCCCGTTGGTATCTAGCTGGGTGAGGTAATGTTCTTTGATGCTGTATGTTGCTGCTTTCACTGGACTTCACAATGTGATACACTTCCCCTGCAAGTTGACCTGGTTGCTTTCAGAGTGAGATTACCATTTACAGGTTGAGCTAATTTATATATTTTTTTTACAGAGCGTTGTTGTGGAGATGGGGGTGGGGCAGGGGGGGGTGGGTGTGAGATGAGGGCCGTGGATTTGTATCTATTCAGGACATGGCTTGGTGAGTTCATTTTGATCAGCACTCTTGGAATAAGGTAGATAGGTAGATAATCAACATCTTTTCCCAAAGGTAGGGGTGTCTAAAGCTAGAGGACATAGGTTTAAGGTGAGAGGGGAGAGATACAAAAGTGTCCAGAGGGGCAATTGTTTCACTCAGAGGGTGGTGAGTGTCTGGAACAAGCTGCCAGAGGTAGTAGTAGAGGCAAGTATAATTTTGTCTTTTTCAAAGCGTTTAGACAGTTACATGGGTAAGATGGGTATAGAGGGATATGGGCCAAACGTGGGCAATTGGGACTAGCTTAGTGGTAAAAATTGGGCGGCATGGACAAGTTGGGCCGAAGGGCCTGTTTCCGTGCTGTAAACCTCTATAACAAGACTTCTTAACTGATTGAGTAAGATTGCATGCTGCAGTGATTACGGACATGTTCTGTGCAGTGCTACTGTGCAGTTTGTGACACAGAATCACTGCAGGGAGGCTCACAAAGATTTCACAGTATAATGGATACTTCATGGTACTGATTAAAGGCTTTAAAATGATTTTGGCTCGATGAAAATGCCAATATCCAGCGAATATTTGCTGCGAACAACAGACAATATAAATATACTTATTAGAGGGAATAATGAAGTGTCTGGAACTAGGAAAAGTAAAGGTGTAAGAGATCTAGGAGTAAATATAGTAATATATTATCATGTCTAGCCACTGCAGAATAGCAACTTAGCAAGCAAGAAGATTGCTGAGCTATGTTATCAGATTAACACAATAAAACATAGAGTATAGAACAGCACATCACAGGTACAGGCCCTTCGGCCTACGATGTTGTGCTGAACATGATGCCAAATTAAACTAATCCCTCTGCCTGCTCTTGGCCCATCCCTTGCATATTCATGTGCGTATCTAAAAGCCTCTTATACACCCCTATCGTATCTGCCTCCACCACTGCCCCTGGCAGCACATTCCAGACACCCACCACTCTCTGTGTAAAAAACTTGTCTCTCACATCCCCTCTAAACTCTTCCCCTCTCACCTTAGGTGCATGTCCCCTTGTATTAGACATTTCAACTCTGGGAAAAAGATTCTGACTGTCAACCCTATCTCTGCCTCTCATAATTTGGTAGACTTCTATCAGGTCTCCCCTCAGCCTCCGCCACTCCAGAGAAAACAACCCTAGTTTGTCCAGCCTCCCCTTAAAGCTCATACCGTCTAATCCAGGCAGCATCCTGGGAAACCTCTTCTGCACCTTCTCCAAAGACTTCACATCCTTCTTGTGATGTGGCGACCGGAATTGACTGCAATATTAAGTTTTATAAAGCTGCAACATGATATCCTGACTCTTGTTAACACAGTTATAAATATGATGTTAGGCTCTGTAGAGCTGCATCAGTCAATTCAGTGTTGCCTCTCTGTCTGAGTCCTCGGTTTCTATTATTCAGTTCTGAGCCACTTTACTGTATCACCTTTTCTTTTCTATAGAACTCCGAATGTAGATCGCCTGGCAAAGGAAGGGGTGATGCTGACACATCACATAGCTGCAGCACCACTCTGTACGCCCAGTAGGGCAGCCTTTATGACGGGCAGGTACCCCATTCGTTCAGGTAAGCGAACATTTTCAAAAATACATTTTTAGGCTCCATCACCTTTGTGAGGCCTTGCCTCACTTTTAAACTCAATTCTCAGATGACATCTTCTGTACCTCGTTCAACTTGGTCCACTGTTTATCAAACATAATAGCTACTTTAATGTAAGTAGCAACTGTTTCCTTAGAATAGAATCCCTACAGTGCAGAAGGAGGTCATTCGGCCCAGCGTGCCTGCACTGACAACAATCCCACCCAGGCCCTATCCCCTTAACCCTATATATTTACCCTGCTAACCTCCCTGACGCTAAGGGGCAATTTAGCATGGTCAATCAACCTAACCTGTACATCTTTGGAGTGTGGGAGGAAAGGACTTTTGATGAGGACTCGTTTACTGAGGTAGTTTGGGCTGAGGTTAGAAACAGGAAAGGAGAGGCCACCCTGTTGGAGTTTTTTATAGACCTCCGAAAAGTTCCAGAGATGTAGAGGAAAAGATTGCAAAGATGATTCTGGATAGGAGTGAAAGTAACAGAGTAGTTGTACTGGGGGACTTTAACTTTACAAATATTGACTGGAAAAGCTATAGTTCGAGTGCTTTGGAGGGGTCGGTTTTTGTCCAATGTGTGCAGGAAGGCTTCCTGACACAGTATGTAGATAGACCAACAAGAGGCGAGGCCACATTGGATTTGGTACTGGGTAATGAACCAGGCCAGGTGTTAGATTTGGAGGTAGGTGAGCACTTTGGTGACAGTGACCACAATTCGATTACGTTTACCTTAGCTATGGAAAAGGATAGGTATATACCAAAGGGCAAGAGTTATAGCTGGGGGAAAGGAAATTATGATGCGATTAGGCGAGATTTAGCTGGCATAGGTTGGGGAAGGAAACTGCAGGGGATGGGCACAATTGAAATGTGGAACTTGTTCAAGGAACAGCTACTACGCGTCCTTGATAAATATGTACCTGTCAGGCAGGGAGGAAGCAGACGTGTGAGGGAATCGTGGTTTACTAAAGAGGTTGAATCTCTTGTGAAGAGGAAGAAGGAGACTTATGTAAGGATGAGACGTGAAGGCTCAGTTAGGGAGCTTGAAAGTTACAAGTTAGCCAGGAAGGACCTAAAGAAAGAGTTAAGAAGAGCCAGGAGGGGACATGAGAAGTCTTTGGCAGGTAGGATCAAGGAAAACCCTAAAGCTTTCTATAGGTATGTCAGGAGTTAAAGAATGACCAGGGTAAGATTAGGGCCAGTCAAGGACAGGAGTGGGAAGTTGTGCGTGGAAGAGATAGGAGAGGCACTAAATTAATATTTTTCGTCGGTATTCACACTGGAGAGGGACAGTGTCGAGGAGAGTACTGAGATGCAGGCTGTTGGACTGGATGGGATTGAGGTTCATAGGGAGGAGGTGTTAGCAATTCTGGAAAGGGTAAAAATAGATAAGTCCCCTGGGCCGGATGGGATTTATCCTAGGATTCTCTGGGAGGCTAGAGAGGAGATTGCAGAGCCTGTGGCTTTGATCTTTGTGTCGTCATTGTCTACTGGAACAGTGCCAGAAGACTGGAGGATAGCAAATGTTGTCCCCTTGTTCAAGAAGGGGAGTAGGAACAACCCTGATAATTATAGACCGGTGAGCCTTACTTCTGTTGTGGGCAAAGTATTGGAAAGGATTATAAGAGATAGGATTTATAATCACCTGGAAAGGAATAATTTGATTAGGGATAGTCAGCATGGTTTTGTGAAGGGTAGGTCGTGCCTCACAAACCTTATTGAGTTCTTTGAGAAGGTGACCAAAGAGGTGGATGAGGGTAAAGCGGTTGATGTGGTGTATATGGATTTCAGCAAAGCATTTGATAAGGTTCCCCATGGTAAGCATTTGAAGAAAATACGGACACATGGGATTGAGGGTGATTTAGTGGTTTGAATCAGGAATTGGCTAGCTGTAAGAAAACAGAGGGTGGTGGTTGATGGGAAATATTCATCCTGGAGTTCAGTTACTAGTGGTGTACCGCAAGGATCTGTTTTAGGGCCACTGCTGTTTGTCATTTTTATTAATGACCTGGATGAGGGCGTAGAAGGATGGGTTAGTAAATTTGCTGATGACACTAAAGTCGGTGGAGTTGTAGACAGTGCGGAGGGAAGTGGCAGGTTGCAGAGGGACATAGATAAGCTGCAGAGCTGGGCTGAGAGGTGGCAAATGGAGTTTAATGCGGAAAAGTGCGAAGTGATTCACTTTGGAAGGAGTAACAGGAATACAGAGTACTGGGCAAATGGTAAGATACTTGGTAGTGTGGATGAACAGAGGGATCTGGGTGTCCATGTGCATAGATCCCTGAAAGTTGGCACCCAGGTTGATAGGGTTGTTAAGAAGGCGTACGGTGTGTTAGCTTTTATTGGTAGAGGGATTGAGTTCCGGAGCCAGGAGGTCATGTTGCAACTGTACAAAACTCTGGTGCGGCCGCATTTGGAGTATTGCGTACAGTTCTGGTCGCCGCATTATAGGAAGGATGTGGAAGTGTTGGAAAGGGTGCAGAGGAGATTTACCAGGATGTTGCCTGGTATGGTGGGAAAATCGTATGAGGAAAGGCTGAGGGGCTTGAGGTTGTTTTCGTTAGAGAGAAGAAGGTTAAGAGGTGACTTAATAGAGGCTTACAAGATGATCAGAGGATTAGCTCGGGTGGATAGTGAGAGCCTTTTTCCTCGGATGGTGATGGCTAGCACGAGGGGACATAGCTTTAAATTGAGGGGTGATAGATATAGGACAGATGTTAGAGGTGGGTTCTTTACTCAGAGAGTAGTAAGGGCGTGGAATGCCCTGCCTGCAGCAGTAGTGGACTCGTCAACATTAAGAGCATTCAAATGGTTATTGGATAAACATATGGATGATATTGGAATAGTGTAGGTTAGATGGGCTTTAGATTGGTTTCACTGGTCGGCGCAACATCGAGGGCCGAAGGCCTGTACTGCGCTGTAATGTTCTATGTTCTATGTTCTATGTTCTAAACCGGAGCACCCGGAAGAAATCCACGCAGACACGGGCAGAACATGCAAACTCCACACAGACAGTCACCGAAGGCCACTGTGCCACCCTAATTATAAGTAGAATATATAATATCTGTAATTTTACGAAGCTTAACACATAGAACTGTTTTGAATTTGACAGGGCAGAAACTGGCCATTGGATTCATTTGCTCTATTCTGATATTTATGCTGCTAATGAGGCTCCTCCACCCTTCCCACCCCAATTTCATCTCACCTCCTCAGCAAATCCTTCTGTTCCCTCACATGTTTATCCAACCTCCCTTTATTTTTAAAAAGAATATTCTTTCATGCGATGTGGGCATCGTTGGTTAGGCCAGTCTTCATCGCCAATCCCTAATTGCCCTTGAGTCTTGAACCACTGCAGTCCCTTTGGTGTAGGTACACCCACAGTGCTGTTAGGGAGAGAGTTCCAGGATTTTGACTCAGTGACAGTGAAGGAACAGCGATATATTTCCAGGTCAGGATGGTGTGTGGCTTGGAGTGGAACTTGCAGGTGGTGGTGTTCCCAGGTATCTGCTGCCCCTGTCCTCCCAGGAGGGTTTGGAAAGTGTCATCAAAGCAGCCTTGGCGAGTTGTTGCAGTGCATCTTATAGATGGTACACACTGCTGCCACTGTGCATCAGTGGTGGAGGGAACAAATGTTAAAGGCGGTGGACAGGATGCCAATCAAGTAAGCTGCTTCATCCTTATCTCATTGAATGGCAGGCCATTCGATGGGCTGAATGGCCTACTTCTGCTCCTTTGTCTTATCATGCTGAATGGTGTCAAGCTTTTTGAATGGTGTTGGAGCTGCATTCATCCAGACAAAGTGGAGAGTATTCCATCACACTCCTGACTTGTGGACAGGCTTTGGGGACTCAGGAGATGAGTTACTCACCATAGAATTCCCAACCAATGACCTGCTCTTGTAGCCACAACATAAGATCTATACCATTCACCTCCGTGACTTCATGTGGTCGGAGATTGCACATTCTCACCTTCAGAGTAAAAAAGTTTATTTTGAATTCCTTATTGGATTTATTGGCTACTATTTTATATTAATGGCCCCTAGCTTTGGACTCCTCCACCAATGGAAATATCTCCTTTACATCTGGTAGATCAGTAAGGGAATCAAGAGTTATGGGGATAAGGCGGGAAAGTGGAGTTAAGGATTATCATATCAGATCAGTCATGATCTCATTGAATGGGGAAGCAGACTCGATGGGCCGAATGGTCTACTTCTGCTCCTACATCTTTTAGTCTTTGTATTTCAAAGACCTCTATTAGGTCGCACCCCAGCCCTCTCCATTTAGCCTGTTTAATCTAATTGTGTGTGAAAGTCCAATATCTTAGGAAACATATTCATTTGTTTAATAAACAAAGAGAACAAAGAAAAGTACAGCATAGGAACAGGCCTTTCAGCCCTCCAAGCCTGTGCCGATCATGATGCCCTAACTAAACAAAAAAGTACTGCCTTTATTCGGTCGATATCCCTCTATTCCCTCCCTATTCACGTACCCATCCAGATGCCTCTTAAATGTTGCGAATGTATCTGCTTCCACCACCTTCTCTGGCAGCGTGTTCCAGGCACCCACCACTCTCTGCGTGAAAAACATCCCCCGAACATCTCCCTTAAACTTTCCCCCTCTCATCTTGAACGTGTGCCCCCTTGTAATTGCCACTCCCACCCTGGGGAAAAGCCTCTGACTATCCATCCTGTCTGAGCCTCTCATAACTTTGTAGACCAGGTCTCCCCTCAGCCTCTGTCTTTCCAGTGAAAACAATCCTCGTTTATTTACCTCTCCTCATACCCAACGCCCTCGAGACCCGGCAAAATCCTGGTGAACCTTCTTTGCACTCTCTCCAAAGCGTCTACATCCTTCCGATAGTGTGGCAACCGGAACTGCACGCGATACTCCAAATGCAGCAGCCTAACCAAGGTTTTATATAGACGCAGCGATATAGATTTGGATCCTGTCATACAAGTTGGAGTTTCTGATTGTGAACCCCTCACCTAATGTGACTCTAAAACAGGCTTGTCCAACCTTTAGGGATTTGCGTTTTATCCTCACTCAGGGGGCCGATGGGAAAATTTCAGAAAGATAAGGTTTTGCAGAACAATAAACTGAATTTCTAAAATAAAAAGCTGGAGTTTTAGGGAAGGAAATGGTTTCTGTGGAGAAGTAAGGCAATGTAAGAGCAATAAATTGTTAATTTAAAAAAAGACTGTAAAAAGAGTGTAAGAGTGTGAGAACATCAATGCCTGTGGTTAGGGAACAAGAGTGGGTGCCTGTGTATTTGGTGTATGGTAGTCAGAATATTGAGCCTACCAGCACCAACAGAGGGGTGAGAGGCAGCCTGTGATTGGAACAGCATCCCCTTATACAATCTTTCACTCCAACTTACCGGTTTGACTGCCATTTTCACACCTAGCTCTGGGAACCACGTAGCATGGGCTTCACGGGCTGCATCCAACACCCCCCATGGATTGTACATTAGACAAGCTCACTCTAAAGGTAAGCCAGGATAAATAAATTGGAGTTACGATAGGAAAAGTCTTGTGATTGATGGGCGGTACAGTGGGACAGTGGTTAGCACTGCTGCCTCACAGCACCCAAGTTCGATCCCAGCCTTGTGTAGTTGTTTGCGTGGAGTCTGCACATTCTCCCCGTGTCTGCGTGGGTTTCCTCCGGGTGCTCCGGTTTCCTTCCACAGTTCACAAAGATGTGCGGTTTTAGGTGGATTGGCCATGCTAAATTGCCCCTGATTAGCCGGGTAACTATGTAGAGTTAGGGCCTGGGTGGGATTGTTGTCGGTGCAGATTTGATGGGCCGAATGGCCTCCTTCAGCACTGTAGGGATTCCATGATTCTAAGACACAGTAGTGTAGTGGTCGATTTGAAGGATAAATGTTGGCCAAGTCACCAGGAGAACACTGATAGGACCTTAAGAAACTACACAAACGATGACATGGGCACAAAATCCTGCGGGAATTGGAAAATGAGCAAGATTTTTGATTTTCCATGCCCCTTGTTGGTGATGTAATGAGGGTCCATCTTTTTTCATTTAACTGCATTTAAATAAATTTAAAGATATTTAAAAGGGCTTCCCCACCACATGGTTCCCCCAGGAATTCCCCATTTACAACAGCTTTTGAAAAATGGGAAGCAGTCCAGGGCATCCTTCCAGGGGTGCAATGGTCAGTATAGCCCCCAGGGGAGAGGGGCATGATCCCGGTAGTGCCCTGCCAATGTCCCTTGGCACTGTCCCCTGGCACGACCTGCGCTGGGGATGGGGGGGGGGGGAAGGGGGGGCAGTGCCTGAAACAGGCCCCAGGGGGAGCTTCATTAGCAGGGACTTACCTGCTTGTGGTGGGGGGGGGGTGCATGGGGTGGGGGGTCCAGCAGTGGACACAGAGGGGGTGGGGATGATCGGAGGGGGGTAAATGCCAGGTATGATGAGGAGTGTGGGCGAGTTGCGGGCAGGGGACAAAGCCCTAGATATGTGGTCGGTGGAGTTATTTCTTACTTGTGATCGGGGCACCCTTTAAAGATAAAGAGTTCTGTGGAGCCGGTTCAAGACTCTAAGTGTGCCCTTCCCACCCTGCCAGAGTCAAGGTGCAAACCCCGGGATCTGGAGAGAAAGCAGACCGGTGGGGCTGGAGAGTTTCACACTGGTTTTCTCGCCAGCACTGACACTTTGTCAGATTCTGGTAAGATTCCGCCCCAGAGTGTCTTGAAGGCTTACCGTTACACCGGCAGTGCCTTTACTCAAGAGGCCACGAGGGGAGCCAACCCAACCTTTAATCAAGGAAATAAAACAAAACCTGTGACTAAATGTGATTGCCTGTGTTTCCATTGAAGGTATGGACAATGGCCACAGAGTGCGTGTCCTTTTATTCACCGGCAGCTCTGGGGGTCTTCCCAAGAATGAGACGACCTTTGCAGCGATATTGCAAAAACAAGGATACACCACTGGCCTCATAGGTATGTCCGGGTGGAATTTTAACCATTGCTTTGGAATGCCACAGGTTTTCAAAATGAAGGGGAATTTTCTGTGGTCTTTTTATCACAAAATGTGCACACTACGCAGGTAAAATTATTCTACTAGATTGGTTTTGGTCTGTTTTTTGTGCCCTCAGCAATGTTATATTTAAACAGGATGGGTGAAAGAGAACAGGATGAGTATTTTTCGGACAAAAAACATTTTTTACCCCAAGTCTCAGACTTTTGTATCTTTTTCCCGATGGAGGAAGATGGAAGGGAGCATGTCCGGGGTGTGTGGGGTCTTAATTATGCTGGCTGCTCTTCCGAAACCAGCCTCCAATCCATTGACTCTGTCTACACTTCCCGCTGCCTCGGCAAAGCAGCCAGCATAATTAAGGACCCCACGCACCCTGGACATTCTCTCTTCCGCCTTCTTCCGTTGAGAAAAAGGTACAAAAGTCTGAGGTCACATACCAACCGACTCAAGAACAGCTTCTTCCCTGCTGCTGTCAGACGTTTGAATGGATCTACCATATATTAAGTTGATCTTTCTCTACACCCTAGCTATGACTGTGACACTACATTCTGCACTCTCTCCTTTCCTTCTCTATGAACAGTATGCTTTGTCTGTATAGCGCGCAAGAAACAATACTTTTCACTGTATCCCAATATATGTGACAATAATAAATCAAATCAAATCAAATCAAAGCCACCAATGTGTTGGAAATGGCTCTCGATGGGCAATGAATTCCCGGTTCCTACCCAGCATGGCCAATATGGTTGGCCTCACTCAGTCCTCGTGTATTTAGGATGGTGCAAGTTGGCTTTTCGGATTGGCCCCAGCAGCTGATATCGAGGCACCAAAGCAGGAGATTGTACTGCCAACGTGTGCTGTTGGGCAATGTGTGAGAGGAGATCTGAATTGGCGAGCCTACAGACGAGGCAAGTGTAGGTCACTGAATTAATAATAGCTTCAGTCACCAGGCAGGAGAGCTGGAAACTTCCCATCCCCGGATCAGGCAGGAATGGATGGGAAATGAAATGGCGGCTGACATTGCGACTGGAAATCTCGCCTCCATTTTCGCTGTGCGCCGTTTTCCCCGCGGGCGGGAGAGGAAGTCGATCCCTGACAGTCCCACTCTTATTAATAACCTCTTTTACATCATGGGTGGCATGGTGGTACAGTGGTCAGCACTGCTGCCTCACAGCGCCAGGGAATCGGGTTCAATTCCAGCCTTGGGTGACTGTGTGGAGTATGCACGTTCTCCCCGTGTCTGCGTGGGTTTCCTCCGGGTGCTCCGGTTTGCTTCCAGCAGTGCTAGCCACTGTGCCACCGTGCCGCCCATAACTGGATCCCAACAACCAACATTCCTATCCCCTCATGCGCTACTGAGGAATTTGAATTGTGTGGGTGTTTGAAGTGCACAGGAGGTATTGTTGGAATGGTTTCTCCTTAAACAACTGATTGAATGCTGCGTCTGAATTCTTTTACAGGAAAGTGGCATCTGGGTGTAAATTGTGAATCCCGCAATGATTACTGTCACCATCCACTTAGCCATGGGTTTGACTTCTACTACGGCACACCTTTCACTAATGTCCATGACTGCAAACCAGGTGAAGGAAGTGTCATCTTATTTGAAGTCCAAGTTAAACTGCGTCTGGCCACTGGAGCACTCGTGTTGGGACTTCTGACCCTGCTTGTTTTGAGGTGGACTGGCCCCATCAATATTAGCTGGAAGACCATTGCGTGCCTTGCGGCTTTTTGCTTCCTGTTCTTCGCTGCTTGGTATTCTCTTTTTGGTTTCCTGAGGAATTGGAACTGCCTGGTCATGAGGAACTCCGAAATAGTCCAGCAGCCGTTCAATCCGGAAACCTTCACGACCAGAATGACAGAGGAAGCCCTCGCCTTCATTGAAAGGTATGGAATGTTGCTCCAACGCACAATATGATGGGAGATCATGGGGGGGAGAAAATGGGCCAAATGGCCTCCATCACCAGCACCGCCATTCTGATCTGACGCCAGGCAGTTCGAGGCAGCACATTTGGTCAGAGGGATAGGGAGTTATAGCCTTATGGGCCTCGATGGGACGAAGGGTCTCTTCTGCACCATATGACTCTGGTCAGTATTTTACGATCTCACTTGGGCGAGGCTCGTAAAATCCCGCCCAAGGCCGACGGAGAATCCCATTCTGTGAGCCTCGTCCGCCCCGATTCCTGAGTGGGCGTGCCGGTAAAATTCCAGCCAGTGATTAAACCACATCGTTCTTGGAAAATAAGTGTAAATTGGATAGAATAACATAGAGGGTTACAGATAGGTAAATTACTAAGATGTAGGTTAATAAAGTTAAAGTTTATTTATTAGTCACAAGTAAGGCTTACATTAAGGCTGCAATGAAGTTATTGTGAAATTCCCCTAGTTGCCACACTCCGGCGCCTGTTCAGGTCAATGCACCCAACCAGCACGTCTTTTGGACTGTGGGAGGAAACCAGAGCACCCGGAGGAAACCCATGCAGACATGGGGAGAACTCCACACAGACAGTGACCCAAGCCGGGAATTGAACCCGGGTCTCTGGCACTATGAGGCAGCAGTGCTAACCACTGTGCCACCGTGCCACCCAGGACATTATAACAATAGAGACAAGGACATTTAATAAGGACATTTAACAATGGAGACAAAGCTCTGGGGTTTATTCATGGGGCGAATAAATGAGTAGAGACCTTAAAAATGTTGTAAAGTTTGACAAGGCAAATGCGGAGACGTGTGTTCCCACTTGGAGGAGAACCAAAACTCTCTTCTTCAGTTCTTTGCTCAAAGGCAGGTATTTGGCGATTATTCCTCCAGCCACAGCAAAGTGCCGCGACTATTTTGTTTTACCACAGGTCGAGTGAGGAGACCACAGGTCGAGTGGTCTACCTCAGTTGGAACAACTGTTGTATCAAACTCCACGCCCTTGGTGTTAACCTTATCCACCCACTCGCCGCCGAGCCAAGGGAGCTAACCAACCCTGGCAGGCCAAAACTAGGGACCATGAATTTAAGATAGTCACTATCATATCCAATGGAGTATGCAGGAGATTTTTTTTTTACCCAGAATGTGGTAAGAATGTGGAACTTCGCACAAGAAAGAGTAATTGAGAAAAAAGCCTTTGTGCATCCGAGTAAGGAATTCTGGATGCGGCTGGATGGACTGGGCTGTGAGGACACTTGTGCGGAGTGTAAACACCAGCATAGTAGAGCAAATCTTAGAATCCCTACAGATTAGTGCAGAAGGAGGCCATTCCGTCCATCGGGTCTGTACAAACTCTCTGACAGAGTGTCTTACCCAGGCCCTCTCCACTGCTTATCCCCATAACCCCTCATATTCTCACGGCTAATCCCTCTAACCTACACATCTTGGGGCACTAAGGGGAAATATAGCTTGGCTCGTCCCCCTAACCTACACATCTTTGGACACTAAGGGTTAATTTAGCATGGCTAATCCACCTAACCAGCACATCTTGGGACACTAAGGGAAATTTAGCATGGCCAATCCACCTAACCCGCACATCTTTGCAAGGTGGGAGGAAACTGGAGCATCCGGAGGAAACCTACGCAGACACGGGGAGAATGTGCAAAATCCACACAGACAGTCACCCAAGGCGGGGAATTGAACCCGGGTCTCTGGCATTGTGAAGCTGCCGTGCTAACCGCTGTGCCATGTGGCCTGTTTGGGTGCTGTACATCTTTGGACATTTGTGTTTGGGAAAACAAATGCCAGCCTTGCCCGCATCTGAGAAGGAGCCCGTTTCCAATGTGAGTCACTTCACCTTATCTGAGAAATTAGAAATGCCATTCAGAAGATTTAGCTTCACAATTGTTTCATATTTTAGGGTCAGGTCATTTAAAAAAAAAACGAGTGTATTGCGTAGGTCATCCTAACAAAATGATATCTTTCAAATTTTAGAAACGAGAAGAGACCATTTCTCCTTGTCATGTCGCTGCTCCATGTCCACACTCCCTTCCTGACAACAAAGGCATTTATCGGGAAGAGTAGACATGGCTCTTATGGAGATAATGTGGAGGAGATGGATTGGCATGTAGGTAAGTAGTATTAGGCAATAATGTCCAAGGGGAAAGGCCGAATCAGGAAGGCATCGTTCATTGGCTTGCTTTCACCATAGCTTTAGTTGCAGCCTTGACATCACCTTGGTTCTTCCCCGGCTTTTTTCAAACCTCCCTCAGTCATCGTCTCAAATGTTATCCAGCCATCCGATTTTTCCTTCCTGGTGTTAGTCTCAATTACTCCTCTGCTTAGAAACATAGAACCTAGAAGCTGGAGTAGGCCATTCGGCCCTTCAAGCCTGCTCCACCATTCATTTTGATCATAGAATCACAGAATCACAGAATACTACTGTGCAGAAGAGGCCCTTCGGCCCATTGTGTCTGCATCGACGCATGAAAGGCCCTGACCTGCCCACCTAATCCCACTTGCCAGCACTTGGCCCATAGCCTTGAATGTTATGATGTGCCAAGTACTCATCCAGGTACTTTTTAAAGGATGTGAGGCATCCCGCCTCCACCACCCTCCCAGGGAGCGTATTCCAGACTGTCACTACCCTCTGGGTAAAAAGATTTTTCCTCAAATCCCCCCTAAAGCTCCCACCCCTCACTTTTAACTTATGTCCCCTCGCAACTAACCCTTCAACTAAGGGGAATGATCATGGTTGATCATCAAATTTAATATCCTGATCTCTCTTTCCCCCCCCGCCCCCCCCCATATCCCTTGATTCCTTTAGCTTGTTACCAGGACAAGGTTATTATGTCCTCAGGCACCAGTACAGGTAAATTCAATGGTTGTAAGAAACTTTATATTCATTCATGGGTCATGGGCATCGCTGGCTGGCCAGCATTTATTGCCCATCCATAGTTGCCCGAGGGCAGTTGAGAATCAACCACATTGCTGTGGCTCTGGAGTCACATGTAGGCCAGACCAGATAAGATGGCAAATTTCCTTTCCTAAAGGGCATTAGTGAACCAGATGGGTTTTTTCCACAATCGACAATGGTTTCATGGTCATCAGTAGATTCTTAATTCCAGGTATTTTTTATTGAATTCAAATTCCACCATCTGCCGTGGCGGGATTCAAACCCGGGTCCCCAGAACGTTCGCTGAGTTTCTGGATTAATAGTCTAGTGATAATGCCACTAGGCCATCGCCTGCAATGAGGTTAAAGCTTCCTAAAGAAGAGTCATATTCGACTGGAGACAATAACTCCAGTTGGGATTTGCCAGTCCTGTCAGCAGTGGACAGCATGGCAGGCAGGATGGGAAACTTCGGAGAGTGTCCAAAAGCTAACCGACTTTCCTCCGCTCTCCAAGTTTCCCATCCTGCCCACAACGGTGCCCGCCGTTGTCAGGGCTGGAAAATCTCTGCCCACAAATGCTGCCAGACCTGCTGAACATTTCTGCTTTTTATTTGATGAAAATTTCCACTCAGCTGCACCGGTCATGTTCCTGTTTCAACTTTGCCTTCAGGCTGCAGCCAGAAAGCAAATGCCACCCAGATATCCCAGCCCAGTATCAAGTGGCTAGGCCAGCCTTTGGGCCAGAGTAACAAAGGGCAAGGGTCCAAGCTGTGGACGGGGGGGAATTGGGGTATTAGAGCTCAGAGTTATAGAAACAGTGGTTCATCCTTGCTGTGTGGTGTCCAGAACAACATTCATTTTAAATTATCGTCGAGATCAGATATGAGTTTTATTTAGAATTAAATACTCTGCAGGTATCATAGAATCCCTATTGTGCAGAGGGAGGCCATTTGGCCCATCAAGTCTGCACTGACAATAAACCCACCCAGGCATTATAACTCCACATATCCTACTAATCCACTGACACTAATGGACAATTTATCATCGCCAATCCACCTACCCCGCACATCTTTGGACTGTGGGAGGAAACTAGAGCACCCGGAGGAAACCCGCGCAGACACGGGGAGAATGTGCAAACTCCACACAGACCGTGACACAAACTGGGAATCGAACCCAGGCCCTGGCACTGTGCGGCAGCAGTGTTAGCCACTGTGCCACCGTGCCGCCCACAATAGCTGACAAGTTAACAATATTAGATAACTGGACAATTAGATGAGTTAGAGTCTGTAGTGGTTAGCAATACCTCCAGAACTAATCTGGATTTGTCCTCCTGAGCTGCGTGGCTGAACTGCTTTTAGCCCGCTTCTGGACCAATGGCTTTAGCTTCTGGGACACAGGATTAATTAGCCTTCTTCGGTATGGTGGCATAGTGGTTAGCACTGCTGCCTCACAGCGTCAGGAACCCGGGTTTAATTCCGGCCTCGGGTGACTGTGTGGAGTTTGCACATTCCCCCTGTGTCTGTGTGGATTTCCTCCGGGTGCTCCGGTTTCCTCCCACAGTCCAAAGATGTGTGGGTTAGGCTGATTGGCCGTGCTAAATTACCCCTTAATTTCAAATGGATTAGCAGGGAAAATACAGGGAAAAGCTTGGGTGCGATTGTTGTCGGTGCAGGCTTGATGGGCCAAATGGCTTCCTTCTGCACAGTAGGGATTCTATGATTCTATGATTCCATGGTAGTTTTAGCAGATCCTCTGCTCCATGCTGCCCTACCCTAGTTTAATAGTCAATTTCCAGGTCAGATCCTCTTCCATTTACTTTATCCGAAAAAAATGCCTTCCAATTTTCCTTTCAGTGCATAATTCCACGTTCATCAACTTTCTCCATATTAATCTCAGGAATTTCTTGCTTCTAAAGGCCCCTCAGCTGAGCCAAAAATTCAATCATGGGGTGTAATCTTCCTAAAAAATGGCAAAAATGTCAGGTTCTGACTGAAAACCGGTGTGTTTCTCCCCAGAAACTAATTCTTTGTTTTTTTTAATGCTCATTTTAGGTCAGATTATAAATGGTATCAATAATGTTGGCCTCGCGAATAAAACCCTTATACATTTCACCTCGGATCACGGAGGCAGCTGGGACTCTGTCGGACCAAATGGAGAGCATGATGGAGGCTGGAATGGAATATACAGAGGTAAGTACATTCCAGAAGAAAATAGGTATGCTGAACATCAAACCATTTTTAATATGAATTCTATCAATGACTATTTCTGTAATTCATTTTTCCTGTAAGGAAACAAGGACTGGGTTTTATTTTCCAAAACTGCCATTATTTGAAGACTTTCTGTGGTGGGAAATTATGAGATATACTGTAACGCATGAGAGGTGGCAGCCCAGTGCTCTGCAGACGAGAAGGAGAAGCCTTGGGAGTTCTCAACATTGACTCTGACCCAAGGAACTTTAAAGCTTTCTTTTATTAGTGTCACAAGTAGGCTTACATTAACACTGCGATGAAGTTACTGTGAAAATCCGCTAGTTGCCACACTCCGACACCTATTGAGGTGCACTGAGGGAGAATTTAGCATGGCCAATGCACCTAACCCCCAGCACGTCCTTTGGACTGTGGGAGGAAACCCGAGCACCCGGAGGAAACTCACACAGACACGGGGAGAACGTGCAAACTCCACACAGACAGTCACCCAAGCCAGGAATTGAACCCGGGTCCCTGGTGCTGTGAGGCTAATCACTGTGCCACCGTGCTGAATAAATTCCAGGATTTTGACCTAGTGACTGCTACGGAAATTCGGTATGTCTGCTACAACTCTCACCAATGTTTACAGATGCACCATAGAAAGTCGTTAGATCACAGCTTGGTATGGTCCCTGCTCTGTCCAAGACCGCAAGAAACTACAAAGGGTCATGAATGAAGCCCAGTCCATCACTCAAACCAGCCTCCCATCCATTAGCTCTGTCTACACTTCCCGCTGCCTCGGCAAAGCAGCCAGCATAATTAAGGACCCCACGCACCCCAGACATTCCCTCTTCCACCTTCTTCCTTCGGGAAAAAGATACAAACGTCTGAGGTCACGTTCCGACCGACTCAAGAACAGCTTCTTCCCTGCTGGCAGCAGATTTTTGAATGGACCTACTTCGTATTAAGTTGATCTTTCTCTATACCCTAGCTATGACTGTAACACATAATACATAAAGAGCAAAAGAGTATCAAGGGAGAGAGTAGGGCCTCACCTGAAGAAGGGGCTTGCAGCTCCGAAAGCTTGTGTGGCTTTTGCTACCAAATAAACCTGTTGGACTTTAACCTGGTGTTGTTAAACTTCTTACTGCTCTTAAGGATCAACAAGGTAATCTATGTGCGGATCCACAAGAGATGGGTGAGATCCTAAATAAATATTTCCCATCAGTATTTACTGTTGAGAAAAGCATAGATGTTAGGGAAATTGGGGAAGCAAATAGTGATGTCTTGAGGAGTGTACATATTACAGAGAAGGAGGTGCTGGAAGTCTTAAAGCGCATCAAGGTAGATATATCCCCGGGACCTGATGAAATGTATCCCAGGACATTGTGCGAGGCTAGGGAGGAAATTGCGGGTCCCCTAGCTGAGATATTTGAATCATCGATAGTCACGGGTGAGGTGCCTGAAGATTGGAGACTGGCAAATGTTGTGCCTTTGTTTAAAAAGGGCTGCAGAGAAAAACCTGGGAACTACAGACCAGTGAGCCTCACATCTGTGGTGGGTAAATTGTTGGAAGGTATTTTGAGAGACAGGATCTACAGGCATTTAGAGATGCAAGGACTGATTAGGGACAGTCAGCATGGCTTTGTGAGTGGAAAATCATGTCTCACAAATTTGAGTTTTTTGAAGGGGTAACCAAGAAGGTAGATGAGGGCAGTGCAATTGATGTTGTCTATATGGACTTTAGCAAGACCTTGACAAGGTACCGCATGGTAGGTTGTTGTGTAAAGTTAAATCTCACGGGATCCAGGGTGAGGTATCTAAATGGATACAAAATTGGCTTCTTGACAGAAGCTAGAGGGCGGTTGTAGAGAGTTGTTTTTCAAACCGGAGGCCTGGGACCAGCGGTGTGCCTCAGGAATCAGTGCTGGGCCCACTGTTATTTGTCATTTATATTAATGATTTGGATGAGAATATAGGGGGCATGCTTAGTAAGTTTGCAGATGACACCAAGATTGGTGGCATGGTGGACAGTGAGGAAGGTTATCTCCAATTGCAGCGTGATCTTGATCAATTGGGCCAGTGCGCTGACGAATGGCAGATGGAGTTTAATTTAGACAAATACGAGGTAATGCATTTTGGTAGATTGAACCAGGGCAGGACTTACTCAGTTAATGGTAGGGCGTTGGGGAGAGTAACAGAACAAAGAGATCTAGGGGTACATGTTCATAGCTCCTTGAAAGTGGAGTCACAGGTGGACAGAGTGGTGAAGAAGGCATTCGGCATGCTTGGTTTCATCGGTCAGAACATTGAATACAGGAGTTGGGACGTCTTGTTGAAGTTGTACAAGACATTGGTAAGGCCACACTTGGAATACTGTGTGCAATTCTGGTCACCCTTTTATAGAAAGGATATTATTAAACTCGAAAGAGTGCAGAAAAGATTTACTAGGATGCTACCAGGACTTGATGGATTGAGTTATAAGGAGAGGCTGAATAGACTGGGACTTTTTTCTCTGGAGCGTAGGAGGCTGAGGGGTGACCTTATAGAGGTCTATAAAATAATGAGGGGCGTAGACAAGGTAGATAGTCAATATCTTTTCCCAAAGGTTGGGGAATCTAAAACTAGAGGGCATAGGATTAAGGTGAGAGGGGAGAGATACAAAAGTGTCCAGAGGGGTATTTTTTTCACACAGAGGGTGGTGAGTGTCTGGAACAAGCTGCCAGAGGTAGTAGTAAAGGCGGGTACAATTTTATCTTTTAAAAAGCATTTAGATAGTTACATGGGTACGATGGGTATAGAGGGATATGGGCCAAATGCGGGCAATTGGGATTAGTTTAGGGATTTTTTAAAAAAAGGCGTCATGGACAAGTTGGGCTGAAGGGCCTGTTTCCATGCTGTAAACCTCTATGACTCTATGACTACATTCTGCACTCTCTCCTTTCCTTCTCTGTGAATGGTATGCTTTGCCTGTACAGCGTGCAAGAAACAATACTTTTCACTGTATGTTAATACATGTGACAATAATAAATCAAATCAAATCAAACCTTATCAGTGTTTACTCTCAGTAGGGGAGGGGTTAGGAATGGGGAGGAAATGCGGGAGAATTAAACTGAATGACTCTGATCATTGATACTTTTAACTTTAATAAGCAAGTGAAAGATCCCTTATTGTGGTGCTTTTGTAGGCAAGAAGGGATTGGCTGGTTGGGAAGGTGGTATCCGTGTTCCCGGGATTTTCAGCTGGCCAGGGCAGTTGCCTTCCAACAAGAAAATTGATGAGCCTACCAGCCTTATGGACATTTATCCAACTGTCGTCAAGCTCGCTGGTGCCTCTCTACCGCAAGATAGGTAAAGAATGTACGATGTTTAGTACACTGATTACATCTACGTGCACTACCGGTCTAGAACACTTGGCTTTTTCTTGTCACAGTCACTTTAATCAACTTTTTCTGAAGTTCTGATGTCAACATGTCTAATGAAAACTGCCAATGTAAACTTGTTAAACTGAGATTACACTCTCCTAAAGTAAAGTTTATTTATTAGTCACAAGTAAGACTTACATTAACGCTGCAATGAAGTTACTGTGAAATTCCCCTAGTCGCCACATGTCTTTCAGACGGTGGGATGAAACCGGAGCACCTGGAGGAAACCCATGCAGACACGGGGAGAACGTGCAGACTCCACACAGACAGTGACCCAAGCTGGGAATCGAACCCGGGTCCCTGGTGCTGTAAGGCAGCAGTGCTAACCACTGTGACACCGTGCCACCCCAAAATATTAGCGCTCAACATGGGGCTTGAGCCCTCAACCCTGAGATTAAAGGTCTCATGTTCTATCGACTGAGCTAGCCGGGCACATAGGCACGGCAGAGCTGAATTTTGAGTCTTCCAGTTATTCAATCTGTGCCGCAGAGAAGCTCCAACCAAGACTGAGGTCACCTTCCTAACACAAAGCAAGTGGCATTGGCGTTCTGCAGCTGAGCTATTGATGTGCGGTTAAATTGATTGAGTTTCACCTGTTAACAATAACAAAAAGGAAGGGGATTCAGTTATAAAATATTGTCGTTTTTCATTTGATCTGCAAGGTAAATTGTGGAAAGATTGGTTTGAAAGTAGTTGGGAAAAGATTTATCTGGATAGGTGCTTCGGAGGTTGAAAATTGCCTTATAGATGCTTAGTCAGAGCACTCTGAAAACGGCATACTTTTTGAGGGCTTTAAGTCAGCGCCACAATTTGTACATGGAATCATAGAACCCCTACAGTGCAGAAGGAGGCCCTTCGGCCCATTGAGTCTGCTTCAACACTCAGGCCCTATCCCCGTAATGCCACATATTTACCCTGCTAATCCCGCTAACCTACGCACTCCAGGACTCTAAGGAACAATTTGGCATGGCCGATGCACCTAACCCACATATCTTTGGAATGTGGGAGGAAACCGGAGCACCCGGGGGCAACCCACGCAGACACGGGGAGAGTGTGCAAACTCCACACAGGCCATGTGGAGTTTGACCCAAGCCGGGGATTGAACCCGGGTCCCTGGAGTTGTGAGGCAGCAGTGCTAACCACTGTGCCACCGTGCTGCATACATTTCTCCAGTGCATGTATGATTTAGTCAGAGAGGGAATCCCAATTATTGGCCGGAGCTCTACCACCTCACCTGCCAGGGAATCGGCGTGGGCGAGGGTGTGACAACGGAAATCTCCGTTGACCTCGGACGGGAATTTCCGGTCTCGCCCGAGCAAGGCCATAAAATCCCGCCCATTGACATAAAAGCAAAATATGGCGGATACTGGAACCTGAAACAAAAACAGAAAATGTTGGAAAATCTCAGCAGGTCTGACAGCATCTGTGGAGAGAGAATAGAGCCAACGTTTCGAGTCTGGATGACCCTTCATCAGAGCTGATTATTGGCATTGTGAGTCCATGAGAGAAATGTGATTTCAGTGGTTGGAGAATGATACCATTTGCTATATTGAACCGCTGCTTGTTACTTTTGCTTTACTAGGGTCATAGATGGACGAGATTTGATGCCACTGTTAGAAGGTGATACACAGCGTTCGGAGCACGAGTTCCTATTTCATTACTGTGGAAATGCTTTGAATGCAGTGCGATGGCATCCAAGAGACAGTAAGTGTTCAGTATCTGTTATAATATTGAAATGGAATCATGTAGCCAACTTGTGCCAATGCCTGCAGGGGCCACTAGCTATATGTTTCATAGAAACTAGAAACAGGAGTAGGCCATTCGGCCCTTCGAGCCTGCTCCGCCATCCATTTTGATCATGGCTAATCATCAAATTCAATATCCTGATCCCCTCTTCCTTCCATATCCCTTGATCCCTTTAGCCCCAAGAGTTATATCTAATTTCTTCTTGAAATCACAAAACGTTTTGGCCTCAATTGCTTTCCGTGGTAGTGAAGTCCACACATTCACCACCCTTTGGGTGAAGAAATTTCTCCTCATCTCAGTTCTAAAAGGTTTACCCCTTATCCTCAAACTATGACCCCAAATTCTGGACTTCCCCACCATTGGGAATATTCTTTCTGAATCTATCCTGCCTAACCCTGTTAGAATGTTATAAGTTTCTATGAGATCCCCTC
Organism: Mustelus asterias; assembly: GCF_964213995.1. Lineage (NCBI taxonomy): Eukaryota > Metazoa > Chordata > Chondrichthyes > Carcharhiniformes > Triakidae > Mustelus > Mustelus asterias. Next base: position 115,043,444 of record NC_135810.1, read on the forward strand.
TCACTCTTCTAAACTCCAGTGAATATAATACTGACTGACTTAGTCTCTCCTCATATGGCAGACCTGCCATCCCAGGAATCAGCCTGGTAAACCTTCGCTGTATTCCCTCTATAGCAAGGGCATCCTTCCTCAGATAAGGACAGCAAAACTGCACACAATACTCTAGGTGTGGCCTCACCAACGCCCTACACAATTGCAGCAAAGCATCCCTATCCCTATACTCAAATCCTCTTGCTATGAGGCCAATATACCATTTGCCTTCTTCACAGCCTGCTGTGCCTGCGTGCTTACTTTCAGCGACTGATGCACTAGGACTCCAAGGTCTCATTGAGTATCCGCCTCTCTCAATTTACACCCATTCAAGTGATAATCTGTCTTCCTATTATTGCTATCAAACCTTCCTTGATTGGTGGAACTATTCATGGCATTTAAACTTACTCTCACCATGTTGAAGGGGTACAGTAGAATGATCATAACATTGCTGGATGATAGTTGAGTTTGGGGGATGGGAGTTATCGGGGTGCACAGACCAGAGGGGGTCAGAGCGCAGGCCTTAGGGATGCCTCTGATTGGAAAAGGGGGTCAGTGAAGGAGGCATCTCCCACCTTCCCTGCCCAAAAATACTAGCCTGTTGAGCTTTGCACCCATCACCAACATTCTCCATTAGCTGACCATTTACGGGTCTCAATTGTCGCAAGGGCAGAGGGGCGGCCAACCGAGGTCTCATGCATTGTCCATTAAATTGCAGACAGGTTAGAGGCATGAGGTTAGGAAGCTGGAGAGGCAGCCAGGGAATTTAACTGCCTCCCCGCCCACAAACCCACCCCTCTGGAATTGTAAAATACTACCCGTGAATTCACAATCCCACCAGCTGGGGAAATGTCAAATTCTGATGAATGAAAGAAAGAAATCTTGAATAAAAAAGCTGGCATTAATAACGGTGTCCATGAAACTGGTGGATTGCCATGAAAACCCATCTGGTTCTCTGATGTCATTTTGGAAAGGAAATCAGCCAGTCTTCCCCCGTCTGGCTTACATTTGGAATCTCGACCCACAGCAATGTGGTAGACTTTTAACTGCTCTCTGAGATGGCTTAGCAAGTCGCTCAGTGGTGCTCAAGGAATTGTAAACACCTCCACTTTCTCAAGGGCAACTTGGGATAGACAATAAATGCTGGCCTTATTAGTGACACCACATCCCACGAATGAATTAACGAAAATTACCAGTTTCAAGGATTTGTCATAGAATCCCTACAGTGCAGAAGCGGCCATTCGGCCCATCAAGTTTGCGCCAACTCTCTGACAGAGTACCTTACCCAGGCCCTCTCCCCCACCCTATTCCCGTAACCCCACGCATTTCCCATGGCTAATCCACCTAACCTACACATTCTGGTCACTAAGAGACGATTTAGCATGGCCAGACCACCTAACCTGTACACCTTTGGACTGTGGGAGGAAACCGGAACATCCGGAGGAAACCCACGCAGACACGGGAAGAACATGCAAACTCCACACAGACAGTCACCCAAGGCTGGGATTGAACCCGGGTCCCCGGCGCTGTGAGGCAGCAGTGTTAACCACCGTGCCGCCAACTCTTCAATTTTTTTTTCTGTTTTCTTTTCAGGTGACTCCGTGTGGAAGGCTCATTTTTTCACTCCCAAATTTGAAATGGGCAGTTGCTACCAAAGCGAGTTCTGCGGCTGTCACGGGCATTTCATCTCCAACCACGATCCACCTTTACTCTTTGACCTTTCAAAGGACCCCTCAGAAGCAAACCCCTTATCGCCTGACACCGAGCCACTTTTCCACAAAATCCAAAACCAGATTCGGTTGGGAGTGGAAGAACATAGGAAGACCTTGACTCCAGTCCCGCTTCAGCTTTCTTGGAATAACATCCTCTGGAAACCTTGGCTTCAGCCCTGCTGTGGCACATTCCCATTCTGTTGGTGTGACAAAGACTCCAGTGATTCAGATAGCAGGCTAGGGTCCAGCCAACAGCCCATGTGACTTATTGTTTAGCTGGCATTATCTTTTTGTTGTAGAAATGATGGAGACCACAAGCGTTACGAACTGTCCTGTTCTGATTTACGCCTGGAAAATAATCGTCATCGAGTCTCTGGGGAACGCTTCCTGTTGCCAAGCAGCAACCAGATTTTGTACTTGTTTTAACCTGACCCTTTCGTTTTTAATCCTATTAAAATTGACATTTTCACAGCCGCTCACTATTCTGTTCCTTGTTTATGCTTTGGGAAAGAGAGAAAGGAATTCGTGAGAACTGGAAGACAAGCATTCTGTTGCATACACATCCCAGATTTGATGATGAGTAATCGTCTTGTGAATGGGCAGTTCAGTTTAATGACTTAGTATTTGAATCAATAGAGACAATCAGTTCAAAGATATAGGAGCAGAATCAGGCTATTCGGTCCATGGAGTCTGCTCTGCCATTCGATCATGGCTGATATGAGAGGGGGGGGAGTGGCACTGTTGATCAGGGATAGTGTCACGGCTGTAGAGAAGGTGGACGCCGTGGAGGGACTGACTACGGAATCTCTGTGGGTGGAGGTTAGGAATAGGAAGGGGTCGGTAACTTTGCTGGGTGTTTTCTATAGGCCGCCCAATAGTAACAGAGATGTTGAGGAGCAGATGGGGAAACAGATCCTGGAGAGATGTAGGAATAACAGAGTTGTCGTGATGGGAGATTTTAATTTCCCAAACATAGATTGGAATATCCCTAGGGCTAGGGGTTTGGATGGAGAGGAGTTTGTTAGGTGTGTCCAGGAGAGTTTCCTGACACAGTATGTGGATAAGCCTACTAGAGGAGAGGCTGTTCTTGATCTGGTGCTGGCTAATGAACCTGGACAGGTGGAGGATCTCTCGGTGGGTGAACATCTTGGGGATAGCGATCATAATTCTATCTCCTTCACGATAGCATTGGAAAGAGATAGGGTCAGGCAGGCTAGGAAAGTGTTTCTCTGGAGTAAAGGGAAATACAGTGTCATCAGGGAGGAAATTAGACGGGTAAATTGGAAGGAGGCATTCTTGGGGAAAAGTACCGAAGGAAAGTGGAGGATTTTCAAGGAATGTTTGTCTGGAGCTCTGCATGACAACGTTCCGATGAGACAGGGGGGTGTTGGTAGGGTACGGGAACCGTGGTGCACGAAGGTTGTGATGAACCTGGTAAATAAGAAAAGAGAGGCGTACAGAAGGTTCAGAGAGCTAGGAGGTGTTAAGGATTTAGAGGAGTATACGCGATGTAGGAAGGAGCTTAAGAAGGAAATTAGGAGAGCGAGAAGGGGTCATGAGAAGACCTTGGCGGGTAAGATTAAGGAGAATCCCAAGGCTTTCTACAAATATGTCAAGAGTAAAAGGATGAGATGTGAAGGCATAGGACCCTTAAAAGGTGAAGGGGGAAAAGTTTGTGCGGAACCGTTAGAAATGGCGGAGGTGCTTAATGAATACTTTACCTCGGTATTCACGGTGGAAAGGGATCTGGGTGGTTGTACTGCTGGATTGCGGAGGACAGAAAGGATCGAGCATGTGGACATAAAGAAAGAGGATGTGTTGGAACTATTGAATGGCATCAAGGTTGGTAAGTCGCCGGGACCGGATGGGATGTACCCCAGGTTACTGTGGGAGGCGAGGGAGGAGATTGCGGAGCCTTTGGCGATGATCTTTGCATCGTCGATGGAGACGGGAGAGGTTCCGGAGGATTGGAGGATTGCGGATGTGGTCCCTATATTCAAGAAAGGGAACAGGGACAGCCCGGGAAATTACCGACCGGTGAGTCTAACCTCAGTGGTTGGTAAGTTGATGGAGAGGATCCTGAGAGACAGGATTTATGATCATCTAGAGAAGTTTAGTATGATCAAAAGTAGTCAGCACGGCTTTGTCAGGGGCAGGTCGTGCCTTACGAGCCTGGTTGAGTTCTTTGAAAATGTGACCAAGCACATTGACGAAGGAAGAGCGGTGGACGTGGTCTATATGGACTTCAGCAAAGCGTTCGATAAGGTCCCCCATGCAAGACTTCTTGAGAAAGTGAGAGGGCATGGGATCCAAGGGGCTGTTGCCTTGTGGATCCAGAACTGGCTTGCCTGCAGAAGGCAGAGAGTGGCTGTGGAGGGGTCTTTCTCTGCATGGAGGTCAGTGACCAGTGGAGTGCCCCAGGGATCTGTTCTGGGACCCTTGCTGTTTGTCATTTTCATAAATGACCTGGATGAGGAAGTGGAGGGATGGGTTGGTAAGTTTGCTGACGACACCAAGGTAGGTGGTGTTGTGGATAGTTTGGAGGGATGTCAGAAGTTGCAGCGAGACATAGATAGAATGCAAGACTGGGCGGAGAAGTGGCAGATGGACTTCAACCCGGATAAGTGTGTAGTGATCCATTTTGGCAGATCCAATGGGATGGAGCAGCAGTATAAAATGAAGGGTACCATTCTTAGCAGTGTAGAGGATCAGAAGGACCTTGGGGTCCGGGTCCATAGGACTCTTAAATCGGCCTCGCAGGTGGAGGATGCGGTCAAGAAGGCGTATGGCGTACTAGCCTTCATTAATCGAGGGATTGAGTTTAGGAGTCGGGAGATAATGCTGCAGCTTTATAGGACCCTGGTTAGACCCCACTTGGAGTACTGCGCGCAGTTCTGGTCACCTCATTACAGGAAAGATGTTGAAGCCATTGAAAGGGTGCAGAGGAGATTTACAAGGATGTTGCCTGGATTGGGGGGCATGCCTTATGAGGATAGGTTGAGGGAGCTTGGTCTCTTCTCCCTGGAGAGACGAAGGATGAGAGGTGACCTGATAGAGGTTTACAAGATGTTGAGGGGTCTGGATAGGGTGGACTCTCAGAGGCTATTTCCAAGGGCTGAAATGGTTGCTACGAGAGGACACAGGTTTAAGGTGCTGGGGGGTAGGTACAGGGGGGATGTCAGGGGTAAGTTTTTCACTCAGAGGGTGGTGGGTGAGTGGAATCGGCTGACGTCGGTGGTGGTGGAGGCAAACTCGTTGGGGTCTTTTAAGAGACTTCTGGATGAGTACATGGGATTTAATGGGATTGAGGGCTATAGATAGGCCTAGAGGTGGGGATGTGATCGGCGCAACTTGTGGGCCGAAGGGCCTGTTTGTGCTGTGACTTTCTATGTTCTATGTTCTATATGCTTCTCATCCCCATTTTCCTGCCTTCTCCCCATAACCCTTCAACCCATTACCAATTAAAAATCTGTCTAACTCCTCCTTAAATTTACTCACTGTCCCAGCATCCACTGCACTTTGGGGTAACGAATTCCACAGATTCACAACCCCTTTGAGAGAAATAGATTCTCCTCAACTCTGTTTTAAATTTGCTACCCCTTATCCTAAGACTATAATCTCTCGTCCCAGAATGCCCCATAAGAGGAAGCCTCCACTCCACGTCTACTTTATCCATACCTTTTATCATCTTGTATACCTCAATTTGATCTCCCCTCATTCTTCTAAAGTCCAGAGAGTGTCGGCCTAAACTGTTCAATCTCTCTCCATACGACAAACCCCTCATCTCTGGAATCAATCTCGTGAACCTCCTCCGAACTGCTTCCAATGCCACTACATCTTTCCCCAAATACGGGGACCAAAACTCGGTACAATACTCCAGGTTGAATGTTGCAACTAGGTTTTTTTTGGGTTACTGATGTTCATCTGGTTTTGGCATTTGTTTGTGTGGTTTCCAAGTATTAACGCGTGCACCAGTGAGAGTTTAGTAGGAGTCAAGTAATATAAAAAGTCAGATTTCCATCCCTTCAATTTAGTGGGTGACTGTAAGTTTTAAGAGATTGCACAGTGAGATTCAATAAGTTACATCTGTGTCCTCTGGTTTAACATGAAGCAAGGGGATGGTGGTGCAGGGGTAATGTCACTGAACATTGCTCTGGGGACACGCGTTCAAATGTTGGGGCAGCACGGTGGCACAGTGGTTAGCACTGCTGCCTCACAGCGCCAGGGATCCGGGTTCAATTCCTGCCTCAGTGACTGTGTGGAGTTTGCACGTTCTCCCCGTGTCTGTGTGGGTTTCCCCCGGGTGCTCCGGTTTCCTCCCACAGTCCAAAGATATGCGGGGTAGGTTGATTGCCCGTAGTAAATTGCCCCTTAGTATCAGGGGGATGAGCACAATAAATAAGTGGGGTTGTGGGGTTAAGGTCTGGATGGGATTGTGGTCTGTGCAGACTCAATGGGCCAAATGGCCTCCTTCTGCGCTGTAATAAGAACAAAGAACAAAGAAAATTACAGCACAGGAACAGGCCCTTCGGCCCTCCAAGCCGGCACTGACCATGCTGCCCAACTTAACTAAAACCCCCTACCCTTTTGGGTCCATATCCCTCTATTCCCATCCTATTCATGTATTTGTCAAGACGCTCCTTAAAAGTCACTACCGTATCCGCTTCCACTACCACCCCTGGCAACATGTTTCAGGCACCCACCATCCCATGTGTAAAAAATCTGCCTCGTACATCTCCTTTAAACCTTTCCCCTTGCACCTTAAACCTGTGCCCCCTAGTAATTGACTCCTCCACCCTGGGAAAAAGCTTCTGTCTATCCACTCTGTCCATGCCCCTCATAATCTTGTAGACTCCTATCAGGTCACCCCTCAACCTCTGTCGTTCCAGTGAGAACAAATCAAGTTTCTCCAACCTCTCCTCATAGCTGATGCCCTCCATACCAGGCAACATCCTGGTAAATCTTTTCTATACTCTCTCCAAAGCCTCCACATCCTTCTGGTAGTGTGACAACCAGAATTGAACACTATATTCCAAGTGCGACCTAACTAAGGTTCTACAAAGCTGCAACATGACTTGCCAATTTTTAAACTCAATGCCCTGGCTGATGAAGGCAAGCATGCCATATGCCTTCTTGACTACCTTCTCCACCTGCATTGCCACTTTCAGTGACCTATGTACCTGTACACCCAGATCCCTTTGCCTACCAATACTCTTAAGGGTTCTGCCATTTACTGTATATTTCCTCTCTGTATTGGACCTTCCAAAATGCACATTTGTCCGGATTAAACTCCATCTGCCACCTCTCCGCCCAAGTCTCCAACTGATCTATATCTTGCTGTATGATGGTCCTCATCGCTATCCGCAAATCCACCAACCTTTGTGTCGTCCGCAAACTTACTAATCAATCCAGTTACATTTTCCTCCAAATCATTTATATATATTACAAACAGAATGATTCTATGATTCTATAAACCCCAACATGGTGGTTGTTGTCAGAGTGGTTAGCATTGGTGCCTCACAGCACCAGGGAATGGGGTTTGATTCCGACCTTGGGTGACTGTGTGTAGTTTGCACATTCTCCTCGTGTCTGCGTGGGTTTCCTCCAGGTGCTCTGGTTTCCTCCTACAGTCCAAAGATGTACAGTTAAGATGGACTGGCCATGCTAAATTGGCCCTTGCATCGGGATTTTAGGACCTTGATCAGGCGAGGCTCGTAAAATCCCACCCAAAGCCAATGAAGAATTCCGTTCTGCGTGCCTCCCCGGAATTGGGGCGGACGAGGTGGTAAAAGTCTGGCATTAGTGTTCAAAGATGTGTAGGTTAGGTGGAATTAGTGTGGGCTTACTGAGGGGGGAGGTGGTGGGGAGGGCCAGGTAGGAAGTTGTTTTGGAGAGCCAGTATAGAATTGATAGGTTGAATGGCCTCTTTCTGCACTGTAGGGTTTCTATGAATTCTAATAAAATGTCGAATATAAACCTAGTGTTAGTAATGGTGACTGTGAAACAATCGTCAATTGTTGTAAAAACCCATCTGGTTCACCAATGTCCTTTAGGGAAGGAAATCTGCCATCCTTACCCGGTCTGGCCTACATGTGACTCCAGACCCACAGCAATGTGGATGAATCTTAACTGTTCTCTGAAATGGCCACTCAGTTCAAGGGCAGTTACGGATAGACAGCAAATGTCATGAAAGAATACATATTTTAAAAATGCTCTGGGTGGGATTTTCCGGCCGCGCTCGTTCCGAGACCGGAAAATCCTGCCTGAGGTCAATGGACCTTTGTATGCTCCTGTCTCACCCGCTACGATCCCCACGGCGGTTGGGATGGAAAAATTCTGCCCTCTGTGTTTGTTTATCTGTGCCACCGGAATTCTCCGGTTTCACACTCCGCACCATCACTGCCAGTGAGACCGGGGAATTTATCGCTCATCTAAATCCCATTTACTGCAGTGGGACTGGAAAATCCCAGCCACGTGGGCGAGGTCAGAGAGCTCCGGCCATTATGTCTGTGAGATTTCCCCTTATCACTGCCTTTTCCTTTGTGCTTGACCTCTCTTCAATTTTTAAGTCTTGGGTTGGGACCCGTACGAATTGGCCAACTCAGGACAGTGGGCACTGGATATGCTCTCAAAGCTGACAGGCCAATAGGGGGAGGCCTTCCAGGATAGAAGGGGCTGCAGCCTGCCATGGCAGGTAAGGGAAAGAGAGGGCCCTTCCATCTTTATGTACCCTCTGAGGAAGGTTTAAAACTTTCAATTTAAAAAATGGCCACGGGCTGGCCTGTGACCAGGTAGGCCGGAAGGATCCCAAAATGTATCTGGAGTTCTAGCCCTTAGTCTGCTGCCTTGAGGAGGCCTTCAGGCAGATGATCTGCTATCAAAACTGCAGTGGGCTGCAGTGTAACTGGAAAATTCTCATCAAACACTGATAATTGATCGTAACTTTAAAAACATTTTTATTCATTTGTGGGACATGGATGTCACTGGCTGACTAGCATTTATTGCTCATTCCTTGTTGCCCTTGGAGAGCAGTTGAGAGTCAACCACATTGCTGTGATCTGGAGTAACATGTAGGCCAGACCAGGAAAGGACAACAAATTTCCTTCCCTAAAGGGCATTAGTGAACCGGATGGGTTTTTCTGACAACCGACAATGGTTGCATGGTCATCAGTAGATTCTTATTCCAGATTTGTTTTTAAAATTGAATTCAAATTCCACCATCTGCCCTGGTGGAATTTGAACTCAGGTCCCCAGAACATTATCTGAGTTTCTGGATTAATTGTCTAGCGAGAATACCACTAGGCCATCACCTCCTTTGCCTTCAATTAAATTTAATTGGCTACCTGCCTCTGACCTCGCCTCTGGGGAAAATGACCTGGAGGTGGGATGGTTCGGGTTAGGTTGATTGACCATGCTAAATTGTCCGTTAGTGTCAGGGGGATTAGCAGAGTAAATACGTGGAGTTACTAGGATAGGGCCTGTCAGTGCAGGCTCGATGGGCCGAATGGCTTCCTTCTGCACTCTAGGGATTCTGGGATTCTGTGACATTGAGGGATATGGTGATAGTGCAGATGGATGACTTTAAGGAAGATCAGCCATGATCTACTTCAATGGTGGAGCAGGCTCAAAGGGCCGAATGGCCTACTTCTGTTCCTATATTCATATGTTCGGGCAGCAGCGCCTGGTAATGTTTCGGAGCAAAAGAACTGCCAGTGTCCGATTGGTCTGCAGCTCCTGATAAGCAGGGTTCCTGTCCCGGGGTCCTTCACCCTGGGGAAGGCCTGTTGCTGGCCACTTTAGTGCCTGAGAGGAACTTAATGTTGGCAGACTCTCCCAGAGGAGGCAATGTGGGTCTCTCGCTGGCTCTCCAGTTAACAGGGAGGTGACGCCCGAAGCCTCCATAAAATCCTTCCCCATTGTTTCCCCATCACTGAAGTTAAACTGACTGCCCTGAAGTTGTTTCGCATGGTGGTACGGTGGCAGAGCGGTTAGCATTGCTGCTTCACCAGGGACCTGGGTTCGATTCCTGGATTGGATCACCGTGTGGAGTTTGCACTTTCTCCCCGTGTCTGCGTGGGTTTCCTCCGGGTGCTCCGGTTTCCTCCCACAGTCCAAATGACGTGCTGGTTAGGTGCATTGGCCGTGCTAAATTCTCTCTCAGTGTACCCGAACAGGTGCTGGAGTGTGGCAACTGGGGAATTTTCACAGTTACTTCATTGCATTGTTAATTTAAACCTACTTGTGACAAAAATTAATAAACATTCCGACACCTCCACTGCAACAAAGGATTCATTACTCTAGCAGTCTCGGAACATTATCATTCGAGAAAGATCAACTTACTGCAAGGTAGGTCCATTCAAAAGTCTGATGGCAGCAGGGAAGAAGCTGTTCTTGAGTCGGTTGGTACGTGACCTCAGACTTTTGTGTCTTTTTCCCGACGGAGGAAAGTGGAAAAGAGAATGTCCGGGGTTCGTGGGGTCCTTAATTACGTTGGCTGCTTTTCCGAGGCAGCGGGAATGAATCTTGCGTACCAACCGACTCAAGAACAGCCTCTTGCCTGCTGCCATCAGGCTTTTGAAAGGACTTACCTTATATTATGCTGATCTTTCTCTATACCCTAGCTGTGACAGGAACACTATATTCTGCACCCTCTCCTTTCCTTCCCCCCTATGTTCTCTATGAACGGTATGATTTGTATAGCGTGCCAGAAACAATAATTTTTGCTGTTTCCTAATACATGTGACAATAATAAATCAAATCAAAATTTAGCTTCTCTATCAATGATTTGCACATTTAATATTTAAGTGCAACTAACTATGATAATAAATTTAATAAATTATGACTAAATGGGTGGGACTTTATGGCCTTGCTCGACCCGAAACCGTAAAATCCGGCCCAAAGTCAACTGACCTTTCCATGGTCCCCTGCTCCGATTCCTGTGGGGACGGGACGCTAAATTTCCGGCAAATAAGTTCAATTCTGACTCCTTTAACAATTGCAAATGAGAACGGCTGATTGGAAGTGTTTTCCAAACTAAATTTAAGTTTATTTATTATTGTCACAAGTAGGCTTACATTTAACACTGCAATGAAGTTACTGTGAAAATCCCCTAGTCGCCACACTCCGGCACCTGTTTGGGTACACTGAGGGAGAATTTAGCATGGCCAATGCGCCTAACCAGCATGTCTTTCGGACTGTGTGAGGAAACCGGAGGAAACCCACACAGACACGGGAAGAATGTGTAGACTCTGCATAGACCCCAAGCTGGGTGTCGAACCTTGGTTCCTGGTACTGTGAGGCAGCAGTGCTAACCACCGTGCCACCCTAACTTCTTTGACAATTGGCTTCTTTAACAATTGGCAGATAACAAAGGCTGATGGGAAGTGTGTTCCAAACTGGTGCATGTAAGATAGGGTTGACAAGCCAAATTAATGCATTATTAGCTTCCTGATGCAGATTGGAAACTTTCTCAGTTTCTCTATGGGGTGCAGCAGCTAATGGTCTGTCCAATGCCCATGATGGATATTCTTGTAAGAGTATCAATATAAATGTTCTTACAACATCCGTTAGCGAACAAGGACTGACTGTTTCCCTGAGTGTTTGCACATGTTAGATTCACTACAATCACAACTGCTTTCAGCACCCCCCCTCGTAGTTGATGGAAACACAAAGTAGATAGTCTGTTTATGAAAGAATTGATGTATTTATAAGCCCAGCGACAGTTACCTGACAATGATTGAGGAGGACTGTCGCTGGAAGATTAGGTTTCAGAGGGAGGGGATTTCCAGATGGTGTCAATCGCTTCAGGAAGGCCTGCAGACACCCTCACACTCAGGAACGGCGCTGAGACCAACTGCTAAGGTGGGCGCAGCACTTCACTTTAAAATGATGTCTGAATAAATCTGCACCTGGCTGATGTGGAGAGACAGTGTTTGACCACTTGGTGGTGGTATCATACTGTAACTGGACAATTCCTAATCTAATTCCACCCCGACAGCACATTTATCATGGATTGAGTTACTGAGTCCCGGACATTGCATTAAAAGGGGTGTTTTCTCACTATTGGGAATTTGGATAAAATGAAAGTCCCTCGTATGATCACTTATCAACAGTAGTAAAGGTGGTAGTTTAAAAGTGCTGGTTGCAAACTTCATTTTGTTCTGTCAAATGATCAGGCAGGGGACGAGGCTCGCCATTGCGCTGGGGGTGTGCTGATACCTGCGATGGTGGTTTGCCCAGGCAAGGGCAGAGTAAGTTAGCCAGTGAGGTAAAACCGAGGCTTTACCTGATGCAACTTTTCAAAGCCATCTCGACTGCTTGGTAAGATGAAGCGTCAGATCAAGCCCAGGAGGGGGTGAAATGCCTCATCCTGACAGCTTGGATCTTGTTTGATCGAGCCCAAGATGGGATGCAATGTCTTGTCAGCTTGGATCTGGTTTGTCCCTCATGTGGGGGCGGCATGTTGGCACAGTGGTTAGCACTGCTGCCTCACAGTGCCAGGGACCTAGGTTCGATTCTGCCCTCGGGTCACTGTGTGGCGTTTACATGTTCTCACTGTGTTTGTGTGGGCTTCTTCTGGGCGCTCCGGTTTCCTCCCACAATCTGAAAGACGTGCTGGTTAGGAGCATTGGCCATACTAAATTCTCCCTCAGTGTACCCGAACAGGCGCTGGAGTGTGGGGATTAAGGGATTTTCACAATAACTTCATTGCAGTGTTAATGTAAGCCTACTTGTGACACTAATACTTAAACTTTCAAAAATGATTGGACTTAATCTGAATTGGCTTTTTCGATTAGAAATAAAGTACAGGAAGTTACCAAAAAAACCCAGAAAACAGATTTTTGAGATAACTCGTAAGCTCTTTGTTGGCTTGAGGGGTTAAAGACAGAGGTGCTTTGCGGTGCTCAAATGAGGAGAGGGTGCAAAGTAAGCATGTGGGAGGGCACTGTGTGCCTGGTGGAAGAGGATGACACCCTAGCCTGGATTTTTGGCTCTTGCTGGGGCTGGGGGGCAGAGCCAGGCAGGAGTCAGTATGCCAGTTCCCCAGTGCCATTCCGCCTCTGGATAATTTTTATGGAGGCAGGATTGGAGGCTGGCAGGGTTATCTGCCCATAGGCAGTGGGTCATCCATATGGCTCACTAACAGCCTGATTGTTGTCAATTAAAAGTGGCCAATTGGAAGTTTCCAGGTTGGCGCAGATGGCGTGGGGGGGATGGGGGAGGGTGGGGGGAGAGCCGTTTAGGTGTCTTGGGCCAGCAATGGAGGCAGGTATGGAGACCCTCTCTACCTCTCTGGCAGCAGAAGTAACCAGAGATCGCCCTCTAGAGAGTCTTGGCTCCTTCCCCCTACACAGTGGCAGGCTGGCTGCAAAAAAAACATTTTTTTACAGAGAAATATATAAGATAGGAACAGGAGGAGGCCATTTGGCCCTTCGAGCCTGCTCCACCATTCATCACGATCATGGCTGATCGCCCAACTCAATAGCCTAATCCTGCTTTCTCCCCATAACCTTGGATCCCATTTGCCCCAAGTGCTATATCGAGCCGCCTCTTGAATGCATTCAATGTTTTGGCATCAACTACTTCCTGTGGTAATGAATTCCACAGGCTCACCACTCTTTGGGTGAAGAAATGTCTCCTCACCTCCATCCTAAATGGTCTACCCTGAATCCTCAGACTGTGATCCCTTGGTTCTGGACTCCCCCACTATTGGGACCATCCTCCCTGCATCTACCCTGTCTAGTCCTGTTAGAATTTTATAAGTCTTTTATAAGTATTTTGTTTCAATTCAAGATTTAAAATTGCTGGAGAGAGAGGTCACCTCCATCTTGCTGCACCTCTAATTGTTCAGCAAGTTTCAGGCGCCCGGCAATAGCAGAACCACTGTCTTCCAACACAACTGTCAGGGCAGGTCCATGAAAACCCCTGTGAACGCCTGCGTCCCTCTGACACTGGGTTCAGGACCAGCAAACAGTCCCAACCTCTGTCTTCTGCCTCTGAGAGGATATCCTGCCCCATGTCAGGTTGCGTTGACTGAAGTATATAAGAAATGGGCTTTTGATTTCAAGAAGAAATTAGCTCTTGGGGCTAAAGGGATCAAGGGATATTTGATTTAATTTGATTTATTATCATCACGTGTTGGGATACAGTGAAAGTATTGTTTCTTGCGTGCTACACAGACAAAACATACCGTTCATAGAATCTCAACAATGCAGAAGGAGGCCATTCAGCCCATCGAGCCTGCACCGACAACAATCCTACCGAGGCCCTATCCTCGTAACTCCACGCATTTACCCTGCTAATCTCCTTGACATTAAGGGGCAATTTAGCACGGCCAATCAATTTAATAGTAAGAGTTTTAACAACACCAGGTTAAAGTCCAATAGGTTTATTTGGTAGCAAATGCCATGGCATTTGCTACCAAATAAACCTGTTGGACTTTAACCTGGTGTTGTTAAAACTCTTACTGTGTTTACCCCAATCCAACGCCGGCATCTCCACATCAATCAATTTAACCCACACATATCTTTGGGAGGAAACCGGAGCACCCGGAGGAAACACACACAGACACGGGGAGAACATGCAAACTCCACACAGACAGTGACACGAGGTCAGAATTGAACGCAGGTCCCTGGTGTTGTGAGGCAGCAGTGCTAACCACTGTGGCACCGTGCCACCCTACATAGGGGAGAAGGAAAGGAAAGGGTGCAGAATCTAATATTACGGTTACAGCTGGGGTGTAGAGAAAGAGAAAGATCAACTTAATATGCGGGGTAGGTGGGATCAGGATATTGAATTTGATGATCAGCCATGGTCAAAATAAATGGCGGAGCAGGCTCGAAGGGCCGAATGGCCTCCTCCTGCTTCTATTTTTGTTCTGTTAAGTGGATAGAAGTGAAATGATATCATGTCACTCATTTAAAAATCATCAGATAGATTCGAGCAATGGTTTTACAGAGAACCTCATTTTTTACTGACGTGTTCTTACTTTTATTTCACACCCAGCAGTGAATCAATTATAGTCTAATTTCCTATTTTTTTTAAACTTACAATGACATTTACTTTATATTCAATTATATTAAGTAATTTTCAAACACGGTTGTAATCGACTGACTTGAGTTAAATTTAATTTCCTTCTCTGCAGGCACTGTTCATACATATTGGTGGTTAATGGTGGGTAGTTTTTCGAGTACATACTGGAAGAGTAAGACACAGTCATTGCCAGAAAACCACAACAGGTTCCACCCCGGTGCACATCTCCGCCCCCCCCCCCCCCCCCCGCCACCCCCCTGCCGCTGAGCAAGAACCGATCAAGCTCTGCCTTAAAAGTAGTCAAAAAACGGGTTTTGCGGCCTCGCTCGAGCGAGACCGGAAATTCCCCCCCGAGATCAACGGAAATTTCCATTGTCCGCCCCTCGCCCGCTCCCATTCCACGGTGGGCGGGGCGATAGAATTCCGGCAAAAGACTCTGGACAGAATTTCCCCGAATATCGGCAAGGTGTGACAGCGGCCAGGAAAAATGGTACTGAAGCCATCGGCATTAATGGCGGCTTTCGCTGCTATATAACTTGGTTAAAACAAGTGGCAAGGGGCGGGTTCCACAATGTGACACTGGCAATCGGGGCGCTATTTGTAAAGGCTGCTCCAGTGTACAGACATTAAACAGAACTCTCCGCTATGCCAACATTTATTGCCTTTCCCTAATTGCCCTTGAACTGAGTGGCTTGCTGGGCCATTCCAGACGGCAGTTAAGAATTAATCACATTGCTGTGGGTCTGGAGTCACATGTAGGCCAGACCAGGGAAGGATGGAAAATTTCCTTCCCTACAGGACATTACTGAACCAGATGGGTTTTTCCAACAATCACCAATGGTTTCATAGTCATCATTAGACTTCTAATTCCAGATTTTTATCGAATTCAAATCCAAAAGCAGCAAGGTGGCACAGTGGTTAGCACTACTGCCTCACAGCGCCAGGGACCAGGGTTCGATTCCCATTAGGTCACTGTCTGTGTGGAGTTTGCATGTTCTCCCTGTGTCTGCGTGGGTTTCCTCCGGGTGCTCCGGTTTCCTCCCACAGTCTGAAAGATGTGCTGGTTAGGTGCATTGACCCGAACAGGCACCGGAGTGTGGCGACGAGGGGAATTACACAGTAACTTCATTGCAGTGTTAATGTAAGCTTTACTTGTGACTAATAGATGAACACACAGAGTACTTTGTCCATCCCTGCCTCGACCTACTCCTGCTCCTATTTTCTGTTTCTAATTAGCTCTAATTCATGTGTGGCTCCTGACTCAGTGACTGTCAGTAATATATTTGACTGCGCTACGGGGGGTACAACATAGCAAAGTGCAATATTTCCCTCACCTTCCATGTTAATTGCATGTTAATTGTATCTAGGTGGTGGGCATTAACTGGGGATTTACTTGAACCCTTGCAAATAGGAGCAGCCTGAAACTAAGGGTAAGGAGACGCATGCTTATAACTTGTGTCACTATTACTAAATGATTATATGGAGGATTGGCTCCAGTTCTATTCTTTACCACAAGGTTTTCTGGACTGAGATACTGAACAAAGAACAAAGAACAGTATGGTACAGGAACAGGCCCTTCGGCCCACCAAATCTGTGCTGACACATGAGGACTTTCTAAACTAAAGGCCTTTTGTCTCTACGTGGTCCGTATCTCTCTATTCACTGCCTATTCATGTATCTGTCAAGATGCCTCTTAAACATTGCCATTCTATCTGCTTCTACCACCTCCTCTGGCAGCGCATTCCAGGCGCTTACCACCCTCTGTGTAAAAAAAGTTGCCTTTCACATCTTCTTTAAACTTAAACTAGGGCGGCACGGTGGCAGAGTGGTTAGCACTGCTGCCTCACGGTGCCAGTGACCAGGGCTTGATTCCCGGCTTCGGTCACTGTCTGTGCGGAGTCTGCACATTCTCCCCATGTCTGTGTGGGTTTTCTCCAGGTTGGCTCCTGTTTCCTTCCACAGTCTGAAGGACGTGCTGGTTAGGTGCACTGGCCATGCTAAATTCTCCCTCAGTGTACCCAACCTGGTGCTGGAGTGTGGCGCCTAGGGGATTTTCACAGTAACTTCATTGCAGTGTTAATGTAAGCCTACTTGTGACACTAATAATAAATAAACTTAAACTATTCCCCTTCTATCTTAAACCTATGTCTCCTAGTAATTGACATTTCTACCCTGGGAAAAAGACTCCGACTATCCATTCTGTCCGTGCCTCTCATAATTTTGTAAACTGTATTCGCATATTTGCCCTTTGAGCAGGAGAGTGATAACAAATGGAAACCTTGGGTGGCTTTTACTGTCCCTAGTTTGAGGATGCTGTTTCCAATTGCTGCACTCCGACCCTTCTCCTGACTGGAATCAGCTGACTCTCAGCAGGCCAAGAATCAAGCCTGGGACTTGCTTACTTTGTGTGGCCCGGTCTAATATCCATGGGAAATAAGGCTGGCAACTTCCAGCCCACTTACTTCCATAAAATTCAGACACCTCTAAATCTGTCACTGAAAATTTTAAGATTTGAAACTTGACAGTTTTAACTTCAGCTGCCAGATGAATAGTCTTGTAACTTGCTGTCTAAATCATGGCAAGGAATTGGTTTAGCTCAGTTGGCTGGATGACTGGTTTATGATGCACAGATGTGCCAACAGCGTGGGTTCAATTCTTGTACTAGCTGAGATTATTCATGAAGACCCCTTGCCTAAGGTGTGGTGATTCTCAGGTTAAAATCACCACCAGTCAGCTCACGGCCTCAAAGGGGAGAGCAGCCTATGATCATTTGGGACTATGGCGACTTTACCTAATGGTGAGGTTGTATTGGCCATTGTCTAAGTGGGAATGTTAGAGGCACAGAAACACAGGTAAACCGGAAAATCCTTAGGTTTCTACCTGGGATGTGTCTCTTTGTCTACCTCCTTGCTGAAGTGCAGTGAACAGTATGAAGTTGTTGTATTTGTACAATGGACACAAACTAATCTT
This sequence comes from Mustelus asterias, assembly GCF_964213995.1. Classification (NCBI taxonomy): domain Eukaryota; kingdom Metazoa; phylum Chordata; class Chondrichthyes; order Carcharhiniformes; family Triakidae; genus Mustelus; species Mustelus asterias. Next base: position 115,061,188 of record NC_135810.1, read on the forward strand.
GCTCACAGGAAGTTATGTTTTGTTCATTTCTGTAATAAATTCACGGAGACAGAAGTCCCTTCACCAAAATCCCTTTATTTACAATTCCAGCAGCAGTACACAGAGTGCTATCAGTCAGCAGTCTACCTTTGGGAGTGCCAGAGAAACTGACACTCCCAGTTAAATACAAAGTAAAATCTCTCTAATTGGCCCATCAATTGATCACTTAATCAGGGAGTTTTGTATTCTAATAGGCCAACTTCAATGGCCTGATTGAAGCCATTACAATTTCCATGGGAGTCACCTTTTAAAGAGTCCGTTATTACTGCCAACCAACCTGCCCGACATTAAAAATGTACCATTGCAAGCATGGGATTGCATTCCTTCACGGTTTAATTGCTGAAGATTTTTTAAAAATTGTATAATGACCTTCTCTTTTACATTTCAGCACCGTCAGCATTTTAGAAAACTTTCCAGATGAAATAATTAAAAATCTAAACACACAGAGAGCAAGTTTAACAAATGGCAGGTGCTTTTCAATTTGCCACTGCGACCTTCAGATGTAAAATGTTGCACTTAATGATGCAATGAGCTGAACAAAGCCAAAGTTTATTTGTCACAAGTAAGGCTTACATTAACACTGCAATGACGTTACTGTGAAATTCCCCTAGTCGCCACAGTCTGGGTCAGCACCTCTTTCAGAATGTGAGAGGAAACCGGAGCACTCGGAGGAAACCCACGCAGGCACGGGGAGAACGTGCAAACTCCACACTGACAGTGACCCAAGCTGGGAATCGAATCCTGGCACCATGAGGCAGCAGTGCTAACCACTGTGCTACCGTGCAGCACCAGGGACCTGGGTTCGATTCCCGGCTTGGGTGACTGTGTGGAGTTTGCACGTTCCCCCCGCGTCTGCGTGGGTTTCCTCCGGGTGCTCTGATTTCCTCCCATACATAAGAATGATGAATGTGGCAGAGGCTCAGAACACGATATCCACTGCAGAGTTACAGAGATCAGTGGGAATAATTCGACAGCTCTTTCAAAGAGGCTTGGTGGGCCAGATTACTGTATGATTCAGGATCAGACTGAAAGAGCAGCAGTCTAAAACTGCTCTTATATTTACACCTTCCACGGGCAACACGGTGGCACAGTGGTTAGCGCTGCTGCCTCACAGCGCCAGAGACCCGGGTTCAATTCCCGGCTTGGGTCACTGTCTGTGTGCAGTCTGCACCTACTCCCCGTATCTGCGTGGGTTTCCTCAGGGTGCTCCGGTTTCCTTCCACACTCTAAAGATGTGCAAATTAAGTGGATTGGCCATACTAAATTGCCCCTTAGTGTCCCAAGATGTGTAGGTTAGGGGGATTAGCGAGGTTAATACTTGGGATTACGGGGAACAGGTCTGAGTGGGATTTCCCCTTCGTGTCAGGGGGATTACGTGGGGTTACAAGGATAGGGCCTGAGAGGGGTTGTTATCAGTGCAGAGTCGATGGGTCGAATGGCCTCTTTCTGCACTGTCGGGATTCTATGTTTCTACGATTCTAAATTCTCTTTCAGTGTACCCGAACAGGCGCCGGAGTGTGGCAACTAGGGATTTTCACAGTAACTTAATTGCAGTGTTAATGTAAGCCTTACTTGTGACACTAATGAATAAACTTTAATAAACATTCCGACACCTCCACTGCTACAAAGGATACATTACTCTCGCAGTCTTGGAACATTATCATTAGTGAATGACGTCTGAATTTAATTTCACGGTCCCATTTCCTTTCTAACTTGCTTATTATATATTGCAAATCAACATATAATCCTCTGGCTCCTGCTTTTTAAAACATTCTCAATCCCATGACAAAAAGCCAGTACTTTTTTGTATTCTTTCATGGGATATGTATCCCTAATTACCCTTGAACTGAGTGGCTTGCTAAGCCATTTCAGAGTCAACCACATTGCTGTGGGTCTGGAGCCATTTGTATGGTGGACCAGGTAAGGATGGCATATTTCCTTCCCGATGGGTGAACTAGATGGGTTTTATGACAATCGACAATGGTTTCATGATCATCATTAGACTTTTAATTCCAGATTGTTATTGAATTCAAATTCCACCATCTGCCATGTTGGGATTCGAACCTGGACCCCAGAGTAATAACCTGGGTCCCTAGATTACTAGTCCATTGACAATACCACCACGCCACTGCCTTCCCCTAACCCCTATTTGATTTACTCTTCCCTCCATTTCCTATCCATCCAGTCTATACCCCTCATAATTCACTTCAATCAGGACCCCCCACCCCCATTCAACCTTCTCTAAAGAAAACAACCCAAGTCCATCCAGACTCTCTTAATAGGTCAAATGTTCCATCCCAGGCAACATCCTGGTGAATCTCCTCTGCACCCTCTGCAGCACATTCATAGAATCATGGAATTCCTACAGTGCAGAAGGAGGCCATTCAGTCCATCGAGTCTGCACTGACCACAATCCTACCCAGGTCCTGTTCCCGTAACCCCACACATTTACCCTGCTAATCCCCCTGACACTCGGGTCAATTTTATCATGGCCAGTCAACCTAACCCGCACATCTTTGGACATCATTACACGATTGTTGTCTGAGTAATAAATTTGTCTTTGGTGAACCCACCCGGGTCTGAATCTCGGGGAATTATTTAACAGCGTTTAAAACATTTCCTCACATTTATCAGTGTTAATTGAATCATTCCCGGCCAGGGTGGTGGTGGGAGTGTGCGATGGTCCTGAGGTGAGGTAGGGTGAAGATCAGCCAAGGCTCTCACTCCAATATTGGGAGCTTCCTGCATATTTCTGTCCTGCCGCAAACATGCTTCAGGCTGAAGAGCAGCATTGTGCCTTTCACATCTGTTTTGCTCTTCGCAGTGCGGCTGTGTGCATGTCAGCTCTACACTGTGTTGAAAATGACTTGGCCATTTTCCACTGGGCTGCTCTTCAGAATGTGACTCCGGTGTTTGGAAAGATACTGGAATGATGCGCCGTTCTTTACAATGTCACTGTGTTCTTCACAGTGTAAGAACGTCTTGGCTCTCCCCCGGCGCATTGGATGGCTTGGTGTTTTTTTTTTAACACAGTGTTGTAATGGTCCGCCGTTCTTTACAATGCTCCTGTGTTCTTCACAGTGCTTTGGACGATCTTCAGAGTGAGTGGAGGGCCTGGCTGTTCCTAATTGTTCTCAATCACCCGAAGAATGATTCCATTGTTCAAAGATACACCAGACCCATATCTGAAATTGGAAAGTCATAGAGTTCTACAGCACAGAAACAGGCCCTTTGGCCCATCAAGCGCACACCACCCAACTATTCTAATCCCATGAAAGGGATAACCAAAGAGATAACTACATAATTTGTTTATCATTTTACATTGAGTTATATTACATTCCCAGCCCTTCCACTCTATTGGTTTATGATGACATTTATGCACTTTGTTAGGGTTTCTACCTACCCCTTCCTGATCAACCGCTGTCTCACAAAAGCAGCCAGCTCAATTAAGGACCCCACGCACCTGGACATACTGTCTTCCATCTTCTTCCGTCAGGAAAAAGATACAAAAGTCTGAGGTCACGTACCAACTGACTCAAGGACAGCTTCTTCCCTGCTGCTGTCAGACTTTTGAGTGGACCTATCTTGCACTAAGCTGATCTTTCCCTACACCTTAGCTATGACTGTAACACTACATTCTGCACTCTCTCTTCTCTTTCTCTATGAACGGTATGCTTTGTCTGTATAGCGTGCAAGAAACAATACTTTTCATTGTATACTAATACATGTGACAATAATAAATCAAATCAAATCAACCTTCCCAACATTGTTATTACAATGTGTTTCCTCAGAGTGATTTGTGAGCAAAGAACCTGTGTGTGTATGTAGTCTCTATTTACATTTGCAAGTGTTTCAACTTAAAAATAGCCAACAACAAAGTTTCAGTCTTAAGGAAGATAAAGGTTGATTTATTATAAAACTACCACGGGAAGTTACTGAAGTAAAAGTTGTAAAGTTACTAACTGAACATCAGCAAAGATTAAATGCAGATAAGGATAACATATACTTACAAAGTTAAATTCTGATCAGCCCTTTAAAATATTACTGCAGCCCTATAGCTTGCAGTTGAAGTGTTGGTTGCCTGGAGTGAAGGGTTGCAGTTAAAGAATTGCGTTCAGCAGCTGTGATGTCTCCTGTAGTCAATTAGTCAGTGTTTCCCTCTGCAGGTGGACTCAACAGGTCAAGTAAATTTTGAGGCAGAGGGAGAGAGGGAAAAGGGCCGGAATCCTTCAGCCGTTCACGCTGGTGGGATTCTCTGGTCCCGCCGTCAGCACAACCCCACCCACGGGTTTCCCGCCAGCGTGGTGTTACATCAATGGGAATTCCCATTGACAGCGGCAGGACCAGAGAATCCCGCCGCTAGCAAACAACGCGCCACCACCCTCCGGTGGGAAACACGCAGCTGGGAGGCCGGAGAATCTCATGCAAGGTTCCTTGTCCCTCACCTGGGACAAGTCCCTCTGTTATAATGAGAGTTGAAGTTTGCTTGGATTCCCTTCAGTTGAATAACAAGTTGATTTTCTGGATATCTCCCGCTCCATCCTCCCTTGGCCAAGAACCCTCTCTGATGATGTGACTCAGAGTTCTTTCTGGGGGGTTTGGCACACATGGCTTTCACAACTTGTCTTTATCAAAACCAAAGCAAAATGGTGGTCACGTCAATTTCAAATGAGCCATTGTTCCACTAGGCGGAAAAGGCTAACCATGCTGGAGTTGCGTTAAAGTATTTTCCTGGCAACGGGCTCTTTCAGAAGCTAAGGAGTCCTCACACAGACAGAAGGTTCAAGGCACAACCCTGGAGGAGTCTTGCAGTGTAATGACTCTATGATAAGTTCTGGAGATAACAGAGTCTGCTTAGCTATGAGGAGAAATTGAATAAACTGGGATTGTTTTCCCTGGAAAGACAGAGGCTGAAAGGCGACCTGATCGAAATTTATAAAATTATGAGAGGTATCGATAGGGTGAACAGTTGGAAGTTTTTTACCCAGGGCAGGAATGACAACTACGAGGGGGCACAAGTTCAAGATAAGGGGGGAAAGGTTCAGTGGAGATGTGCGGGGGAAGGTTTTTACACAGAGGGTGGTGGGGGCCTGGAATGCACTGCCAAGTGAGGTGGTTGAGGCAGATAGATTAGCGACAATTAAGGCTTATCTGGATAGACACATGAACAGACGGGGAATAAAGAGATATAAGTGGTAGGTCTAGATAGGACAACATGATCGGAGCAGACTTGAAGCGCCGAAGGACTTGTTCTGTGCTGTACTCTTCATTGTTCTTTGTTCTTGATAGGGACCCAACAAACAAAGAAAGGTGCCAAGGTCTGTCCATAACGCCATTTTGAAAAGAACTTTTAAACACAATTTAAGGATTTGAAAGCTAAAAGGTATCTTTGAAAACACTTGTCCCTAAAATCCATCATTTCATAATTAAACACTTGAGACAAACATTTGGTTTCCTTCTCCCTCATGCACGTACTTAGCTTTCCCTTAAATACATCGATGCTATTAGCCTCAATTTCTCCATGTGACAGTGAGATCCAACTTCTAAGCACTCTGCATGGGTAAAGAGGTTTCTCCTGAATTCCTTATTGGATTTATTTGTGACCACCTTATATGTATTCCCTGCTTCTGGTCTCAATAGCAAGTGAAAAAATGTCTTCTATCTATGTTATCCCCTTTCATAATCATGTCATTTCTTGGTCTTCTGTTTTCAGAAAAAAGAGCTCCAGTCTGTTCAATCTTTCCTGATAGGTATAAACTTTCACTATCCCCTTCCCCAATGCCTATGTATCCTTGTATAAAATTGCAGACCACAACTCTTCACATTACACCAAGCTTCCAGTTTAACGTAACTTGTGTTTTTTGTGTGAGCAGCATAGAACATAGAACATTACAACGCAGTACAGGCCCTTCAGCCCTCGATGTTGCGCCGACCTGTGAAACCAATCTAAAGCCCATCTAACCTACACTATTCCAATATCATCCATATGTTTATCCAATGACCATTTAAATGCCCTTAATGTTGGCGAGTCCACTACTGGACAATGTTCCGAGCAGACAGGGAGGAGTTGGTAGGTTAAAGGAACCGTGGTGCACGAAAGCTGTGCGGGACCGATTCGAGAAGAAAAGGAAAGCGTACAAAAGGTTCAGAGAGCTTGGCGAAGATAGGGATCTAGATGAGTGTACGGCTTGTAGGAAGGGACTAAAGAAGGAAATTAGGTGAGCCAGAAGGGGTCACGAGAAGGCCTTGGCAAGTAGGATTAAGGAAAACCCTAAGGCATTCTATAAATAGGTGAAGAGTAAAAGGATGAGACGTGAAGGAATAGGGCCTATAAAAGGTGAAGGCGGGAAAATCAGTACGGAACCAGTAGAAATGGCAGAGGTGCTTAATGAGTATTTTGCCTCGGTTTTCACAGAGGAGAAGGACATGGGTGGATGTACTGTGGGCTTGCGGTGGTCTGAAAAGATTGAGTATGTGGACTTTAACAAAGAGGTTGTGCTGGAATCTTTGAATGGCATCAAGATAGATAAGTCGCCGGGTCCGGATGGGATGTACCCCAGGTTACTGTGGGAGACGAGGGAAGAGATTGCAGAGCCTCTGGCGATGATCTTTGCGTCGTTGATGGAGACAGGAGAGGTGCCGGAGGATTGGAGGATTGCGGATGTGGTTCCTATTTTCAAGAAGGGGAATAGGGATAGCCCAGGAAATTACCGACCGGTGAGTCTAACCTCAGTGGTTGGTAAGCTGATGGAGAAGATCCTGAGGGACAAGATTTATGAGCATTTAGAAAGGTTTAGTATGCTCAAGAATACTCAGCATGGCTTTGTCAAAGGCAGATCGTGCCTTACAAGCCTGGTGGAGTTCTTCGAAAATGTGACTAAACACATTGACGAAGGGAAAGCGGTAGATGTGGTTTATATGGATTTTAGCAAGGCGTTCGATAAGGTCCCCCATGCAAGGCTTCTAGAAAAAGTGAGAGGGCATGGGATCCAAGGATCTGCTGCCCTGTGGATCCAGAACTGGCTTGCCCAAAGGAGGCAGAGAGTGTGTATAGATGGGTCTTTTTCTAATTGGAGGTCAGTCACCAGTGGTGTGCCCCAGGGATCTGTTCTGGGACCCTTGCTGTTTGTCATTTTCATAAATGACCTGGATGAGGAAATGGAGGGATGGGTTGGTAAGTTTGCCGACGACACAAAGGTTCGTGGGGTTGTGGATAGTCTGGAGGGATGTCAGAAGTTACAGAGGGACATAGATAGGATGCAAGACTGGGCGGAGAAGTGGCAGATGGACTTCAACCCTGATAAATGCGTAGTGGTCCATTTTGGCAGGTCAAATGGGATGAAGGAGTACAATATAAAGGAAAAGACTCTTAGTACTGTAGAGGATCAGAAGGACCTTGGGGTCCGGGTCCATAGGACCCTAAAATCAGCCCCGCAGGTGGAGGAGGTGGTTAAGAAGGCGTATGGTGTGCTGGCCTTTATCAATCGAGGGATTGAGTTTAGGAGTCCGGGGATAATGATGCAGCTATATAAGACTCTCGTCAGACCCCACTTGGAGTACTGTGCTCAGTTCTGGTCGTCTCATTACAGGAAGGATGTGGAAAAGATTGAAAGGGTGCAGAGGAGATTTACAAGGATGTTGCCTGGATTGAGTGGCATGCCTTATGAGGATAGGCTGTGGGAGCTCAGTCTTTTCTCCTTGGAGAGACGTAGGATGAGAGGAGACCTAATAGAGGCATATAAGATGTTGAGAGGCATAGATCGGGTGGGCTCTCAGAGGCTTTTTCCCAGGGTGGAAATGGCTGCTACGAGAGGACACAGGTTTAAGGTGCTGGGGTGTAGGTACAGGGGAAATGTTAGGGGGAAGTTTTTCACACAGAGGGTGGTGGGCGAGTGGAATCGGCTGCCGTCAGTGGTGGTGGAGGCAAACTCAATAGGGTCTTTTAAGAGACTCCTGGATGGGTACATGGGACTTAATAGGATGGAGGGTTATAGGTAGGCCTAAAAGGTAGGGATATGTTTGGCACAACTTGTGGGGCCGAAGGGCCTGTTTTGTGCTCTAGTTTTCTATGTTTCTATGTTGCAGGCAAGGCATTCCATGCCCTTACTACTTTCTGAGTGAAGAACCTACCTATATCTATCACCCCTCAATTTAAAGCTATGTTCCCTCATGCTAGCCATCACCATCCGAGGAAAAAGGCTCTCACTGTCCACCTTATCTAATCCTCTGATCATCTTGTATGCCTCTATTAAGTCACCTCTTAATCTTCTTCTCTCTAACGAAAACAGCCTCAAGTCCCTCAGCCTTTCCTCATAAGACCTTCCCACCATACCAGGCAACATCCTGGTAAATCTCCCCTGCACTCTTTCCAATGCTTCCACATCCTTCCTATAATGCGGCAACCAGAACTGTACGCAATACTCCAAGTGCGGCCGCACCAGAGTTTTACAGTGGTTAGCACTGCTCCCTTACAACGCCAGGGAACCAGGTTCAATTCCCAGCTTGGGTGACTGTCTGTGTGGAGTTCGCACGTTCTCCCCATGTCTGCGTGGGTTTCCTCCAGGTGCTCCGGTTTCCTCCCACAGTCCAAAGATCTGCAGGTTAGATGGATTGGCCATTCTAAATTGCCCCTTAGTGTCCAAAGATGTGTGGGTTAGGTGGATTAGCCATGCTAAATTGCCCCTCAGTGCTCAAAGATCTGTGGGTTAGGGGGATTAGTGGGATAAATGTGTGCGGTTACGGGAATAGGGCAAGGGAGTTGGCCTGGATGCGATGCTCTCTCTGAGAGTCAGTGAAGATTCGATGGGCCAAATGGCCTCCTTCTGCACTGTAGGGATTCTATGATATAATTCTCTCTCCCTAGAAATGACCTGGTGTCTGTTTTTTTTTTAATGGCCACATTAGCCCACTTTGCTTCTTTTTGAGATTAGTACTGGAATTTCACCATGGAATGGAATTCTCCGTTGGCCTTGGGCTGGATTTTATGAGCCTCACCCGAGTGAGGTTGTAAAATCCTGGCCTATGTATCTCTTGCCCATTACTGCATTTAGACTGAATTAGCCAAGCAAAACAATTGACTCACATGGGATTTGAACCCAGGTTGCCAAGACCAACACACTTAAAGTCCATTGTCTTAAACACCTTGTGCCAAGCAGATTTTATTACTCTGCTTTACAATGTGGTCTTTTCTCACTAGGGAAGGTGTGTCACCTTTACTTGAATCTCCTCCCTCCAATGGTGTAGGTCAGGGCTTCCCAAACTGTGGGTCGCGACAATCCGTGGGGTCACGAGACAGGATCCTGGGGTCTTGAGCTCTGAGGAACAAATGGCTGCCGTGGGGCTATGGCTGAACGCTAATAGGCGACAAGGTCCCTATTAAATCCTCGTGTATTTATCTATTGGTGGGTGTGACCTAATATACAGAATATAGAGCCCAGATTGCTGTTGCAAAAAAAGTCTATGAACAGGTAGGCTCTTGCTTAATAAACCTGGTCGTTGAAACAATTCTTGCCAGAATACACTGTCCCCTCCAACCACCCCATAAATGCCCGTTCAGGAGCTCTTACCTTTATTCACTGAGAGCATTTACAGAGAGCCTTTACCCAGAGTCTTTACTGAGAGTCTTTCCCGAGAGTCTTCACTCGGGCATGCAGCAGCAGCATTGGATATTGTCCTTGAAAGAGTAGCATTAAATTCTAAACCATATGGGTGTGTCCTGTCAAAATGTGCTTTTTGATTTATAAGTGTAACGCATCGGTAAGATATTGATTTACAAAACAGCCAAAGTCAGAGTGACTTACACACGGTATATGATCATAAACAGGACCCAGGAATGAGTAAAGACCATCTGGGTAATTGGAGACCTTTCAAGTTGCGAAAAAAAAACCCTCTAATCTGTGGAATCTGAAATCAAAGCTATTTTGTACTGCCCCCGCCCCCTTATTGAATCCTTCACCCACTGCAGTTCTAGAGGTGGCCACAAACTGCACTCAGGGTAATAAATGAAAGAATGTTTGACTAACCGGCGTCAATTTTAGTTTAAGCATGCATTGGGTGGTTGGGTCGTGCAGTCTGTTTGAGGCCTTTAGCCTTTGGGACCTCAGGTTTAAATCCCGTCTAGACTGCTGATATGAACGTCTGCTGGTTGCAAGAATGTTTTTTTGTGAGCTGAATTCAGTGAAATAAGAGTACAAAACTGACATTGTCAGGAATATAAAAATAGTTCTAAGGGATTAATATTTTAATTGGTGAACATTGGAAATAAGGTCTGGTTTGAAGCGGTTTTAACTTAATGTTTCTATGCCTGGAGGGGTAAAACCTATACAAAAAAAGAAAATGCTGGAAAATCTCAGCCGGTCTGACAGCATCTGTGGGGAGAGAAAAGAGTCGGTGTTTTGAGTCAGGATGACCCTTTGTCAGGGTGATCCAGACTCAAAATGTTGGGGGGAATTTTACCGGCACGTCCGCCTGAGGTTCGTACGATCCCGCCCGAGAATTCCAGCCATTGCCTCTATTCCCTCCCCACAGATGCTGTCAGACCTGCTGAGATTTTCCAGCATTTTCTGGGGGGTTTTTCCAATTCCAGCATTCGCAGTATTTTGTGTTTATCTTTGGGTAAAACCTATGGTTAGATTCATGCTGGAAAAAGGTGTTTGAATGCATGGGGGTTGGTTAAGTTCGACCTGTGTTCCTGCTGCACTTAGAGAGGGTTATGGCATGATGAGTAAATAGAAGTAAGTCAGTGTTTAGCTAAAAGAAGCCACTTTCCAGAAGATGGGTAATTCCTTTATCCTTAGTTTTAACTGGAAGCCAGAGCAGTTGGAGACAGGACACTGAAGAGTGGACAGTTCTCAACTCTGCCACAAGAAGCTGGACAGGGAAAGGGAGTTGCAGAGATGCAGGCATCCTAAGAATAAGATATGATCCTGATAACCAAGGAATTGGGACAGAAATAACACTTAAGAGACCTGAAGTTAAGAGAACAGAAACCAAGGTATTGTTCGGAAGAATTCAAGGAAGAGTAAACAACGTGTCCTGAGTTAAAGAGACAATTGCAGTAACTTGATTTAAAGTTTGGTGTCATTTTAATGGGAATTGGTGTCATTGGGAATTGAGAGCTAAAGCAATTGTGAGCAGTTTTTACAGCAATCAAGGCAAAGAAATCCTAAATAGGTTGGTGTAAAATCCTGGACTGGATTCACTATTAAAAGTGGAGTGGAAGCTTTGTTTCAAAGTGTCATTTGGATAACCTGGTCTGGATTATGGAATACAAACCGCTAAGGGAAATCTTACTTATGAGAGAAGATTTTAAAGCGTGTTCTTGGGATTGGAAATTGGAAACTCTCATGTAAAATCCACAGACACTAATTTGGGTTCAGAGAGGAGTGTGTATTTGACCACAGTCATCTTGTCTGCTTAAAAGGGACTTTGTGTGTTAATGAGACCGTTGTAGTTTAAGATGTACTTTGTAATCCAGATTAGGTCACAGCTAGAGTATTGGATGCAAATATGGAATCCACATTGTCGGAGGAATGTGATAGCCCAGGAAAGGTGCAAAGGAGATTTACCAGGACGTTGCCCGGGCTGGAGAGTTTTAGTTATGAAGAGAGATTGGATAGAGATTGGAGCAGAGGAGACTAAAGGATGACATGATTGAGATGTATAAAATTACGAGGGTCATAGATAGAGTGGACAGGAAGAAACTTTTCCCCTTGGTGGAGGGATCAATGACTAGGGGGCATAGATTTACAGTAAGGGGCAGGAGGTTTAGAGGGGATGTGAGGAAAACGTTTTCACCCAGTGGGTGATGGGAATCTGGAACTCACTGCCTGGAAGGGTGATGGATGCAGAGACCCTCATAACATTTGAAAAGTACTTACATGTGCACTTGTGGTGCCAAGGCATACAAGGGTAGGGGCCAAGTGTTGGAAAATGGGATTAAAATAGTTGGGAAGTTTGTCTTTGACTGGCGCAGACACAATGGGCTGAAGGGCCATTTCATACTGTAGACCTCTATGACTCTATAATCCATGTCAATCTATAAATATGTGTTGATTTGTTAAGCTAAAGAGGGTCAGTTAGCTCAGTTGGCTGGATGACTGGTTTGTAATGTGAAGCAACGCCAACAGTGTGGGTTCAATTCCTGTTCCAGCTGAGGTTTGATGGAATTTCTCTGTTGTAATTTCATATACCATCCTATTGAAGTGTTGAAACCCAGTAGTAAAATTCCACTCTTTGTCATTCCGAACTTGTCCACTGACTGAATGGAGCATTGTGATGTCAATAACCTCCCAGGGGGTTGAAGCTCGATTATATCATTTCTGCGTATGTGGGGGTTTATATACTGGCACTCCAACCTCACACTCATTCTGCAATTTCAAAGCCGGTTCTGCTCACAATCAAATCTTCTGGATTTCAGGGGGCACTGTGTTGAGCTTGGTTGTGGCAGCTTGTCAGGGTTAAATACTAGAGTTGTAGTAGGGTTGCCAACCCTCCAGGGTTGGCATGGAGTCTCCAAGAATCAAGGTCTAGGCCACTGCTGTGTGCAACTCCGGGGAAAAATCATTGGGACATTGAACCTTTTCCTTTCGGTCTTTTTCTTTTAAAAATTCTCTTTACTTGATATCAAAATATTGAAAATGGGAAATAAAGGATTGTTTGGTTGACAGTCAAGCATCACCCAATTGGGTAATAAATCTTAGGGTGCCACAGCGGTTCAGTGGTTAGCACTGCAGCCTCACGGTGCCAGGGACCTGGCTTCGATTCCGGCCTCGGGTCATTGTCTTTGTGGAGTTTGCACGTTCTCCCTGTGTCTGCGTGGGTTTTCTCCGGGTGCTCCGGTTTCCACCCACAGATGTGCGGATTAGGTTGATTGGCCATGGTAAATTGTCCCTTAGTGTCAGGGGGATTCGCAAGCTAAATGTATGGGGTTGCGGGAATAGGATGGGATTGTGGTTGGTACAGACTCGATGGGCCGAATGGCCTCCTTCTGTACTATAGGGATTCTGTGATTCTTTTTGCTTTCCATTGGTTTAGGAAGACAGTGGGTGGGACTTTATGGCCTCTATCGACCCGAAACCGTAAAATCCTACCCAAGGTTAACGGACCTTTCCATGGTCTGCCCCTCGCCCGGTCCGATTCCTGTGGCGGGCAGAGAAGTAAAATGTGCCCCCGTGTGTCACAGGATGGGATGTATTGGTAAACTAAAGGCTGGAGGATGGGGGCAAGCCATGTGATGGAACCTCCAGGATTTAAAAAAAAATCCATTTGTGGTGCAGTCTGGCCTGAATTTATTGCCCATCCCTAATTGAGAGTCAACCACATTGCTGTGGCTCTGGAGTCACATGTAGACCAGGCCAGGTACGTTCGGCAGATTTCCTTCCTCAAAGGACACTAGTGAACCAGATGAGTTTTTTCGACAATCAACAATGGTCGCAGGGTCATCAATAGATTCTTAATTCCAGATATGTTTCATTGAATTCAAACTCCACCATCTACCATAGCGGGATTCGAACCCAGGTCCCCAGAACATTAGATAAAAGCAAATTACTGCAGATGCTGGAAACTGAAACCAAAAGAGAAAACGCTGGAAAATCTCAGCAGGTCTGGCAGCATCTGCAAGGAGAGAAAAGAGCTGACGTTTCGAGGTCCAGATGACCCTTTGTCAAAGCTAAAAGGCATAGAAAGTGGGAGATATTTATACTGCAGATGATTTGCTCTTTCCCGCCTTGACCCCTTTGTTTTCGTTCTATTTTATTTAATTTTTTACTCTTCTTGACCTTTTATTTCTTTATTGTCTTTCTTCATTTTTCTTCCCCCCCCCGACCCTTTTCCACTACTTTACGCCCCTTCCCTTACCTTTTCTCCCCCTTTGCTTCTCCTTTTCTAAATCTTACCTCTGTCCCACCCATTTTCCGACCCCCACCCCCCCCCCCCCCCCGACCCCCCCTCCTCCCCCAACATCTTCATTTTAGCTTCTCTGCTGTTTGGCCAGTCACACCCTTTATTCTCTCTGTGGACAGCTATTAACTGGTTTCCTTGGTTTCTGTGGCTATGACTCATCTTCCATTCCCTCACCCTGCAGTTTAAATATCTCCCACTTTCTATGCCTTTCAGCTTTGACAAAGGGTCGTCTGGACTCGAAACGTCAGCTCTTTTCTCACCTTGCAGATGCTGCCAGACCTGCTGAGATTTTCCAGCGTTTTTTCTTTTGGCTCCCAGAACATTAGCTGAGTTTCTGGGCTAATAGTCTAGCAATAATACCACTCGGCCATCGCCTCCCCCAGTCACCTCAGGGGCTGAAGACATGTAGGGGACTAAATACTTCCCCAGGTTAAAAAGGAAACAAAACAATAAAAATGGGAAAATGAGAATTCTGGTCTGAATTAGCCTTGTATACCTTAAAATGGAATATCAGTAAAAACTGGGAATTCAGAATATTGGTCTGAACTGTTTTTTTCCTTCTGGGTTACCTCTTGTCAGAGGAACGCTATTCTGGCACATGAAATTTGGAAGCATTCTAAACAAATCCTAAGCACCGAGTGACAAGTAATTTTCAAAGCACTCTTTTTTTTGTTGTTGTTCAAGGACTGGCTGGAATCCAGTAAGTTATTTTCAGTATCAGGCTGCTCATGCTGTGGGGAGGCCTCTCTGACCTGCTTCAGTCAGACAGCTGGGAAACAGAGTTTAACCTCCCATTGATGAGGGGTTAGTTATCTTCATCGACAATTAATTTGGGCAGCGCCAGTTGAAAGCAGATGCAGAGGTCTTCTTACAAAGCCTTGCAAAGTAGAGTGCTGGAAAAGGCCATTCGGCCACCCGAGGCTGGAATTGAACCCGGGTCCCTGGCACTGTGAGGCAGCAGCGCTAACCACTGTGCCACCTTTCTGCCCGGTCAGTAAGCCTTTGTAACACACTGTCATTCACTCATTCGTGGTCAATCACTCATTCATCAGTGTAATCTGAACTAAAGCTGTATACCAGACCTAATGCAGAAGCTATGACTCACATGGAGGAGGTTGCATTTGGTAATGTCCTTTGCTCAACGGACCGCTTCATTGTTTACCGTCCCAACACATGCTCTTCAGTTAAGCAGCATCCTGCAGTTCTATTGACAGAAAGATAATCAGCAAATGCTTAAAGTGGCAAAGTCAACAGGGAACGGTGACTGATGCTGATCTTCCCACAGGGAGTCACGCTCATTGGGACTCCAGGACCGGGATAGGGCGACATTCTTTCAAGGATCCACCCACCGGGAGGGCAGGAGCGGAGAGTTTTTCTTAATAAACCTCAGAACAATTGCTCAGAATGTACAGCTTAGACGGGCATGACCTGAAGCGGTTGACGAATGGACCTTTGGAATTTACATTTTCGTAGTGAGTTTTTGGGGGAAATGGGGTTTGAAAAAAGAACATGGCTGGAATTTTACTGGCACGCCCATCCCAATTCTGGGGCAGGCGGGGCTCGCAGAATGGAATTCTCCGTTGGTCTTGGGTGGGATTTTACGAGCCTTTCCACAGTGGTTAACACTGCTGCCTCACAGCGCCAGAGACCCAGGTTCAGCGAGATTGTAAAATACCAGCGAATATCTGGAATTTATTAGAGCTTCTTCTTTATTCTCTTCACGGAATGTGGACGTCACTGGCTGAGCCAGCATTTGTTGCCCATCCCTATCCACCCTTGGACTGAGTGAGTTGCTAGGCCATTTCAGAGGAGCAGCTAAGAGTCAATCACATTGCAATGGGACTGGAGGCACATGTAGGCCAGACCAGGTAAGGACACCAGATTTCCTTCCCGATAGGAAATGAGTAAAACAGAATGATCAATGGCAGTTTCATGATCACTATTACTGGAATCAATTTTCAATACCAGATTTTGTCAGTTTAATTTGAATTTCATCAACTGCTGTGGTGGGATTTGAACCCGCGTCCCCAGAGCATTAGTCCAGTGACATTACCACAATAACACTGGGGGCGATTTTACCATTTTTTTCGAAGTTCTGGGTGGACATGAAATTGGGAGAGTTTCAGATCCATCTTCTGGGCGTGTTTTCAGGCCCCCTCACACACAATCTGCCTGCAAAATTCTGTGAGAGCCTGTTGTTTGCTGCAGAAGCCAGTGGGTGGGGCTTACGTGCCCGAAACCCTGCAGAGGGAGGTGGTGCGCATGTGCAGGCCTCTGATGCTGCACATGCGCATTAGCAGGAGCAGGGGTCTGACAGAAAAGCTGTCAGGTCCCTGGGAGTGCAGGCTGCCTGAAGCAGCTCCCCACTCCCCTGCAATCACGGGGGCCCGCGCCCCAAGATACAGCCCCCAGCAGGTGGGCATTGCCCAGGTGCCAGGGTGACCCCCCCCACCGACAACCGATGCCCAGACCGATCACGGATTCCCTCTCCCCCGGTGATCTTGGATCCGCCGCCCTCCTCCCATGGTTCCTACAGAGTGGCTGGAGCCCCTTCTCCCTCCCTCCCCCCCCACCGATCCCTGCAGAGTGGCAGTGGGCCCCCTTTGCCCATTAGCCCTCCTCCACTGGCACCATCCCACTCTCCCCCCCCCCCCCATCCCCGCTGGCCCCTCTCCTTGGCACTGCCCAGTGGGCATTGCCCAGGTGCCAGGTGGCCATTGCCCAGGTGCCAGGGTGACACTGTCAGTCTGGCACTGCCCAAGGAGAACCCCCCCCTTACCGCCGGCCTCCCCGGGGGGTCTCAGTGGCCTCTGCTTCCACCAGCGAGGCGAAGTCGACTGTTTCCCATTCATGGGGAGCATGTCTATTCCTCGCTGGTGTGAACCTTTCCCGGCGAGGTCATAAAGGGGGGTGGGCTCGTGTGATTGAGCGCCAGGCTCGTTAAGCAGATGTAAAATAGCATAATAATAAATTTCCATATATTAACCTGCTTCCCACCCATTTCCGGTGAGAGGCTGACCACGCCGGAAACCCGGCGCTCGTAAAATGGCGCCGGTCACGAAAACCGGCGCCAATCTTGCTAAGCGATTTACGCCCGATTTTACCACCACGTTGTGCCCGAAAAAGGGTGCAATGTGATGATAAAATAACCCCCACTGTCTCCCCAAGAGAAAATCAGGTTTCAATGAGAGCAATAAATTGCTTCAAACAAATAATCAACTTTGGTGACATTATTCACAACGTGAGTGGTGCGGGTGACTGAAGGCGTGTCCGCTGTTATCTGGAAGCACCTCTTGTGAAGTGCTTTGGAAAGGTACTGTTTTGTTGTTGTTCTTGGTTGTTAGGGGGAGAGCATGAGAAGTATTTCCTGCAACGAAATAGGAAAAGCAGTTGTACAAAACAAGCTGTTTGCTGACAGCTTGCTTTTCAGCAGGGCCTATCTGATATAACGACTGTTCCACGGGATGTCACAAATAGATGGGGAGAGAACAGTGAAAGGTGGTACGGTGGCGCAGTGGGTTAGCACTGCTGCCTCACAGCGCCAGGGACCCAGGTTCAATTCCAGCCTTGGATGACTGTCTGTGTGGAGTTTGCATGATCCTCCCATGTTTCCTTTGGGTGCTCCGGTGTCCTCCAGAGATGTGCGGGTTCGGTGGATTGGCCATGCTGAATTGCTCTTTAGTGTCCAAATTTGTGTCGGTTCTGGGGATTAGTGGGGTAAATATGTGGGCTTACAGGGTTAGGGCAGAGGGCCTGGGGAAGACTGCCTTAAGTTCATAACTTCATAAGATATAGGAGCAGCATTCGGCCATTCGGCCCATCGAGTCCGCTCCGCCATTCGATCGTGGCTGATATGCTCCTCATCCCCATTTTCCTGCCTTCTCCCCATCACCCTTCAACCCATTACCAATTAAAAATCTGTCTAACTCCTCCTTAAAATTACTCACTGTCCCAGCATCCACCGCACTTTGGGGTAGCGAATTCCACAGATTCACAACCCTTTGGTAGAAGTCTGTCAAGAATCAGACTTGATGGACCAAATGGCCTCCTTCTGCACTGTAGGGATTCCTCGAGTCTATGAATCAAGGATGGATATTTCCAAGTTTATTCTGGGTTCAGCCCCAACTTTGGAATTCATGTTTTCGGGGTCTTTATTTGAAGAGGTGTTAGGGGAATCATGAACCACAGCAAAGCTCGCCTATTTTCAAATCGAGGTGTGTCCAGATTGTGGCAGTAAAGTGAGTAGCAGAATGGCCATTATTTTCCATCACTGCCCCCCCACCAACACACCCCCCACCCCACACGCCAAGCGCCCACCCCCCCCCCCCCCCCCCACCCCACCCCCACTGAGTGTTTTCCAGTGGCGGAACCAGCTCGCCAATGGCTGCCTGAGAGATCTTCTGGAGTCTACGGAGTTTTGTGTGGCTTGCCGGGGAACCTGCCACAGCTGGGCAGGGGGGTGGGGGGGGGTGGGGGGGCTGGTCACCTTCAGTAGACTACAAGATCTGACTGAATTGGGCCAAAAAGCCCCACCCAATGTTACTTTCTTACTCAATTTGTGGGGCTGGGTTGAGCTTGAAATTGTTATTGGCAATGTATTTCCAGATGGCAGTGAGAGGCAGGTAGCAAAGTCATTCTGAATGTTAATACAGCCAGAATCACAATGGGATAGCGAGTGTAACTGGAGTGCAGGTAACCTTGTGATGCAACATGACAATAACACAATGGATGGCAATGGGGTGGTGAGGCATCATCACCACTGGAAGGATGGTTGTTCATCTATCATTTACAAACCTGATAGAATATAAAGGAAAGACTTAGGGACAGAGGATCACAGGACCAGTAGGGGGGGCAGTGGCGTAGTGGTATTGTCACTGGACTAATAATACGGAGACACAGGGTAATACTCTGGGGACCCAGGGTAGAATCCTACCAAGACAGATGGTGAAATTTCACCACTGTGTGCAGCTTACTGTTTGATTCACTTTGTCATTTTCACGTTATGATCGTAAAAATATCATGGAAAGACATGGCAGCTGTGATTAGAAATGCACTGCAATTCCTTATCTGGCCTTTAGGACATTGATTGTGATGAGATTTGGAGTCTGGAATTTAAAAAAGGAGCCTAATGAAACCATTGTTGTAAAAGCCCATCTGGTTCACTAATGTCCTTTAGGGAAGGAAATCTGCCGTCCTTACCCTGTCAGGTGTACATGTGACACCAGACACACAGAAATGTGGATGGCTCTTAAAATGTTCTTTGACAAGCCACTCAGTTCAAGGGCACTTGGGGATGGGCAATAAATGTTTGCCCAATTGGCGTTGCTCAGGTCTCATGAACAAATAAAATAAAAGGTATAGGCCGTTTGGTCCCTTGAGCCTGCTTGGCAACTTCAACAGCGCAGCACCCACTCAGTGCCACACTGGAGTGACAGTCTAGATTTTGATGCTTAGTTCTGGAGTGGGACTGAACCCGCAACCTTCTGACTGATAGTGCGACGCTACTGTGCCTTTAAGAAATGTATTTTCGTCATGTTTCTCTGCAGCTTTTTCAAGCAGGCCTGGCATTTTTGGTTTTGATGCTGTGCTGTCTGTATCTTTTACTGTTGCTGAAGCCATATAATGGGCCTTTTAATTTGGACTAATGCAGCATCCTGGAGTTTCATGACCCTTTGGGAATTGTTGATTTGTGACTGTTTAGCAGATCAGGAGCCTTTGGATTGTTTTTTTTTGACAGGAGAAATCCAAAAGGTCTTTACTTTCACTTTGGCTGAAGCTGTTGGGACTGCGGACTGAAAGCAGTGTTCTCCATCTGTCTCTGGAGTGAACATTCTGCTGTCGGTGACTGGCTAGTTAGAAGCAGTGTCTCTATCTTTCAAAGTGTGCTGAAAGTTCCAGGGCAGGAAAGCCTCAGCATTTCAATTCCGTTTCCAAAGGACTATGCATTGGCCATGTTGAATTCACCCTCAGTGTACCCGAACAGGTGCCAGAGTGTGGCGACTAGGGGATTTTCACAGTAATTTCATCGCAGTGTTAATGTAAGCCTACTTGTGGCATTAATAAATAATAAATAATTAAATCTATCTCATTGAGTGTCTTTAAGACAGAGATTCTTGATCAATAAGGGGATCAAGGGTTACGGGGAATGGCAAGAGAATGGGAATGAGAATCATATCAGCCATGGTTGAATGGTGGAGCAGACTTGATGGCCTAATTCTGCTCCTATAACTTATGGTCTTACGGTCTTATGGACTAATTCACAGCTGGTGTTGCAGAGCTGCAAGATCCAGCATCTCGTGAGTGTATTTGTCTCCTGTGCTAAGCCTAGAATGGGGTGTATGCTTGTGGGATTTGTTTAGCTTGGTACAGTATATTAAGCTGTTAAGATTTATACAATATCATGGCTTTTTAAAAATAATTGTTAAAAGTCATACTAATTTTCTTACTATATGTTAACTATATTCTTAAATAAACTTTGATAAAAGCTCCCTAGTGTGTCACTTAGATCATACCTAGAGTGAAACATCTTATGCTTACCCCTGGCAAATTCAAAGTGCAAAACCTATGGTGTAGGCTGACTTCATAAAAAACCTTGGAGTTTCTGACCTGGATTATAACAACAGGTATGAGTCACAGTATGAGACACTAAAGGGCCGGTGGTCACCATTATCGTACCTTTGATCTGGAAATAAAACCCTCCTTAATACTTTCCAATTAAAGTTCCATCATTTTCCATCATTATCTCTTTACTCTATCCTGCCTAACCTTCTTCTACTCCTCTGCCATCCTGCACCTTGGGTCTTCATCTACCACATTGGTTGGTCAAAGAGAAAAGCAATGCCCTCAAAGTATAAAGTGCCCGAAGTGCACAGACGTGCGTGAGATTTAATAACACACATGTTCCATCCGTGTGAAAGCTGAGACCCAGAAAAAAATCACTTCCACTGACTGGCCATCATGAAAACAGCTTTAAACAAAAAAACTCCACAATGAAGATCAACTACATGTGTGAAATTGAGTGGCATGGTGGCACAGTTGTTAGCATTGCTGCCTCACAGCGACCAGGGTTTGATTCCTGGCTTGGGTCACTGCCTGTGTGGAGTTTGCACGTTCTCCCCATGTCTGCATGGGTTTCCTCCGAGTGCTCCGGTTTCCTCCCACAGTTCAAAGATGCACGGGTTAGGTGGATTGGCCATGCTAAATTGCCCCTTAAAGTTAAAGTTTATTTATTATTGTCACAAGTAAGGCTTACATTAACACCAATGAAGTTATTGTGAAATTCCCCCAGGGTCGCCACACTCTGGCGTCTGTTCGGGTCAATGCATCTAACCAGCACGCCTTTCAGACTGAGGAAGGAAATCGAAGCACCCAGAGGACACCCACGCAGACACGGGGAGAACTCCACACAGACAGTGACCCAAATCGGGAATCGAAACCAGGTCCCTGGCGCTGTGAGGCAGCAGTGCTGACCACTATGCCATTGTGCCGTCTTTCCCCCTTAGTGTCAGGGGGAAACAGCTAGGCTAAATGCATGAGGCTATGGGGATAGGGCCTGGGTGGGATTGTGGTCGGTGCAGACTCAATGGGCCAGATGGCCTCCTTCTGCACTGTCGGACACTATGGACTCTATGGTAGACACAGAAACATTGGAGACCACTGGCGTTCCACCCATTGCCTGTACGGGGGTGTCCAAATAAAAAGATGCTTGTTAAAACTGCTACTGAATCACAGAATGTGGACAATCAATATGTCAAAATGTTTCCAATGAATTATTTACAAATACCATGGGGATGATATGAGGAAAAAAGTGGACGATTAGACATTATCGTATTGAATGGCGGAGCAGGCCTCGATGGGTTGAATGGCCTACTCCTGCTCCTGTGTTCCTAAGTGCTGTTCTCAACAGTTGCTAACTTCACTGATCGAAGCACATGGAATTTAGTGCTGGGTTGGAAGATAGAAGGGTCATTGTAACCAGAGGAATGCCTTTTCTTGGTTAGGAGGCTAAGTTTAGTCGCTTAGCTGTTTGTCTTTTGAATCAAATGCGCTGGTCTTGAGACCAAGCCGCCCGACTTCCTGAAGCCAAATTCCTTACTGCCGACAAGGTCTGTGGTAGTTCCTTTCCCCCCTGCGCACTTAAAGCCATTATCTGGACCACAGTAAATTGCTTCCACTAAATCATCCACTTCACCCATGTAAGAGAGCTCTCGTCAACATCTGCTTTATCTCCTTGCAGATTCCTGTGACACCATCAGATATTGAGGAGATTTGGTATTTTTTAATCGCTCCCTATCAAGGATAGAACCAGGTTAATTTTGCTACTGAACAGATGTCATCTAGATTTAACAGACTGATGCACCATGGAGAAGTTTGTGGGTGGGTTTTCAAACCAAAGCAAGCTTCATTCCAATTTCACGGGGTCATGGTGAGGTTAAAAATGCATTATCGTTTAAACAGTTTTATAGAGTTTGTCGCAGCTGATGAAGCTGACAAAGTTTCTTCCTGATCTTGGAGATTTTTACTGTGACGGAACTGAATTTAATATGTTTTAATGAATTTTTAAATTTCTGACGATCAGAATTCGCGAATCGATCAGTATGAGAATGGAGAAGGAATGAAAGCAAGGACATCAGGGGTGAATTAGCCCCTTAGTGTCCCAAGATGTGTAGGTTAGATGGATTAGCCATGGGAAATGCGTGGGGTTACGTGGATAGGGTGGGGGAGAGGACCTGGATAAGATACTCTGTAAGAGAGTCGGCGCAAACTCAATGGGCTGAACGACCTCCTTCTGCACTGTAGGGATTCTATGGTAGTTACTAGGAAATTAAACAGGGAATTCAAAAGAAGCTGCTTTTCTCAGAGTGATGGGAATGTGGAGCTGGCTACCACAGGGCTAGCGAATAATAATACATAGGGACAAACATAGGGAGAAGGGAATAGAGTTATAGGCTAATAAAACTAAATGAGGAAAAGTGAGAGGACGTTTGAATGGAGCATGAAAGCTTGTACTGGCTGGTTGGGCCAAATGGCCTGTTTTAGTGCTGTGCATTTTACGTAATCCTACGTGATTTATTATTGGCAGCCATGGCACCATTGACAGAGGTCTTGTGGCACAATGGGTAATGTCCCTGTTGCTGAGCCAGAAGCTCTGGGTTCGAGTCCCACCCCAGGACTTATTGGCCCAGGAAATGCAGCCAACCGGTTGAGTACACACCAATGAATGGTAGTAGGAGAGGGAGAGACTCCTGGCCAGCCACGCTTGATGTGAAGTGACACTCCTCAAGCTACAAGACTCTGGCGACAGACTCGTAACCTGTTCCAGGAGAAACGCCACTCTGGGAGCAGATGAAAGTTTGCCTTGTGCACCAGCAGGTGCGGGAAGAGAAACAACAACAGAGGCTTAGTTGATACGCTCTCTCTCACCTCTGATTTACAGGGGGTGTGTGCTCAAGTTATGCATTTTACCATGCTAAATTGCCCCTTAGTGTCAGGGGGACTAGCTAGGGTAAATGCATGGGGTTATGGGGCTAGGGCCTGGGTGGGATTGTGTTCAGTACTGACTTGATGGGTTGAATGGCCTCCTTCTGCACTGTATGATTCTATGATTTTTCACTTCAGTGACTAGGCTGACACTCTAGGACAGTACGGAGGGAGTGCTGCACTAGAGAGGCTGTCTTTCAGATGCGATGGTAAACCGAGCTCCAGCTGGCCCTCTCGAGGGGACGGGTAAAGTACTGGGGTACTATTCCTGGTGTCCTGGTTATTATTTATCCCTCAACCAACATGACTGTAAACAGACCGGCTGATCATTATCACATTGCTGTTTCTACGATTTTGCGCCATTCAACTTGGCTGCGACACTTCCTACATTCCTCCACTTCCAAAAGCATGGAATTGACTGTGAAGCACTTTGGGCTTCCCTGAGGTGGTTATTAGTCTTCCTTTTTCTCATTGGCATCCTCAAGCAATTCCATTATAATGTGTGATGCAAAGGCAAGGCCTTTGACAAGGTCCCTCATGGGAGGTTAGTTAGGAAGGTTCAGTCGCTAGGTATACATGGGAAGGTAGTAAATTGGATAAGACACTGGCTCAATGGAAGAAGCCAGAGAGTGGTTGTGGAGGATTGCTTCTCTGAGTGGAGGCCTGTGACTAGTGGTGTGCCGCAGGGATCGGTGTTGGGTCCATTGTTGTTTGTCATCTATATCAATGATCTGGATGATAATGTGGTCAATTGGATCAGCAAGTTTGCTGATGACACAAAGATTGGAGGTGTAGTGGACAGTGAGGAAGGTTTTCAAAGCTTGCAGAGGGATTTGGACCAACTAGAAAAATGGGCTGAAAAATGGCAAATGGAATTTAACGCAGACAAGTGTGAGATATTGCACTTTGGAAGGACAAATCAAAGTAGAACGTACAGGGTAAATGGTAAGACTCTGAAGAGTGCAGTTGAACAGAGGGATCTGGGAATACAGGTACAGAATTCCCTAAAAGTGACGTCACAGGTGGATAGGGTCGTAAAGAGTGCCTTTGGTACATTGGCCTTTATAAATCGGAGTATCGAGTATAAAAGTTGGAGTGTTATGGTAAGGTTATATAAGGCATTGGTGAGGCCGAATTTGGAGTATTGTGTACAGTTTTGGTCACCTAGTTACAGGAAGGATGTAAATAAGATTGAAAGAGTGCAGAGAAGGTTCACAAGGATGTTGCCGGGACTTGAGAAGCTGAGTTACAGAGAGAGATTGAATAGGTTGGGACTTTATTCCCTGGAGCGTAGAAGATTGAGGGGAGATTTGATAGAGGTGTATAAGATTTTGATGGGTATAGATAGAGTGAATGCAAGCAGGCTTTTTCCGCTGAGGCTAGGGGGGAAAAAAACCAGAGGGCATGGGTTAAGGGTGAAAGGAGAAAAGTTTAAAGGGAATATTAGGGGGGGCTTTTTCACGCAGAGAGTGGTGGGAGTGTGGAATGAGCTGCCGGATAAAGTGGTAAATGCAGGGTCACTTTTAACATTTAAGAAAAACTTGGACGGGTTCATGGATGAGAGGGGTGTGGAGGGATATGGTCCAAGTGCAGGTCAGTGGGACTAGGCATAAAATGGTTCGGCACAGACAAGAAGGGCCAAAAGGCCTGTTTCTGAGCTGTAATTTTCTATGGTTCTATGGTTCTAAAACTCCCTGCAACAAGGTGCAGGAATCACCAACTAAGAAAACGATGAATTGCAATGACAGATTTCTCTTCCACTGCTCTCATAGCCTCCATAAGGTGGATTGACCATACTAAGTTGCCTCTTAGTGTCCAAAGATGTATAGGTTGGGGGGGATTAGTGGGGTAAATATGTGGGGTTATGGCGAGAGGCGGGGGATGGACCCTTTTGATTTGATTTGATTTGATTTATTATTGTCACATGTATTAGCATACAGTGAAAAGTATTGTTTCTTGCACACTCTACAGACTAAGCATACCATTCATAGAGAAGGAAACGAGAGAATGCAGAATGTAGTGCTACAGGCACAGCTAGAGTATAGAGAAAGATCAACTTAATGTGAGGTGGGTCCATTCAAAAGTCTGATGGCAGCAGGGAAGAAGCTGTTCTTGAGTCGGTTGGTACATGAACTCAGACATTTGTATCTTTATCCCAACAGAAGAAGGTGGAAGAGAGCATGTCCGGGGGTGCGTGGGGTCCTTGATTATGCTGGCTGCTTTTCCGAGGCAGCAGGAAGAGTAGACAGTCAATGGATGGGAGGCTGGTTTGCGTGATGGATTGGGGACTACATTCACAACCTTTTGTAGTTCACTGCGGTCTTGGGCAGAGCAGGAGCCATACCAAGCTATGATACAACCAGAAGAATGCTTTCTATGGTGCATCTGTAAAAGTTGGTGAGAATCGTAGCTGACATACCAAATTTCCTTCGTCTTCTGAGAAAGCAGAGGCGATGGTGGGCTTTCTTAACTATAGTATCGGCATGAGGGGACCAGGCCAGGTTGTTGTGATCTGGACACCTAAAAACGTGAAGCTCTCGACCCTTTCTACTTTGTCCCTGTTGATGTAGACAAGGGCATATTCTCCTCATGTTTCCTGAAGTCGATGACAAACTCCTTCGTTTTGTTGACATTGAGGGAGAGATTATTGTTGCCGCACCAGTTCACCAAATTCTCTATCTCAACTTGGGAAAAGTTGAAGTTAAAGCTTACTTATTAGTGTCACAAGTCAGCTTACATTAACACTGCAATGAAGTTACTGTGAAAATCTCATAGCCGCCACATTCCGGCGCCTGTTCGGGTACACTGAGGGAGAATTTAGCATGGCCAATGCACCGAAACAGGACGTCTTTCGGACTGTGGGAGGAAACCGGAGCACCAGGAGGAAGCCCACGCAGACAGGGGAGAATGTGCAGACTCCACACAGACAGTGACCCAATCCAGGAATCGAACCCGGGTCCCTATCACTGTCAAGCAGCTGTGCTAACCATTGTACCACCATCCCCTCTGCACTGCTCTGTCAGAAAGTCAGTGCAGGCTCAATGGGCTAAGTGGCTTCCTTTTGCACCGAGGCATTCTATGATTCTTTGATAATGAGATTGAGAGTTTAGAGCAGCGAGGTCGGAGAATCTGGCACCCGGCCAAATCTCTGTTCACTGCAGCGGGATGGGAAAGTCCCACCTGTGTGAGCAGCCATAATGTTCTGGCCGTAGTCACTATTATAATATCGAAACCCAGCAGCCAATTTGAACACAGTAAGCTCCTCCAAAGAGGGATGTGATAATTACTGTGTCTGCCATGATGATTGAAGAATAAATATTGGCCAGGAGGCTGTGAATAATCCCACTGCTCCTTTTCAAAATAGCACCAAAGGATGATTTATGTTCACCTGAGATGCAGGCCGGGCCTTGATTTAATGTCCCATTTGAAAGTCAGCACCGTCAACTCTGCAGCACTCCCTCTGTCCTATACCATGCGCAGCAGCCTTGATTTGGGGCCTGGGTTCAATACCGGCCTTGGGTGACTGTGTGAAGTTTGTACGTTCTCCCCGTGTCTGCGTGGGTTTCCTTCAGATGCTCCGGTTTCCTCCCACACTCCAAAAATGTGCGGGTCCGGTTGATTGGCCGTGCTACATTGACCCTAGCGTCAGGGGATTAGGAGGGTAAATGCGTGGGGTTACGGGGATCGGGCCTGGGTGGGATTGTGGTCGCTGCAGACTCGATGGGCCGAATGGCCTCCTTCTGCACTGTAGGAATTCTACGATTTGTGCAATTCAGTCCCACAGTGGCACTTGAGTCCACAACCTTCCGACCCAGAGGTCACAGCATGACCATCTGAACCACACCAATCACTGCCGTACATCGTAAAAACTGGGTTGAATTTCTCCCTATTCAATTGACTTGAGGAATCCCCATCAGCAGAGCAAGAGCTGGAATTTTAGACTGTAAATTCAGGCACGCGCCTGACTGAACCGTGAGTGAAATCACAGGAGGAACATTGGGAGCGTGTACTGCAATGTTACGGTGCGCATGGGAATCAGCAGTGCGCCCACTGACAATTGAACAAACCAGTAAAGTCAATTAAGTGAAACTGTGCGACGCTTGTGTGATTTCGCGCTCGGCGCACGGGCAAAACAGGTAGGTAGGCAATATATTGTTTTCATGCCATCCAAGGGCAGGGTAAAATGGGTCTGGAGCAGTGAGGGGATTAGGAGATAGTTTGCTGGTGGTAAATATAAATCATAGAGTCATAGAATCCCTACAGTGCAGAAGGAGGCCATTCTTCCCATTGAGTCTGCACCGACCACAATCCCACCTAGGCCCTATCCCCGTAACCCCGCACATTTACCCTGCTAATCCCCTAAGGGTCAATTTCCCGTAGCGAATCCACCGAACCCGCACATCTTTGGACTGTGGGAAGACTGTGGCAAGCCATGTTGCAACTTTATAGAACCTTAGTTAGGCCGCGCTTCGAATATAATGTTCAATTCTGGGCGCCACACTACCAGAAGGATGTGGAGGCTTTGGAGGGGGTACAGAAAAGATTTACCAGGATGTTGCCTGGTATGGAGGGAATTAGCTATGAGGAGAGGTTGGAGAAACTTGGTTCGTTCTCACTGGAGCGACGGAGGTTGAGGGGCGACCTGATAGAAGTCAATAAGATTATGAGAGGCATGGACAGAGTGGATAGTCAGAAGCTTTTTCCCAGGGTGGAAGAGTCAATTACTAGGGGGCAAAAGTTTAAGGTGTGAGGGGCAAGGTTTAAAGGAGATGTACGAGGCAGATTTTTTACACAGAGAGTAGTGGGTGCCTGGAACGGATTGCTGGGGGAGGTAGTGGAAGCGGTGCGGTAGTGACTTTTGAGGAACGTCTTGACAAATACATGAATAGGATGGGAATAGAGGGATACGGTCCCCAGAAGGGTAGGGGGTTTTAGTTCAGTCGGGCAGCATGATCGGTGCAGGCTTGGAGGGCTGAAGGGTCTGTTCCTGTGCTGTAATTTTCTTTGCTCTTTGTTCTTTGTTCTTTGAAACCAGAGCACCCGGAGGAAACCCACACAGACACTGGGAGAACGTGCAAACTCCACACAGACAGTGATCCAAGGCCGGAATGAACCTGGGTGCCTGGCGCTGTGAGGCAGCAGTGCTAACCACTGTGCCACCGTGCCGCCCCTAAAGGTGACAGATAGCTTGACTTACAATGGACTCCATTTCACTGGGAGGCTGTTTGCTGCCGCATTAAGGAAGGTATATTAATAATTTATCATTGTGAAATTATAATGCATTTGGATTGTAATGTATTTGGGTGAATTGTTTAAATAAAAAGAAAGTTGAATGAATAAGAACATATGGGCAAGTATTTAACCTCCCCGCCCGCCTCGGGAATCGGAGCGGGCGAGGGGTGGACAATGGGAAGGTCCGTTGACCTCAGGCCAGATTTTACAGTTTCGGGATGAGCGAGGCGGTGAAATCCTGGCCAAGGAGAGGGATTCTCCGATCCCATCCCCGCTGCAAGTGAGAACGCAGAAATTGGCGTTCCAACCAAAACTCCATTCACTTCCAGCGGCACTGGGGAATCCCAGCCACGAACAGGGATGGAGGTTTTCAGCGGAGATCACAAAATAGGAGCAGAAGTGGACCACTCGGCCCATCGAGACTGTTCCGCCATTCAATACAATCATGGCTGATCTCAGACTTTGTTTCCATTTTCCCGCCGGCTCCTCGATTGTTCGGCAGATCTAAAATCTCTCTGTTTCAGCCTGAAGTATATTCACCGAAGAAACATCCACAACCCTGTGGGGTAGAGAATCTCAAAGATTTGCAACCCTCTGGGTGAAATAAGCTCTCCTTATCTCAGTCCTAAACAATCGGCCCCTTATCCTGAGACTGTGACCCATGAATGTAAAGAAAGGCTTGTGCTATACCTCTGATTGGCTAATTTACTAACACTCTTGCCTCGTAATCTGGCGTTTTTGGGCCCAGGTTCCAATCCAGGACTAAAGCACAATAGCTCGGACCATGCTTCATGGCAGTGCTGAAGGAAGTTTAAAAGTTTATTTATTAGTTTCACAAGTAAGCTTACATTAACACTGCAATGAAGTTCCTGTGAAAATCCCCCAGTCGTCACACTCCGGCACCTGTTCGGGTACACTGAGGGAGAATTTAGCATGGCCAATGCACCTAACCAGCACGTCCTTCTGGACTGTGGGGGGAAACCGGAGCACCCGGAGGAAACCCACGCAGACATGGGGAGAACGTGGGTGGCACAATGGTTAGCACTGCTGCCTCACAGCGCCAGGAACCTGGGTTTGATTCCCGGCTTGGGTCACTGCCTGTGCGGAGCCTGCACGTTCTCCCTGTGTCTGCGTGGGTTTCCTTCGGGTGCTCTGATTTCCTCCCACATTCCGAAAGACGTGCTGGTTAGGTGCATTGACCATGCTAGA
Organism: Mustelus asterias; assembly: GCF_964213995.1. NCBI lineage: Eukaryota > Metazoa > Chordata > Chondrichthyes > Carcharhiniformes > Triakidae > Mustelus > Mustelus asterias. The sequence continues at coordinate 115,091,050 of NC_135810.1, forward strand.
TTCTCCCTCAGTGTACCCGAACAGGCGCCAGAGTGTGGCGACTTGGGGATTTTCACAGTAACTTCATTGCGGTGTTAATGTGAGCCGACTTGTGACTAATAAATAAACTTTCAAAAAAATGTACAAACTCTGCATGGACAGCAACCCAAACCGGGAATTAAACCTGGGTCCGTGGCACTGTGAGGCAGGAGAGCTATCCACTGTGCCACTGGGAGTACTGTGTTTTTGCCATTATGCAATCCATCCCAACCATGCCCTATTCTTTGCCTATTTCTCCATTTCGCTGTTCTCTTCTTTTTCTTTCGCTCCACTTTCCAGCTGCCTTCTGATCGTGGCTTTTTTTTTTCAGGAGAACCCTTGTCACTGGCTAACTGATGCTCCTGTGCTACATGAGGACACGGCACACACTCCAAACCAAACAGCTTATTCCCCTGACTAGACTGAGAGCTCATACATTTTCCCGACCGCTGTGAGTTGATTGTGCCTTTCCTGCAGTGTCAGTGCTGTCTTTGTTTGCGGACACACAGGGGCTGTGTTGAAAAGTCATTATATCTGAGCACCAAATGCTCTTAGCTTCACATTCTCAAAAAATGTAAACTCCTTCCAACAAAGCGGTTGACTGAGAAAGTGAGACAGTTTATTTTTCAGGCTCTGTCGTGCTAATTTAGATTTAACCCATTGTTTTGTATCTTTTTTGAATAGTTTTTTAAAAGTCACAAACATTCGGATGTACCCCAAGCTGGCTTTGAACAGTTGATGAATTGACCATGGTTGGGATTTTCCAGCCCCTGCCAGGATTGGCACCCATCATGGGGGATGCAACGAGCCACCCAAAAGCCCGTTGACTTTCGGCGAGACCGGAAGTAAAGTAAAGTAAGGGAACACTTAGGAAGCAGTGATCATAATATGGTAGAATTCAGTCTGCAATTTGAAAGAAGGAAGGCAGAATCAGATGTGAAGGTTCTACAGTTAAATAAAGGTAATTACAGGCGCATGAGGGAGGAACTGACAAAAATCGACTGGAAGCAGAGCCTAATGGGAAAGACAGTAGAACAGCAATGGCAGGAGTTTCTGGGAGTAATTGAGGACACAGTGCAGAGGTTCATCCCAAACAAAAGAAAGGTTATCAGAGGGGGGATTAGGCAGCCATGGCTGACAAAGGAAGTCAGGGAATGCATCAAGGCAAAAGAGAGAGCCTATAATGTGGCAAAGAGTAGTGGGAAGTCAGAAGATTGGGAAGGCTATAAAAACAAACAGAGGATAACAAAGAGAGAAATAAGGAAGGAGAGGATCAAATATGAAGGTAGGCTAGCCAGTAACATTAGGAATGATAGTAAAAGTTTCTTTAAATACATTAAAAACAAACGGGAGGCAAAAGTAGACATTGGGCCGCTCCAAAATGACGCTGGTAATCTAGTGATGGGAGACAAGGAAATAGCTGAGGAACTTAATAAGTACTTTGCGTCAGTCTTCACAGTAGAAGACATGAGTAATATCCCAACAATTCAGGAAAGTCAGGGGGCAGAGTTGAATATGGTTGCCATCACAAAGGAGAAAGTGCTAGAGAAACTAAAAGGTCTGAAAATTGATAAATCTCCGGGCCCAGATGGGCTACATCCTAGAGTTCTAAAGGAGATAGCTGAAGAAATAGTGGAGGCGTTAGTTATGATCTTTCAAAAGTCACTGGAGTCAGGGAAAGTCCCAGAGGATTGGAAAATCGCTGTTGTAACCCCACTGTTCAAGAAGGGAACAAGAAAAAAGATGGAAAATTATAGGCCAATTAGCCTAACCTCAGTTGTTGGCAAAATTCTAGAATCCATCGTTAAGGATGAGATTTCTAAATTCTTGGAAGTGCAGGGTCGGATTAAGACAAGTCAGCATGGATTTAGTAAGGGGAGGTCGTGCCTGACAAACCTGTTAGAGTTCTTTGAAGAGATAACAAATAGGTTAGACCAAGGAGAGCCAATGGATGTTATCTATCTTGACTTCCAAAAGGCCTTTGACAAGGTGCCTCACGGGAGACTGCTGAGTAAAATAAGGGCCCATGGTATTCGAGGCAAGGTACTAACATGGATTGACGATTGGCTGTCAGACAGAAGGCAGAGAGTTGGGATAAAAGGTTCTTTCTCAGAATGGCAACCGGTGACAAGTGGTGTCCCGCAGGGTTCAGTGTTGGGGCCACAGCTGTTCTCTTTATATATTAACGATCTAGATGACGGGACTGGGAGCATTCTGGCCAAGTTTGCCGATGATACAAAGATAGGTGGAGGGGCAGGTAGTATTGAGGAGGTGGGGAGGCTGCAGAAAGATTTAGACAGTTTAGGAGAGTGGTCCAAGAAGTGGCTGATGAAATTCAACGTGGGCAAGTGCGAGGTTGTACACTTTGGAAAAAAGAATAGAGGCATGGACTATTTTCTAAACGGTGACAAAATTCATAATGCTAAAGTGCAAAGGGACTTGGGAGTCCTAGTCCAGGATTCTCTAAAGGTAAACTTGCAGGTTGAGTCCGTAATTAAGAAAGCAAATGTAATGTTGTCATTTATCTCAAGAGGCTTGGAATACAAAAGCAGGGATGTACTTCTGAGGCTTTATAAAGCACTGGTTAGGCCCCATTTGGAGTACTGTGAGCAATTTTGGGCCCCACACCTCAGGAAGGACATACTGGCACTGGAGCGGGTCCAGCGGAGATTCACACGGATGATCCCAGGAATGGTAGGCCTGACATACGATGAACGTCTGAGGATCGTGGGATTATATTCATTGGAGTTTAGGAGGTTGAGGGGAGATCTGATAGAAACTTACAAGATAATGAACGGCTTAGATAGGATGGACGTAGGGAAGTTGTTTCCATTAACAGGGGAGACTAGGACGCGGGGGCACAGCCTTAGAATAAAAGGGAGTCACTTTAGAACAGAGATGAGGAGAAATTTCTTCAGCCAGAGAGTGGTGGGTCTGTGGAATTCATTGCCACAGAGGGCTGTGGAGGCCGAGACGTTGAGCGTCTTCAAGACAGAAATTGATAAATTCTTGATTTCTCGAGGAATTAAGGGCTATGGGGAGAGAGCGGGTAAATGGAGTTGAAATCAACCATGATTGAATGGTGGAGTGGACTCGATGGGCCGAATGGCCTTACTTCCGCTCCTATGTCTTATGGTCTTATGGTCTTAAGATCCCGATGACCAGGGTTTCCAGAAAATCCTGGCCTGTGGCAGCCGCCACAACTAGGCTGAATAGAAGGTTCTCGGACTATAATGCATAGAATTATTCATAGAATATGTATAGAATGGGAAGCAGTGAACACCGGTTGGGATTGTCAGGTAGAACCAGAGAAACGTTACGGTGCAGAATGAGGCTATTCAGCCCATCATGTCTACAAAAAGAAAAAAGAAATTAGCTACTCATTCTAATCCCACTCTCCAGCACCTTTTCTGTTGCTTACATTGAAATCCATCTGCCACAGTTTTGCCCAGTCACCTAGTCTAACAATATCCCTTCATAATTTTATGCTATCATCTGCACTGCCCACAATGCCCCCTAACTCTATGTCAAATGGGGGTATGCAACTTGACACCACATTCGCCATTGCTACAGGAAGCCACAACCTTCCCTCGTGCCAAGATGCTGCCTCAACCTTACACAAGGTTGTCCAATGGAAATGCATCATTGCAACAAAGGGTTTTTATAGATTCCTTTGAAAGGGTGAGATAAGTAAGAGGGGAGGATGATCGTGGAGATTGTAAATCCCAGTATAGACCTGTTAAGCTGAATGACCTGCTTCAATGTTGTAAAATTCAATGTAATTTAGGGAATAGGCAAATGGCCCTGAAAATAAAGCTTCACAGATATTTTAGTGTGTGTCAGAATCAGTTTTAGCAAATAAGCTGAACAATGTCGAATGGCTCCATAAGCTACCCTGATAACTTCCTGGGTAAATGCAATGAATTACTCTGCATTTACTCATCTCAGCCTAGAGGCAGCTGCAAGGCATCACAACTTACTTCATCTTCTCAGGTTAACGCCATGAGGAGAGATTGGATTGGCTGGAGTTGTCTTCCTTGGAACAGAGGAGGCTAAGGGGTGACCTAATGGAGGTGTACAAAACAATGAGAGTCCTGGACAGGGTAGACAGGAAAGACTTGTTTCCCCGAGGGCAGGGGACTTAGATTTAAAGTTTAAAGTTTATTTATTAGTGTCACAAGTAGGCTTACATTAACACTGCAATGAAGTTACTGTGAAAATCCCTTCGTCGCCACACTTCAGCGCCTGTTTGGGTACAGTGAGGGAGAATTTAGCATGGCCAATGCACCTAACTAGCATGTCTTTCAGACTGCGGGAGGAAACCGGAGCACCCGGAGGAAACCCATGCAAACACGGGGAGAACGCGCAGACTCCACACAGACAGGGACCCAAACCAGGAATTGAGCCCAGGTCCCTGGCGCTGTGAAGCAGCAGTGCGAACCACAGGACCACTGTGCCGACCCCTTGATCACAAGTGATCTGCAAGAATTTGCTATCAGTTATGTTTTTAATGTTATGTGCTTAAGCCAAAAATAAATGAATTTCATGTACCAAATCAACCAGGCCTGGATTTTGCACCCATTTCATTCACTTCTTCCAGGCCTTGCACTTAAGATGAGAGGGGGAAAGTTCAAAGGAGATGTGAGGGGCACGTATTTTACACAGACGGTGGTAGGTGTCTTTTGATTTGATTTGATTTGATTTATTATTGTCACATGTATTAACATACAGTGAAAAGTATTGTTTCTTGCGTGCTATACAGACAAAGCATACCGTTCATAGAGAAGGAAACAAGAGAGTGCAGAATGTGGCGTTACAGTCATAACTAGGGTGTAGAGAAAGATCAACTTAATGCAAAGTAAGTCCATTCAAAAGTCTGACAGCAGTAGGGAAGAAGCTGTTCTTGAGACGGTTGGTACGTGACCTCAGACTTTTGTATCTTTTTCCTGAAGGAAGAAGATGGAACAGAGAATGTCTGGGGTGCATGGGGTCCTTGATTATGCTGGCTGCTTTGCCGAGGCAGCGGGAAGTGTAGACAGAGTCAATGGATGGGAAGCTGGTTTGCGTGATGGATTGGGCTACATTCACAATCTTTTGTAGTTACTTGCGGTCTTGGGCAGAGCTGGAGCCATACCAAGCTGTGATACAACCAGAAAGAATGCTTTCTATGGTGCATCTGTAAAGGTTGGAGAGAGTCGTAGCGGACATGTCAAATTTCCTTAGTCTTTTGAGAAAGCAGAGGCATTGGTGGGCTTTCTTAACGATAGTGTTGGCATGGGGGACCGGGACAGGTTGTTGGTGATCTGTACACCTAAAAACTTGAAGCTCTCGACCCTTTCTACTTTGTCCCTGTTGATGTAGACAGGGGCATGTTCTCCTTTATGTTTCCTGAAGTCAATGACAATCTCCTTCATTTTGTTGACATTGAGGGAGAGATTATTGTTGCCGCACCAGTTCACCAGATTCTCTACCTCATTCCTGTACTCTGTCTCATCATTGTTTGAGATCCGACCCACTACGATAGTGCCGTCAGCAAACTTGAAAATCGAATTGGAGGGGAATTTAGCCACACAGTTGTAGGTGTATAAGGAGTATAGCAGGGGGCACCGGTGTTGAGGATGATCGTGGAGGAGGTGTTGTTGCCTATCCTTACTGATTGTTGTCTGTGAGTTAGGAAGTTCAGGATCCAGCCGCAGAGGGAGGTGCCGAGGCCCAGGCCACGGAGTTTGGAGGTTTGTTTTGTGGGAATAATAGTGTTGAAGGCTGAGTTGTAGTCAATAAATAAGAGTCTGACATAGGTGTCCTTGTTATCTAGGTGTCCCAGGGTTGAGTGCAGGGCCTGTGAAATGGCGTCTGCTGTGGACATGTGCAGCGGTAGGCAAACTGTAGTGGATCCAGGCAGTCCGGGAGGCTGGAATTGATTCGTGCCATGACTGACCTTTCGAAGCACTTCATGATGATGGATGTCAGAGCCACCGGCCGGTAGTCATTAAGGCACGCTGCTTGGTTTTTCTTAGGTACCAGGATGATGGTCGTCTTCTTGAAGCAGCTAGGGACCTCAGATTGTTGTAAACAGAGGTTGAAGATGTCTGCGAATACGCCCGCCAGCTGATCCGTGCAGGATCTGAGTGCTCGTCCTGGTACGCCATCCGGGCCAGTTGCTTTCCGTGGGTTGACCTTCAAGAAAGCTGCTCTGGCATCTGCAATGGTGACCCCAGATACAGGTTCATCCAGGATTTCCAGGGTGGAGGGTACGCTCTCGCTGACCTCTTGCTCAAAACAGGCATAGGATGCATTGAGCTCATCAGGGAGGGGTGCGTTGGAGCCGGCGATTTTACATGCCTTCATCTTGTAGCCTGTTATGTCTTGCAGACCTTGCCATAGTCGACGGGGGTCGGTATGGCTAGCTTGGGACTCTAGCTTGGTCCGGTATTGTCTTTTGGCATCTTTGATGGATCTCCTTAGATCTTAAGTTTTTCACACAGAGGGTGGTGGGTGAGTGGAATCGGCTGCCGTCAGTGGTGGTGGAGGCAAACTCAATAGGGTCTTTTAAGAGACTCCTGGATGAGTACATGGAGCGTAATAGGATGGAGGGTTATAGGTAGGTCTAGAAGGTAGGGATGTGTTCGGCACAATTTGTGGGCTGAAGGGCCTGTTTGTGCTGTAGTTTTTCTATGTTTCTATGTTTCTATATCTGGCTTTCTTGTATAGTCGATGGTAGCCATGATGTGGAGATGCCGGCGTTCGACTGGGGTAAGCACAGTAAGAAGTCTCACAACGCCAGGTTAAAGTCCAACAGGTTTATTTGGTAGCACAAGCTTTCAGAGTGTTGCTCCTTCTTCAGGTGAGTGAGGAGTTGTGTTCATAAACAGGGCATATCTAGACACAAACTCAATTTACAAGATAATGGTTGGAATGCGAGTCTTTACAGGTAATCAAGTCTTAAAGGTACAGACAATGTGAGTGGAAAGAGGGTTAAGTACAGGTTAAAGAGGTGTGAATTGTCTCCGGCCAGGACAGTTAGTGAGATTTTGCAAGCCAAAGCAAGTCATGGGGGTTACAAATAGTGTGACATGAACCCAAGATCCCGGTTGGAGCCGTCCTCATGTGTGCAGAACTTGGCTATCAGTTTTTTGTATAGGTCAGTGTTGCCTGGCTTGAATGCCTCAGACCTGGACTTCAGCAGGCAGTGGATATCGCTGCTCATCCATGTTTTCCAGTTGGGGAACACACGGATTTCCTTCTTTGACACACAGAGAAGAGTCTGGAATGCGCTGCCAGTGATGGGGTGGTGCAGGCAGATAGGGGTGTTTAAGGGGCTTTTAGATAAGCACATGAATATGCAAGAGATAGAGGGATGTGGACCAAGGGCAGGCAGAAGGGATTAATTTAATTTGGTGTCATGGCTTCCTCAGGAATAGTCAGCATGGCTTCGTCAGAGGGAGGTCATGCCTAACAAGTTTGGTCCAATTTTTTGAGGAGGTGACCAGGTGTGTAGACAAGGGGAATGCAGTCGATGTAGTTTATATGGATTTCGGCAAAGCCTCTGACAAGGTCCCACATGGGTTACAGGACAATTTGATAAGGTGGATTCAAAATTGGCTCAACTGTAGGAGGCAGAGGGTGATGGCAGACGGCTGCTTTAGTGACTGGAAGCCAGTGACGTACCACATTTATATAAACGACATAGATGACTATATTGGGGGTAGGATTAGTAAGTTTGTGGATGACACAAAGATTGGCCAAGTGGTTAACAGTGAGGCTGAGTGTCTTGGGCTACAAGAAGATATAGACGGGATGGTCAAATGGGCAGATAGTAGCAGATGGAATTTAATCCTGAAAAGTGTGGGGTGATGCACTTTGGAAGGAGTAATTTGACAAGGAAGTATTCAATGAATGGTACAACACTAGGAAGTTCTGAGGAATAAAGGGACCTTGGTATGATTGCACTGGAGGAGGTACAAAGGAGATTCACCAGGATGTTGCCTGGGATGGAACATTTAAGTTATGAAGAGAGGTTGGGTAGGCCTGGGCTGTTTTCGTTGGAGCAGAGAAGACTGAAGGGTGACATGATCGAGGTGTACAAGGTTATGAGGGACACGGATAGGGAGCAGCTGTTCCCCTTATTTGAAGTCAGTCATGAGGGGATATAGGTTCAAAATGAGGGCCACGAGGTTTAGGGGGGATGTGAGGAAAAACTATTTTACCTAGAGGATGATGACGGTCTGGAATGCGCTGCTTGGGAGGGTGGTAGAAGCGGGTTGCCTCACATCCCTTAATAAGTACCTGGATAAGCACTTGCACATCATAACATCCAGGTCTATGGGCCAAGTGCTGGCAGATGGGGTTAGGTGGGAGATCAAGTGTGTCTAATGTATCGCACAGACTTGATAGGCTGAAGGGCCTCTTCTGCACTGTATGATTCAATGATTCGGCACAACACCGTGGGCCGAAGGGCCTGTCCCTGTGCTGTACTCTTCTATGTTTAACAAGGTGACATTGAGCACCCATTATTTATTATGTAGGCAAGATTGAGAAAACTGAGTGATGGATGTCTTCGCAGTGTCGTGTACCTCCTGCTCCAAGCTTCCTATTCAGTCCCAAGACCCAGGATTTCCAAACCCGCCCACCCCCCACCCCACGCCCTCATCCCGCCGTGTAATAGTTAACACCTTGATTAGCAATTTTGCAGCTCTCGAGCGACGCCTCCCCATAGCTTGATTTTGTTTGAAAAGAAAACAGTGTGAGACCTCAAGGCCATTTGCAGAACTCATTTATTCTGCAAATGGTTCCGGCAGATGTCTTGCCGTTGCAACTCGCTTTTAAATCTCAGGCCTGCGGAGGGTCACAGGGGAGCTTTCACTGAGTGCGGGTAGAGTGCAGAAGAAACAATTATTTTCTAAGCTGTTTTGATTCCCTTCCTTTCCACCCCCCCAGTCACCAACCACAGCAGCCCTCCAATTTGCGATACTTCCTCACCGCAACAATCAGGATCACCTGACCAAGCTGGCGAACAGCTGTTTATAGACCAAGGGCTCTTTCTTGTGAGTGTAACCACACCTGAGGCCTATAAATGTAAGAGCGTCCCTAATAAATTCAGTAGCCAATTCAGGGGCAGCCTCATTACTCGGTTGTTAGAATGTGGAACCCACCAGCAAATGGAAGCAGAGTTAGACGCCGGAGGTCCATTAAAGGGGAGAGCGGATAAGTGCACGAGGGAGAAATAGGGAATTAAAGGCATGGCGATCGGATTAGATGAAGTAAAGTGGGAGGAGGCTTTTGTGGAGCTTGAACAACTGAATAGGCGGGAATATCTGCACTCCCCCGCCTGCCCCCGCCGTATGGTTTGCGTTAGTGGAGGCACTCCGCCATTGGCCAGCCAGATCACCAACAACATGTCCTGGCCCCCCCCATGCCGACACTATAGTTAAGAAAGCCCACCAACTTTCCCAGAAGACTAAGGAAATTCAGCATGTCCGTGACAACTCTCACCAACTATTACAGATGCACCGGAGCATCCGGAGGAAACCCACACAGATATAGGGAGAATGTGCAAACTCCACACAGTCATGGAACCATAGAATCCCTACAGTGCAGAAGGAGGCCATTTGGCCCATCGAACTTGCACTGACCTCAATCCATCCAGGCCCTATCCCCCTAACCCCACGTATTCACCCTGCTAATCCCCCTGACAATAAGGGTCAATTTACCATGGCCAATAACCTTAACCCGCACATTTTTGGAGCGTGGGAGGAAACCAGAGCACCCGGAGGAAACCCACGCAGGCACGGGGAGAATGTGCAAACTTCACAGAGACAGTCACTGGAGGCTGGAATTGAACCTGGGTCCCTGGTGCTGTGAGGCAGCAGTGCTAACCACCGTGCTGCCCCATGTCCTGTTTCTGGCTATAAAATCTATGTAATTCCGTGAAAAGAACTTCTTTTGTTTTTTACTAAACACTATAATGTTTCGCATTTAATTCCATTTAGCATGGGGAAGGAAATCTTTTAAAGATCTACTTCTTCAGTAAGCGTGACATTGGCGTAGCAAATGTAATCTTTCTGTTCCCCATTATCCAGCAACTTCACTACTGGGTGTTTGGTTTATTGGGGAAAAACCATACACTAAATACTGCACTGTGTTTGAAATAAAACATCTGTGTGTGGTGTCAATTGCATCAACCATTCGTCACTGGAAGCCCATTCAGCATATTTGTCAAACGAACATTCATTCCTCATTATGTGGACTGTGGACAGGTGGTGGATGTCCAAGGGAGAACAATAGAAAAACTTTTGGAGGTTGCCTGGCAGAATCAGAGAGGGACGGAAAGAAACGGGCTGCCAAACCGTAGATTTGAATTGAAGACCAGAACTTGAAATGGTCAGGCTGATCAGAACCACAGCAAAGACCTCAAACAGTCTCTGGTCTTAACTGAGTTACCTTAATATCAAGCTGCAATGCCCCTGAAATGAACTTGAGGGAGTGGGAGAGAGGTGGCAGTGGATCATTGAGAAGGGAGGCGAGGATAATTATTTTGAGGCTGCAACTTATCATGATCTGGAGTGCACTGCCTGTGTGTCAGGGCACAGTAAGAAGTCTCACAACACCAGGTTAAAGTCCAACAGGTCTATTTGGTATCACGAGCTTTCGGAGCACTGCTCTTTCATCAGGTGAGTCCTGATGAAGGAGCAACACTCCGAAAGCTCGTGATTCCAAATAAATAGAGTCATAGAGGTTTACAGCATGGAAATAGGCCCTTCGGCCCAACTTGTCCATGCCACCCTTTTTTTTTAAACCCCTAAGCTAATCCCAATTGCCCACATTTGGCCCATATCCCTCTAAACCCATCGTACCCATGTAACTATCTAAATGCTTTTTAAAAGACAAAATTATACCTGCCTCTACTACTACCTCTGGCGACACTCACCACTCTCTGTGTGAAAAAATTGCCCCTCTGGACACTTTTGTATCTCTCCCCTCTCACCTTAAACCTATGCCCTCTAGTTTTAGATTCCCCTACCTTTGGGAAAAGATATTGACTATCTAGTTGATCTGTGCCCCTCATTATTTTATAGACCTCTATAAGATTACCCTTCAGCCTCCTACGCTCCAGAGAAAAAAGTCCCAGTCTATCCAGCCTCTCCTTATAACCCAATCCATCAAGTCCCGGTAGCATCCTGGTAAATCTTTTCTGCACTCTTTCTAGTTTAATAATATCCTTTCTATAATAGGGTGACCAGAATTGCACACAGTATTCCAAGTGTGGCCTCACCAATGTCTTGTACAACTTCAGCAAGACGTCCCAACTCCTGTATTCAATGTTCTGACCGATGAAACCAAGCATGCCGAATGCCTTCTTCACCACTCTGTCCACCTGTGACTCCACTTTCAAGGAGCTATGAACATGTACTCTTGGATCTCTTTGTTCTGTAACTCTCCCCAATGCCCTACCATTAACTGAGCAAGTCCTGCCCTGGTTCAATCTACCAAAATGCATGACCTCGCATTTGTCTAAATTAAACTCCATCTGCCATTCATCAGCCCACTGGCCCAAATGATCAAGATCCCGTTGCAATTGGAGATAACTTTTCACTGTCCACTATGCCACAAATCTTAGTGTCATCTGCAAACTTACTAACCATGCCTCCTACATTCTCATCCAAATCATTAATATAAATAACAGTGGACCCAGCACTGATCCCTGAGGCACACTGCTGGTCACAGGCCTCCAGTTTGAAAAATCTGTTGGACTTTAACCTGGTGTTGTGAGGTTTCTTACTGTGCCCATCCCAGTCCATTGCCGGCATCTCCACAGCATGTGTGTCTAGGGCAAGGGGAGAGTGCTGGAGTATGGTGCTGAGAGTGAAGATTATCCATGATCATGTTGAAGACACTTGAAGGGCTCTTGCCCCCATTTCCTATGTTTCTATAAAAGGATGGTTTAAGCAGCAATTGTCAAAAGGTAATTGGATGAATGCTTGTAGGGCTATGTAGAAAGAACAGGGGTAGGAGTGGGGTTAATTAGACATCTTCTTCAAAGATCTAGCATGGACATAGACAGGCTGAATGGCCTGCGCTGTTTGATTGAATGATTCCTTGTTTTGTTCTCATTTTCTCCCTTTCTTGGCATGTTAACTCCCAGACAAGGAACCATGTCCAACATGTTAAAGAAGTTAAGAAGAAATTACCTTCTGTCACATATGACAGAAAAAGTTATTTCCCCTATAGTTCCCCTGAGGAAGACAAAATGGTGTATTCCTTTGGACATGAAAAAAGGAAACATTTGTAATGGCAAAAAAGTACATGTTGTTTTATGGTATGTTGCTATTTTTACTGTCCCAAGTATAGTCGTGTGTTGCTAAAACATATAATGGATGTAACTGTTCTATACTAGTTAATGCAAAATTGACTCATAGTGAGCTAACCATGCCCAGTGAAAATCATGCATGGTAAAATAAGCAAAATACTGCGGATGCTGGAATCTGAAACAGGAACAATGGTTACTGATTCATTTCCCGTCACTGATGTGACCCCCATTTCATCTCCATGGAATATCTATGTGGACCAAACAAAGTCTGTTATTTTGTTTTCACTTATTCATTCATGGGACGTGGGCATCACTAGCTGACCAGCATTCATTGTCCATCCTGAGTGCCCTTGATTCACACAACTGAGTGGCTTGCTTAGGCTATTTCAGAGGGCAGTTGGGAGTCAACCACATTGCTGTGGATCTGGAGTCACATGTAGGCCAGACCAGGTAAGGACGGCAGATTTCCTTCCCTAAAGGCCATGAGTGAACCAGATGGGTTTTTCCAACAATCGACAATGGTTTCATGGTCATCAGTAGATTCTTAATTCCAGATTTCTTTTATTGAATTCAAATTGCACTATGTGCTGTAGTGAGATTCGAACCCAGGTCCCCAGAACATTAGCTGAGTTTCTGCATTAATAGTCAAACAATAAAACCACTAGGCCATTGCCTCCCCGCTATGCTCAGCACGCTTTTAAATGCTGCATTAAAAAGATCTTGCACCAAGGTATCATCCATGTCTCAAATTGGGACTGTGCAGGAGGCAGGCGGATTATCCCTCCTTAACCAAACAGCACTGAGGTCATTTATAGCAGTCCCCACAATGCTCTTCTCCACGTGTGACTAGTTGTCTCATTTCATTGTATGATGTTGCTGAAAAGAGAGACATGTCGCTGAAGCTTTTTGTCTGACACTCAACAGGGCATGTGCAAGAATACCAAATTTCAAACAAATACACCAATTTATACAACAGGAGAAAGGGTATAGCTCTCCAGAAAGCATTGGGGAACTATAGACTCCCCAGGTGCCCAGGTAATTCAAAAAAGGCATAAGGTTTGAAGACATTGCTCTTGTTTGCAGAGAATGGATGCCGATGTATGAATGTATGTTGCTCCTTTCAAGCTTTGTTGATTATCTGAAACCCGGTTTTTAGTGTAACTATCAGCACACACAGGATTGTTGAGCAAGTGCTGCCCACTTGTAGAATCACACCTAACAGTGGACATTTTGTTTTGGGTCTTGAAAGTGCGGGCTGGTTAAATACAGTCTGTACTCTGCCCAGTATGAACAACTGAAGGAACACAGTGTTTGATTCAATCAGCCAATCAATGGGGTGCATGGCCTACATACCTGGCATCAAACCAGCATTGAAATTCTAACACAGCGTTGCTCAACTGTGAGATAGGCCAGACATCTCTTTGGGCTGATGGCAAATACCACTTGCGTAGCCACTGCGCAGGAGTAGTGGTTGCTTAACTTTGTTTTTTTGAGGAACTCTGCTTTTCCAGGGTAATTTACAGTAAACCAGATACTTTTCAGGTCTGAAGGTGGCAGTCTTTGGCCTATTTGATACTTTACGTGGTACATAATGAACAGTGATCCATTCAGGATAGCCATTATCCCGCAGGAAAACTTTGATGTGCTCTATTACTGCATCAAGCTTTCAAGGTGAGCAAATGGCTAGGGTCTTCTTTATAAGATTTCTTTGTCTTTATAAGTTAAGTTTGAACCCGCGTCTGCAGAGCATTAACCTGGGTTTCTGGATTACTAGTCCAGTGACAATACCACTACATTACTGTCTCCCAAAGATTGCAAATAAGTGCGTGCAGCTAAGTGAATCTCAACATGTTTATTGACCAATATATGTAAGGAAACCTTTATATGCATCTGCACATTCAAAGATCATGTATGTAACATCTATACATATTAGAAATATGCATGAGGTAGGAGGTCAGTGCATCAAAAATGAATCTCTTATGGAAACTGGTGGAAATGTTAGCAAGCACCTAGAGAGGATCCCATGGCTACACTAAATACTTAGGCATGCATCGTGTCATAAAAACTGATTATTAAGTTCACAAGTTCAATAAGTACGGATTCAGAAAATAAATGGCCGTGCATCTACATTGCCGTGTTCTTAAAATATGGTGCAATGTCGGTGGCTTCCTTCAGTGATACATTCATAAATAAGCTTGCAGTGTTGCAGTATACTGACAAGGCTTTGATATCAAAGAAAAGAACAAAGAACAGTATAGCACAGGAACAGGCCTTTTGGACCTCCAAGCCTGCACCAATCATGATGCCTGCCAAAACTAAAACCGTATGTACTTGCGGAGTCCGTATCCTTCCATTCCCATCCTATTCATGTATTTATCTAGATGCCCCTTAAATGCTGCTATCGTACCTGCTCCCACCACCTCCCTGGACAGCCCGTTCCAGACATTCACCATTCTCTGTGTAAAAAACTTGCCTCGGTATCGAAATTGCTTTAATATGAAGAAGCATCATATGGACTTGAAACGTAAACTCTACTTTCTCTCTCCACAGATGCTGCCAGACCTGCTGAGTTTATCCAGCATTTTCTGTTTTTGTTTCAGATTCCAGCATCCATGGTATTTTGCTATTGATCTTGATCTGTAGGTCACGGACAGTCTTCGTAAAGGTGAAGGAATCCTACGTGAAAATTCACCAGAAGTTGGCTGTAGTAATTCACTCAACTGTTTGCCAATTTCTGCTGTGCGGAACCAATCGTTGATAAAATAGGGTGCATTGGGACATAGAACCATAGAAAAGTTACAGCACAGTAGGAGGCTATTTGGCCCATCTTGTCCATGCCAGCCTGAGGACACCCAGATGCCCTTTCTAATCCCACCTTCCAGCACTTGGCCCCTAACCCTGTAGCTTACTACACTAAAAGTACAGCTCGAGGTACTTTTTAAAAGAGTTTCGAGTCTCTGCCTCTGCCACCAACTTGGGCAGCGAATTCCAGACACCCACCACCCTCTGTGTTAGAAAATTCTTCTGCATATCCCCTCTACGCCTTCTGTCACTTCACAATAAAAGAGTATCTGTTCACACTTTGTGCCTTTTTTGAATTTGGTGAGCCTGTAGTTCCCTGTTGCTTTCTCTACGCAATGTTTCGGCCAGTCAGAGTTGACTTGTCAACCGATCAGCACTCCTTTTTCTCCTGTACCGTAAATTGTTGTGATCGTTTGAAATTTGGCATTCTTGCAGTTGTCCTGATGAGTGCAACACGAAAAGCTTCGACAGCATGTCTCTCTTTCCAGCAATATTCAGGAGCTGCACTATCAAGTGATAACTTTAATGATAGGTATGTAAAGTTTAAACATTAATTTTGAGTTACAGTGCAAAACTATGACACAGCAGTATAAACACTGATCCTTCCAAACCTGATTCCCAGAGACTTGAATTTATAATTGCATTAATGATGGAACTCAATCCTATTGCTATTTCTCTTTGAACACTTGTGCACATTTTTCAATTTGCCTAACCAAACTTTTTGATTTGATCTTTGATTTGATTTGATTTATTATTGTCACGTGTATTAGTATACAGTGAAAAGTATTGTTTCTTGCGTGCTATACAGACAAAGCATACCATTCATTGAGAAGGAAAGGAGAGAGTGCAGAATGCAGTGTTACAGTCATAGCTAGGGTGTAGAGAAAGATCAACATAATGCAAGATAAATCCATTCAAAAGTCTGACAGCAGCAGGGAAGAAGCTGTTCTTGAATCTGTTGGTACGTGACCTCAGACTTTTGTATCTTTCCCGACGGAGAAAGGTGGAAGAGAGAATATCCGGGGTGCGTGGGGTTCTTAATTATGCTGGCTGCTTTGCCGAGGCAGCGGAAAGTGTAGTCAGAGTCAATGGATGGGAGGCTGGTTTGCATGATGGATTGGGCTACATTCACAACACTTCGTAGTTTCCTGCAAAGCTAGATTCAATATTCTGAGAAACTGGGATTCCTACATTTTAATAACCTGCAAATTACAAATGCATTTTTCATGGTTGCAAGATGAAAGTAAGTAAACAGTTCCATAAGATGAAGATGATTAAATCTATCGAGAAGCCTCCTTTAATAACTGGGGGACCCAAATTTCGCTGCACCTGTTGAAAATTGTTGCTGATATGCCACATTTGCAATGTTGCCAATGGAGATCTTGACCTCTCATTTAACCTTTGATATCTAATATCTTCTCAATATGTGCGCTGGTGTAAGTTTACTTCAACTATCATCAAACGTGAACTCTGATTGATCTTTGGAAAATGCTTGAAAAAGAAGGAAACTTACTTAGTAATAGAGGCGGGTATAATTTTGCCTTTTGAAAAGCATTCAGACAGTTACATGGGTAAGATTGGTGTAGAGGGATATGGGCCAAACACGGGCATTTAGGACTAGCTTAATGGTAAAAACTGGGCGGCATGGACAAGTTGGGCTGAAGTGCCTGTTTCCATGTTGTAAACCTCTATGACTCTATGACTTACAACAGATCCTGCCTCAAAGTGCATCAGTGTGCCGAAATAGCGACTCCACCCACCAACATGCCCAAGAAATTTCCATATTCTGGTCTTGGTCATTAAATACAATAAGCAGAAAATCAGGAATATCGGAATTCACTGACCTCCCACATCTGACACACCTAGCTGGGCCTGGAAATCCATCATTACAGGTCGTAGAGCCCAAAGATCCTGATGTGATTTAGACTCGATAGACTGAGTGTCCTCCTTCTGCACTGTAGGATTCTATGACTCTATCCTGCCCAGATTTCTTGCTTCCATCTCTGACTCAAGGGATTTTTAAAAATTCATTTTTACAGGATGTGGGCATCGCTGGCTTGGCCAGCATTTATTGCCCATCCCTAACTGCCCGCCATTTCAGAGGGCATTTGAGAATCAACCACATTTTGATTTGATTTGAGTTGATTTATTATTGTCACATGTATTAACATACAGTGAAAAGTATTGTTTCTTGTGTGCTATACAGACAAAACATACTGTTCATAGAGAAGGAAATGAGAGAGTGCAGAATGTAGTGTTACAGTCATAGCTAGGGTGTAGAGAAAGATCAACTTAATGCAAGGTAGGTCCATTCAAAAGTCTGATGGCAGCAGGGAAGAAGCTGTTCTTGAGTCGGTTGATACGTGACCTCAGACTTTTGTATCTATTTCCTGATGGAATAAGGTGGAAGAGAAAATGTCCGGGGTGCGTGGGGTTCTTAATTATGCTGGCTGCTTTGCCGAGGCAGCGGGAAGTAGACAGAGTCAATGGATGGGAGGTTGGTTTGCTTAATGAATTGCGCTACATTCATGACCTTTTGTAGTTCCTTGCGGTCTTGGGCAGAGAAGGAGCCATACCAAGCTGTGATACAACCAGAAAGAATGCTTCCAAGGTGCATCTGTAAATTTGGTGAGAGTCGTAGCTGACATACCAAATCTCCTTAGCCTTCTGAGAAAGTAGAGATGTTGGTGGGCTTTCTTAACCACAGTATTGGCATGGGGGGACCAGGACAGGTTGTTGGTGATCTGGACACCTAAAAACTTGAAGCTCTCGACGCTTTCTACTTCATCCCCATTGATGTAGACAGGGACATGTTCTCCTTTACGCTTCCTGAAGTCGATGACAATCTCCTTCGTTTTGTTGTCATTGAGGGAGAGATTATTGTTGCCACACCAGTTCACCAGATTCTCTATCTCATTCCTGTATTCTCTCCTGTCTGTAGCTCTGGAATCACATGTAGGCCTGACCAGGTAAGGATGGCAGATTTCCTTCCCTAAAGGACATTAGTGAACCAGATGGGTTTTTATGACCATCGGCAATGGTTTCATGGTCGTCATTAGACTTTTAATTCCAGATTCTTATTGAATACAAATTTCACCATCTGCCGTGCTGGGACCATTTAATTGCAAGTTTTTTTTATTGATTTCCAACTTCACTATCTGCTGTGGTGGGATTTGAATCCAGCTCCCCCAGAGCATTACTCTGGGTCCCTGGATTGCTAGTCCAGTGATAATTCCACTGTGCCATGCCTTCTCTGATCCAGATAATCGGGAGGAAACGATATCTATAGTGTAATCGTGGGTGGGGGGAGGGGAGGAGGGGTAAGATTAGGGTCTGGGTCATAATGCCCGAGGAAATAAGAGGAGTTGGCGGTTTAACCCCTCAAGTCTGGTCCAACATTCAATAAGATCATAGGTGATCCCTGGATCTCAATTCCAAAATCCCCCTATCCTTTGATTCGATTAAAAATCCAACAATCCATCAATCTCAACCATGACTATCCTCAGAGATTAAGGGTGAGGTCGGGTGAGGACGTAAAATCCCAGCCGAGGCTAACGGAGTATTCCGTTCTGGGAACCTCCCCCGCCCTGGAATCGGGGCTGGCAAGGTGGTAGAATTTCGGCCTAAGTCTCCACAACTCTCTCTCTGAGCTGGAGAATGCCAAATATCCACAGCCCTCTGACTGAAGAAATTTATTTTCATCTCAGTTGCTTGGGTTGGTTACATGAAGTGATACGGCTATGTTAAACAAAGAGCATTCCTTCAAATTAAGTCAGAGAAGTAGGAACAGAGGATATCAATTTAATTTAGTGAAAGGTAGATCGGAACCATATGTTAAAAATGGGCATCATTACTCTCGGAGAAACAGATATTTTCAATAATATGCCAGGGTGGGCACAGGTTAATGTGGAGGCACTGGGGGCACTCAGAGGGCAGCTGATATTAAGAAAATGAAGGTAGAACAAAAATACAAGAATGTCTAACAGAAACAACACACTTTACCTCAATCCTCTCCTTTTAAATAGAAATGATGATTTAAATGTCACATTTCTCTTTCCTTTTAGTATTTCTTTTCACGCTCTTCCCTTTTTGTATTCTGACTCTTTCTCTCTCTCTCTCTCTCTCGCTCTCTAGGGCAGCACAATTGATCCTGAGGAAGTTTCTGTGGCAAACAATCCACTAAAACAAAGAACTCTGATTTTCTGTTTAACAAGACAACAATCCATATCGTTGTTCCAACCACTCTCCTGATGGAATGATGAGCGAGGTGTTAAAGGCCACCTTAATCTTAAACTTCAAGGGCCTGAAGTGAGAAGATAGGGTAGCGAGAATGTTGTGAATGTTAAGATTGTAATAGTAATAATGCTTGAGCAGCATTAAGGTTGTAACAATAAGGTAAATGCACAAGACTTATATCAATGTAAGACTTGAAAATAAGCTAATATAATTATATGGGGCTGTTGCCTTGTGGATCCAGAACTGGCTTGCCTGCAGAAGGCAGAGAGTGGCTGTGGAGGGGTCTTTCTCTGCATGGAGGTCAGTGACCAGTGGAGTGCCCCAGGGATCTGTTCTGGGACCCTTGCTGTTTGTCATTTTCATAAATGACCTGGATGAGGAAGTGGAGGGATGGGTTGGTAAGTTTGCTGACGACACCAAGGTAGGTGGTGTTGTGGATAGTTTGGAGGGATGTCAGAAGTTGCAGCGAGACATAGATAGAATGCAAGACTGGGCGGAGAAGTGGCAGATGGACTTCAACCCGGATAAGTGTGTAGTGATCCATTTTGGCAGATCCAATGGGATGGAGCAGCAGTATAAAATGAAGGGTACCATTCTTAGCAGTGTAGAGGATCAGAAGGACCTTGGGGTCCGGGTCCATAGGACTCTTAAATCGGCCTCGCAGGTGGAGGATGCGGTCAAGAAGGCGTATGGCGTACTAGCCTTCATTAATCGAGGGATTGAGTTTAGGAGTCGGGAGATAATGCTGCAGCTTTATAGGACCCTGGTTAGACCCCACTTGGAGTACTGCGCGCAGTTCTGGTCACCTCATTACAGGAAAGATGTTGAAGCCATTGAAAGGGTGCAGAGGAGATTTACAAGGATGTTGCCTGGATTGGGGGGCATGCCTTATGAGGATAGGTTGAGGGAGCTTGGTCTCTTCTCCCTGGAGAGACGAAGGATGAGAGGTGACCTGATAGAGGTTTACAAGATGTTGAGGGGTCTGGATAGGGTGGACTCTCAGAGGCTATTTCCAAGGGCTGAAATGGTTGCTACGAGAGGACACAGGTTTAAGGTGCTGGGGGGTAGGTACAGGGGGGATGTCAGGGGTAAGTTTTTCACTCAGAGGGTGGTGGGTGAGTGGAATCGGCTGACGTCGGTGGTGGTGGAGGCAAACTCGTTGGGGTCTTTTAAGAGACTTCTGGATGAGTACATGGGATTTAATGGGATTGAGGGCTATAGATAGGCCTAGAGGTGGGGATGTGATCGGCGCAACTTGTGGGCCGAAGGGCCTGTTTGTGCTGTGACTTTCTATGTTCTATGTTCTATGTTCTATGTCCATTGGATAAAGACTTGGGAGAGGGTGTAGTAGTAGGGTCCAGTACACATGGGGTTAATATATGATGATGTAAGAAGACACATGACCTCGACCAAGGCCGGGAATTCTCAGCACCCCCGCGGTGAGTTTTCTCGTGACAGATGCAACTCGCCATTTGCCGCCAATGGGATCTTCCGATCCTGTCAACGTTGACCCCCAGCACGGTGGGTCACATTACTTGCCCACCCTACTGCCATGGAACCTGCTGTGCGAATGGTTGACTTTGGCAGAACCAGAAGATATGGCCGGCGGAAAGGGTCAGGAAATTCCATCCCTGGATTCAGAATGGACAGGAATGTGTAAATCACTGAGATGGAGTCAGCTCCAAGGGTGTACCCACTATTGTATATATGTGTGTCATGATGAGTTGTTAATAAAGATTTGTTAATATACTCAAAACTATGAAGCCCATTTCATGGTGTCCAAAACAGATTCTTCACCCGTGAAGTCCCATGTTATTTGTTCAACAATGAAGAAATATTGTTCATAGACTCCCTACAGTGCAAAAGGAGGCCACTTGGCCCATCAGGTCTGCACCGACTTTCCCACATGCATCCCACCCATGCCTTATACCCGTCACCCCACATGTTTACCCTGTTAATCCCCCTAACCTACACATCATGGTACACTTAGGAGCAATTTAGCATGGCCGATCCACCTAACCTGCATATCTTTGGATTGTGGGAGGAAACCCATGCAGACACGGGGAGTATGTGCAAACCCCACATTATGTGATGTTGGTAAACCAACATTTGTTAATCTTTGCTAGTTAGTGCGAGAGCATTAAGTCTGTAGTTTGTGATCACATCTCTGTTGAAGAACTGGTTTTCTGTCTGTGCAGGGCATCTGTTGGGTTCTGAAGGTGTCCTGGCAACATTTGTAGATTTTCTTTCTGACCAAGTGATCACATTTATTGAATTCAACACAGCCTGACACACAGGGATTTAAACTCACGAACCCCTGGGTTGCTGCTTTAACCACAAGAACAACACTGGCACATTCCCCATGACCCCACGGAATATGATTTCATATATTAACGTGACAAGTCTGGAAGGACCTTCAAACACAAACTTCGCACACTTTAGGAGTTCACGCGCAATGCCAGAGACAAGCGTGATGAATGAAATCATACCTTCGAAATGATTTAGACTAATTTAAACATTGGTGACACGGGGGGAAAATAAACATCTCCTTTTAATGATGTCAACGATGACCTTTGAACCGCAGTCTCATTATTCACAGGCAAGTGATGATGACTTTTGACAATTTGCTCATTGTGATTACGCAGGCAAGGCATCAGTAATTGTCAGAACACATTTCATTCTGCTGTTTGCCAAGAAAGCCTTCTCTGCCAATCCAATTGGACAACTGTTCAGTTCCTGAGAAGCGCGACTCTATTTTGCTATTTTGTCAGGGCATTTTTGTATTTATCTAGCAGATTTTCAGTTACAATTTTCATCTCATGGCAAATTAAATGAACTCAGTTGATTGTGCATCAAATGAATTCAGGAATTTTAGTTTTACTATTCATTTATGGACTGCAGGGTTCACTGACAAGGCCAGCATTTATTGCCTATTCCGAGCTTCCCCTGAGAAAATGGTGGTGAAACCTTTTGGAAATCAACTGAGTGGCTCGCTGGACCATTTCAGAGGGCAGTTAAGTGTCAAGCCTATGTGTTGTGGGTCTGGAGTCACATATGGGCGAGAACAGTTAAAGCCAGCAGGTTTCCGTCCCAAAAGGACGTTAGTGAGCCTTCAGCTCAACACTGGCTTATTACTCATACCGGCTTCCGATTTCAGATTCCTTTAATTAACATTAAATTCCCCAGCTTCCATATAGGGATCTGACCTCACTTCTCTTGGATCATTACTCCAGGATGCTGTGTTACCCACAATGCTTACGGTACCAGGCATGTTCTTCATTTCACAAACCCTGTGGGACCTGTGCCGTTTTAGTTACTTCATTTGAGATTTTGGGAGGAATTCATAGAATCATAGAATCCCTACAGTGCAGAAGGAGGCCATTCAATCCATCGAGTCTGTACCGACCACAATCCCACCCAGCCCCCATCCCCATAACCCCATATATTTACCCTACTAATCCCTCTGACACTAACAGGCAATTTAGCATGGCCAATGCACCTAACCCGCACATCTTTGGACTGTGGGAGGAAACCGGAGCACCCGGTGGAAACCCACACAGACACGGGGAGCAAACTCCACACAGACTGATCCAAGCCGGGAATCGAACCCAGGTCTCTGGCACTGTGAGGCAGCAGTGCTAACCACTGTGCCGTCCCAATTAAATAAGCACGGGAGTGGGCCCGTCCTGATAACCTTGCTGGGGTCATTCTAGCCCCTCTCTGGCCTGATTTACTGCCAGTCAGACAATTGCTTGGTCAGGTCTTCAGGGTGGATGTTCCACCTTTTAGAATTGTCAGCCAATCCAGGACTGGCAGCTTTCTACTAGGCCTGGAAGCCCTGGATGAAAAGTGGGTGAGGCAGGGGAGGGAGGGAGGAAGGGAGGGAGGGAGGGGGGGAGTGAGGGGAGTCAGTTTGAAGGGTGGACACATGTGGGGTCTTTGCTGTTGGAAAGCCTCTCTGTTGGTCATGGGAACAGTAAGAAGTCTCACACCAGGTGAAAGTCCAGCAGGTTTATTTGGTAGCATAAGCTTTCGGAGCGCTGCTCCTTCCTCAGGTGAGTCATCTGATGAAGGAGCAGTGCTCCGAAAGCTTGTGCTACCAAATAAACCTGTTGAACTTTCACCTGGTGTTGTGAGACTTCTTACTGTGCCAACCCCAGTCCAACGCCGACATCTCCACATCAGGGGCAATTAGGGAGTAAGCAATAAAGCTTTCCCAGCCAGCAACAACCACATTCTAAGTTAAAGTTTATGTTTATTTATTAGTGTCACAAGTAGGCTTACATTAACACTGCAATGAAGTGTTAATGCAATGGCCTAGTGGTATCATCATTACATTATTAATCCAGAAACTCAGGTAATGTTCTGAGAACCTAGGGTTCGAATCCCACCACAGCAGATGGTGGAATTTGAATTCAATTAAAAAAAATCTGGAATTAATGATCTACCAATGGCCATGCAACAATCATCGATTGTTGCGGAAAAACCCATCTGGTTCACTAATGTCCTTTAGGGAAGGAAATCTGCCGTCCTTACCCGGTCTGGCCTACATGTGACTCCAGAGCCACAGCAATGTGGTTGACACTCAATTGCCCTCTGAAATGGCCTCGCAAAGCACTCAGTTCAAGGGCAACTAGGGATGGACAATAAATGCTGACCAGCCAGCGATGCCCATGTCCCACCAATGAATAAAAAAAATGTTACTGTGAAAATCCGCTCGGCGCCACACTCCGGCGCCTGCTCCCGACACTGAGGGAGAATTTAACATGGCCAATGCACCTAACCAGCATGTCTTTCAGACTGTGGGAGGAAGCCGGAGCACCCGGAGGAAACCCATGCAGACATGAGGAGAACACGCAGACTCCGTACAGTGACCCAAGCTGGGAATCGAACACAGGTCCCTGGCACTGTCTTGAATGACTTTAAAAAAAACACTGCCTCAATTAGTATGGGAAATGTCCATCTCTCTTATAAATATACGTATAAATTGTCCTGAGGAGGAGCTGAAAATAGGCTTAATACAGTGATCTAACCTGAAGGTACACTTGACAGGTACAAAGCTATTCCCATTTTATGTCTACAGGTTTACGTATCCCCTGGGGCGGCACGGTGGCACAGCAGTGAGAACTGCTGCCTCACAGCGCCAGGGACCCGGGTTCAATTTTGGCTTGGGTCACTGTCTGTGTGGAGTTTGCACGTTCTCCCCGTATCTGCGTGCGTTTCCTCCGGGTGCTCCGGTTTCCTCCCACACTCCAAAGATGTGCAGGTTAGGTGCATTGGCCATGCTATATTCTCCCTCAGTGTACCCGAACAGGCGTCAGAATGTGGCGACTAGGGGAATTTCACAGTAACTTCATTGCACTGTGAATGTAAGCCTACTTGTGACTAATAAATAAACTTTACATCATCTTATTGGATCGCTGTTTTCTAATTTAGTTGTCCTTTACCTCAATGCGATACACATGTGTGTTCAAAACTCTTTATTCCGCACATGTATAACATCAATCCACCCTACCTTTTCCTCCTCCTGCTCTTGAGGCACATCAATCAACTCCTTTTCATTAACTTTCCCTCAGCCATCACTCCACTAGATCCAGTTTCAAACTCCCATGGGCTCCAGACAATTACCTATTCATTAAACACTCCTGCTCCAGTTTTCACTGCACCTCATGCATCTGTCACCCTTCACTCTCTGCTCTGCTCTGAAACCTAGTATTGTGAGGCCTGCTGTTCAGGCCTTGAGACTGTCCATATTTATCAAATTCCTTTTCTGAATTCAGTTCATTCAATATTGGAAGTCAAATGATTTTTCTAATCATTCATGGCACACGGGCCTCACTGGCTGGCCAGCATTTATTGCCCATCCCTAGTTGCCCGAGGGCTGTTGAGAGTCAACCACATTGCTGTGGCTCTAGATCACATGTAGGCCAGGCCAGGTAAGGATGGCAGATTTCCTTCCCTCAGGGACATTAATGAACCAGATGGGTGTTTATGACAATCAACAATGGTTTCATGGTCACCAGTAGACTATTTAACTCCAGATTTTTATTGAATTCAAATATCACCATTTGCCATGGTGGGATTTGAACCTGGACCCCCAGATCTTGCCTGGGGTCTCTGGATTACTAATCCAGTGACAATACCACTACGTCACCGCCTCCCCATAATGACCAGATGGTCTGTTCGAGGGATAAATATTGTGGGGGGCTGGGGGAGCGGGGTGTGGAAAATCCCACCCATTGGTTACAGATAATATGAGATAAAAACAAAACATGCTGGATAAATTTGGGGCAGTGCGGTGGCACAATGGTTAGCACGACTGCCTCACCGTGCCTGGGACCTGGGTTTGGTTCATGCCTTGGGTCACTGTCTGCGTGGAGTTTGCACATTTTCTCCAGGTGCTCCGGTTTCCTCCCACAGTCCAAAGACGTGTGGGTTAGGTTGATTGGCCATGCTAAATTGCACCTTAGTGTCTGGGGGACTAGCAGGGTAAATATGTGGGGTTATGGGATTAGGGTCTGGGTGGGATTGTTGTCAGTGCAGACTCGATGGGCCGAATGGTCTCCTTCTGCACAGTAGGGATTCTATGATCTGCAGTACTTTGCTTTTATTTTGGTGAATTTGATTCCTGAATCAACGATTCCCACATTCTAGAAATCAATCAATTTCAGGTTGCCATCCTTGTGTTCAGATCTCTTTATAATCTTTTTCTGTAACCTCCTCCAGCTCTTCAAGATCTCCTCACTCCTCTAATCCTGGCCAATGAATGTTCCTGCTTTAATCATCCCTGCCATTAGTGGCCATGCTGTCAGCTATCTGCGCTCCAAGCTCTGGAATTTGCTCCCTATAAGTTCCTTGCCTCTCTTACCACCATCTCCTCCTACAAGCTGCTCTTCACAACCCACCACTATGATCCAAGCATTTGATCATCTGCCCTCCTTTCTAATTGTGCTTATTAACATTTCCATGAAGCAGCTCGGACGTTTCTATGGCACGAAAGGCTCTATATAAATCCACGTTGTTGCTGTAAACACGATCAAGCTGCCCAGCTGCTGTACCATTCTCCACCTGCGTCTGAAGCTAATGTTTCAGGTTCTTCTCCAGTATCCCATTACCTGAAAGGCTGGGAGGTAGGACCTCGTCCAGGGCTGGGATACTCTGAAGTCGTTCCCCTGCATCATCGCTGCCAGCGAGAATGGATAATTTGGCATTCAGTCAAATCTCCATTCACAGCAGCGGGACCGGAGAATCCCAGCTGTGGGCGAGGTCGGAGAATCCCGGCCTGAGATGTACGAATCCTCAGAAAAGTGCAGGCTGGCCATCATTCAGCCTCTCATCCATTGATTCTGTCTGCACTTCCCGCTACCTCGGAAAAGCAGCCAGCATAATTAAGGACCCCACGCAGCCCAGACACACTCTTTCACCTTCTTCCATCGGGAGAAGGATACAAAAGTCTGAGGTCACGTACTGACCGACTCAAGAACAGCTTCTTCCCTGCTGCCATCAGACTTTTGAATGGATCTACCTCGCACGAAGTTGCTCTTTCTTTAGACAAGAGCTATGACTGTAACACTACATTCTGCACCCTCTCCTTTCCTTCTCTATGAACGGTATGCTTTGTCTGTATAGCGCGCAAGAAACAATACTTTTCACTGTATGCTCATACATGTGACAATAATAAATCAAATCAAATCAAAAGAGTTGGCATGAAGATAGAAGAAGTTAATTCCTTGAGTGTTGAACTACTGAACAGTTGCTAGCATTCTATTGTTCTGGGGCAATGTATCAGTGATTCCTAATGATACCTCTGTGCACAAAATAAATCAGATGATGGCTGAAAATTGAAAGATGTATCAATGAAAGCTTCACTAACTTTATCAGCTTTTACAATTTGCCACTTTTGCTTCTCTTTACATGTATGAACAGCAACTCCCGCGCGCAGGGGGAAGAGGAGATTGATTTTGGAAACTTCCAGTCTGTTACACTTTCTCAGGAGGGGAATGTTTTGAGAACAATATTGCCGCTGACATTTAAAGGGCTTGATTATGATGGATTTGGCCCATACGCAGCTTGTCAAGTGAAAATATGTTGAAAAACGTCAGAATAATTACCACAGATCCCTAAAATGTCTTTCAGCGCACATGGAATGCATGCAGTGTAGGTAGCTGTCACGTTGAACAGTCACTGATCCTGGGTAAACATAGAAACACAGAAACTAGAAGCAGGAGGAGGCCATTCGGCCCTTCGAGCCCCTGCTCCATCATTCATTTTGATCATGTCTGAACACTGAATTCAATATCCTGATTCCCCCCTTCCTCCCATATCCCTTGATCCCTTTAGCCCCAAGAGCTATATCTAATTTCTTCTTGAAATCAGACAACATTTTGGCCTCAACTACATTCTCTGGTAGTGAATTCCACTGGGCTGCACTGCTGTCCGTCAGCTTGGATGAGATGGAAATGGGAACAATATTCAATCATGGCTGGACAATAATGGTGAGAAGGCAGAATTCAGATTATCGATTAAAGGCAGATGGACAAAATCTATTTCTGCTGGTTGGGGGGAGGGCCTGGAAAAGATTAGCCAAAAGATTATCATCAAATCTTCCAGGATTGAAATTTTAGAAAACTTCTTCACATAAAGGTCATTTGAAGTTTGAAACTATTGCAATGCAGGATTAAATTACATGGCGTAAAGGTGCTGGCTCTTACTCCTACCTTCTGAAAGTTTAACTTGTGTCCTTTCAGTATTTGGGCGGGACGGTGGGACAGTGGTTAGCACTGCTACCTTACAGCGCCAGGGACCCGGGTTCAATTCCTGGCTTGGGTGACTGCAGAGTCTGCACGCTTTCCCCATGTTTGCATGGGTTTCCTCTGGGTGCTCCAGTTTCCTCCCAAACTCCAAAAGACCTGCAGGTTATGCGCAGCCTCTGCTGTTACTGCAGCAGAATAATTGGTCTTAATGGCTACAATACTTGTTTTAATCTGGGCGAATGCTATTCTACATTTTAATGTTTTCCCCTGGAGTTTTTTGCAGAGTAAACTTAATTAGGTCAATTGACCTAAGATCAGGTGACTGGGTGGAACTAGGCTTACACAGGCAGTTGCTGCTTGGAATAGTTAGAGAGAAGTGCCTCTCTTTGTCTCCCTAGAACACCCTCCCTAATAGTACTTTGTGTGAACCTACACCATATGCTCTGCAGCAACTCACCAAGGTTTCTTCAACAGCATCTTCCAAACCCACGACCACTTCCACCTAGAAGGACAAAGGCAGCAGATGCACAGGAACACCACCACATGAAAGTTCCACTTCAAGTCACTCACCATCCTGACTTGGAACCATATCATTGTTCCTTCACTGTCACTGGGTCAAGATCTTGGTGCTCCTTCCCTAACAACACTACCTACACCACATGGACTGCAGCGGTTCACAAAGGTAGCTCACTTTCTCAAGGAGAATTAGGAATGGGCCATGAATGTTGTCCTGGTCAACAACACCACCATCCCGTGAAAGATTAAATTTTTTAAAAAGTGCAACAGGGATGAGAAACATTGAGAAATATATAATAAGAGGTGGCAGAGTGGCACAGTGGTTAACACTGCTGCTTCACAGCACCAGGGACCTGGGTTCAATTCCCAGCTTGGGTCATAGAATCATAGAATTGTGCAGAAGGAGGCCATTCGGCCCATTGAGTCTGCACTGACCACAATCCCACCCAGGCCCTGTCCGCATAACCCCATGCATTTATCCTAGTTAGTCCTTCTGACATTAAGGGGCAATTTAGCATGGCCAATCAACCTAACCTCCACATCTTTGGACTCACTGTGCAGAGTCTGCACGTTCTCTCCATGTCTGCGTGGGTTTCCTCTGGGTGCTCCAGTTTCCTCCTACAGTCCGAAAGGCGTGCGGGTTAGGTGACACGCCGGAGTGTGGAGAGTAGGGGATTTTCACAGTAACTTCATTACGGTGTTAATATAAGCCTACTTGTGACACTAATAAAATAAACTTTAACATGGACTGCAGCAGTTCATAAAGATAGCTCACCACAAATTATTCTCCAGGGCAATTAGGGATGGGGAATGAATGTTGGGCCGGCCTGCAATGCTTACATCCTGTGAAAGATTATATTAAGAAAAAGTGCAACAGGGGTGAGATATATTGAGAAATGCATAATAAAATGGAAAGGGGAGTGGGGAGAAGGTTGTTGGGGGGAGGGGGTGGAATATTAACACATAGTTATCAAAGGAAATGTCTATAAAATTCCAGGCCAGGTCTGATCAATCACCATTTATTCTTTGGCACCATGTGGTGATGTGTCGTGTTGGAGCCAAGAGTTGTCAGATGTACAATGTTTTGAATTCCATCTCTCCAGTAAAATGATGGAATTACAGGAAGAGCACGGTGCCAAGTGGAAGGAAGCAGAAGGAAAGAGCCTCCCAAACTTTCAGCTGGAGACGGGGAATCTGCACAGGAGCTTCTGGGTTGCACAGTTAAGTGTGTCGAGCAGGGGAGTTTTGTGGGCGCAGTTCATTCCTGTCATAAGATTATTAGCCACGTAAGTTCAATATCAGTAAGAATAAGACATGCCCAAGGGCAACAGAGAGGATTCTGGTTGCTGAAATTCAAGCCAACTTGAAAATGTGGACCTGTTTTCATTTCTTCGCAATGACTCGCCTTGTAGGCTTGTGATTTTGATGAAATTGATTAGAGCAAATTTTGTCCCCATTCACCTGCCAGTAATCATCCCACGTTAAATAAATTCAGGCAGCGACCCCCTTTGTTTCACCGTGTAAACCGGGCCATGATGTAGTTCAACTCAATAAACACTCTTCATCAAAGCCTCTCCTATTTTTTTAAAAATCTAAGATTTAGAGTGAGTTTCATAGAATCCCTACAGTGCAGAAGGAGGCCATTCGGCCATTGCGTTTGCACTGACTCTCTGAAAAAAACATCCCACCCAGGCCCATCCCTCTGTCCTATCCCTGTAACCCCACACATTTCATTGAATCCCTACGGAGCAAAAGGAGGCCATTCGGCCCATCGAGTCTGCACTGACTGTCTGAAAGAGCATCCCACCCAGGCCCTCCCCTCTGCCCTATCCCCATAACCCCACACATTTCATAGAATCCCTACAGTGCAGAAAAAGGCCATTTAGCTCATCGAGTCTGCACCGATCCTCCAAAAGAGCATTCCTCCCAGGCCCTCCCCTCTGCCCTATCGCTGTAATCCCACACATTTCATAGAATCCCTACAGTGCAGTGGGAAGTCATTGGGCCCATGGAGCCTGCACTGACAACAATCCCACCCAGGCCCTATCTCCGTAACCCCATGTATTTATCCTGTGAATCCCCCTGACACAAAGGGGGAGTTTAGCATGGCCAATCCCACCTAATCCGCACATCTTTGAACTGCGGAAGGAAGCCGGAGCACCCGGAGGAAACCCACGCAGACACGGGGAGAACATGCAACCTTCACACATTCACCCGAGCTGGAACCAAACCTGGGTCTCTGGTGCTGAGAGGCAGCAGTGCTAGCCACTGAGTATGATAATAAATTTACTACTTACTGAATACATTTTTCGAATGTTACAAGAGTGACTATTGGCGGAATGTTCCATTTATGAGACAAAGTGCAGTGACAGGCGGTATTGGCAGTGCCCACCCTGCTGCTCAGAATGGCATGAAGGCATGCTTACTTCTCCACCTGAAGGCTTGTATCAAGCGAGTATCGGACCGAATCCCCATAAGTCCATAAGACACAGGAGCAGAATTCGGCCAATCGGCCATCGAGTCTGCTCCGCCATTCAATCATGGTTGATATTTTTCTCATCCCCATTCTCCTGTCTTTTCCCCATAGCCCCTGCTCCCCTTATTAATCAAGAACCTATCTATCTCTGTCTTAAAGACACTCAATGACCTGGCCTCCACAGCCTCCTGTGGCAAAGAGTTCCACAGATTCACCACTCTCTGGTTGAAGAAATTCCTCCTCATCTCTGTTTTAAAGGATCATCCCTTTAGCCTGAGGTTGTGCCCTCTGGTTCTAGTTTTTCCGACTCGTGGAAACATCCTCTCCCCGTCCACTCTATCCAGGCCTCGCAGTATCCTGTAAGTTTCAATAAGATTTCCCCTCATCCTTCTCACCTCCAATGAGTACAGACCCAGAATCACCTGGTGAATGGTGAGCTGATTCATTTGCCCACTGTCAGCTGGCGGTGTCTAAGATCCGGGCACCATATTTAAATGCCAGTCGAACACATACATCTCTCCAGCCCACCAGTCTCCAGGAGACCATTGGAGATATGTTCCAACCACAAGGAGAAGGCCGTAAGCCTCAAGAAGGCAGCACCTGGCCTCACCCACCAAGCACTCGAGGTCTTGATCAGAGAGGAGTGGGGTTGCACAGGGATGTCCTGTATCTCAGGGATGGCCCAAAATGCCAGCCAATGCAGGAAGAGGATTAATGAGCTCTTCCACTCCCCCAGGGTAATTCATCCTTTAACTCACTCCAATACTGAAACAGCTATTCTGGCAGCACCATCATGATGTAGGTGACATGGGGAGGAAGCACTTTGACCTTCCTCCAGATGCATCATCACTGCCAGAAGTCAGGGCAAGGCCCCCAGGCACGCATAGGGAAAGTGACACCCATAGTGTCCTTCTCTCAGGATGCTCCGAGGGTGTGCAGCCTCTCACATTCTGGCAGCTGGTGGAGTCAGCTGTACAGAACCTTAGTTAGACCTCATTTAGAATACTGTGTACAATTCTGGTCGCCACACTACCAGAAGGATGTGGATGCTTTGGAGAGGGTACAGAAGAGGTTTACCAGGATGTTGCCTGGACTAGAGGGTATTAGTTATGAGGAGATCCTTGAAGGTGACGTCACAGGTGGAGAAGGTAGTGAATAAGGCATATGGCATGCTTGCCTTTATAGGACGGAGCATAGAGTATAAAAGTTGGGGTCTGATGTTGCAGTTGTATAGAACGTTGCTTCGGCTGCATTTGGAATACTGCGCCCAGTTCTGGTCGCCACACTACCAGAAGGACGTGGAGGCTTTAGAGAGAGTGCAGAGGAGGTTTACCAGGATGTTGACTGGTATGGAAGGGCTTAGTTATGAGGAGAGATTGGGTAAACTGGGGTTGTTCTCACTGGAAAGACGGAGGATGAGGGGTGACCTAATAGAGGTGTATAAAATTATGAAAGGCATAGATAGGGTGAACGGTGGGAAGCTTTTTCCCAGGTCGGTGGTGACGTTCATGAGGGGTCATAGGTTCAAGGTGAGGGGGGGGAGGTTTAACACGGATATCAGAAGGACGTATTTTACACAGAGGGTGGTGGGGGCCTGGAATGCGCTGCCGGGCAAGGTGGTGGAGGCGGACACACTGGGAACGTTTAAGACTTATCTAGATAGCCACATGAACGGAGTGGGAATGGAGGGATACAAAAGAATGGTCTAGTTTGGACCAGGGAGCGGCACGGGCTTGGAGGGCTGAAGGGCCTGTTCCTGTGCTGTATTGTTCTTTGTTCTTTGAGATAAACTCGGTTTAGAATGATGGAGGTTGAGGCGTGACCCGATAGAGGTCTACAAGATTATGAATGGCATGGACAGAGTGGATAGTCAGATGCTCTTTCCTAGAGTAGAAAAGTCAAGTACGAGGGGAGATAGGTTTAAAGTGCGTGGGGAAAAGTTTAGAGTGCAAGGTAAATTCTTTACACAGAGGGTGGTGAATGTCTGCAAAGCGCTGCCCGGGGAGGTGGTGGGAGCAGGTGCGATAGCGGCATTTAAGGGGCATCTAGACAAATACATGAATAGGATGGGAATGGAAGGATAAGGACTCCGTAACTGCATATGGTTTTAGTTTAGGCAGGCATCATGATCGGTGCAGGCTTGGAGAGCTGGAGGGCCTGTTGCCGTGCTGTACTGTTCCTTGTTCTTTGTTCTTTATTCCTCTGTGTCTGTCACCACATCCACTCCTGCAGCGCAGGCCAAGAAAGACACATGTGCCTCAGGCAGGAGATCCTTATCAGGTTAGGGCTCTCCAGGCTTTGGACAATGAGAGGATCTCCGCCGAGGTCAGCAGGCTGCTTTCACCTCCGCTGCACCCAGGCACAGTGGTAGTGTTGGGAAAGTGAAGGAATGTTGATGTCACTTTTGGGTCACGGATATGCTGTCACTATAAAGAAAATGCACTTTTTTATAAATATATTTATTGGTGATGTGAATGTTTTGGCCAGCTGAAGGCATTGTGATTTTGTACATTGGAATCCTCTTATGTTGAGGTTTAACCATCCTTCCACTCAGTGATCGTGTCCCATTCTGAGATTAAAACTCATGTGATGCCAACCTCCCTTGAATTAGTTCCCGCGCCCTTGTCGGGGAGATGTGTTCAAGACTTTTCTTGAAGTGAAAAGTCCGCCCTTGTCTGAAACGATCTAAATGATGAGAGATTGCAGGGCTCTGAGTGTGCAGAGGGATCTGGGTGTCCTAAGTGCATGAAACATAAAAGGTGAGTATGCAGGTACATCAAGTAATTAGGAAAGCTAACAGAAAGTTATCATTTATTGTGAAGGGGATTGATTGCAAAAGTAGGGAGGTTATGCTTCAGTTGTACAGGGTCTCGGTGAGATCACATCTGGAGTTTTGTGTACAGTGCTGAGCTCCTTATTAAGGAAAGATGTAAATGTGTTAGAAACAGGTCGGAAAAGGTTTATTAGACTAATACCAGGAATGAGCCGGATGTCTTATGGGGAAAGGATTGGCGAGGATAGGTTTGTATCCACTAGAATTTAGGAGAGTAAGAGGTGGTTTGATTCAAAACTTTAAGATCCAGAGGGGAATTAACAGGGTGGGTGTGGAGAAGATGCTTCCTCTTATCGAAGAATCTAGATCTAGGGGTCACTGTTTAAAAATAAGGAGTCGCTCATTTAAGACAGAGATGAGGAGGAATCTTTTCTCTCAGAGGATCTGAGGGCGGCACGGTAGCACAGTGGTTAACACTGCTACTTCACAGCTCCAGGGACCTGGGTTCGATTCCCGGCTTGGGTCACTGTCTATGTGGAGTTTGCACATTCTCCTCGTGTCTGCATGCGTTTCCTCCGGGTGCTCCGGTTTCCTCCCTCAGTCCAAAGATGTGCGGGGTTAGGTTGATTAGCCATGCTTAAAAATTGCCCCTTAGTATCCTGAGATGCGTAGGTTAGCGGGTAAATATGTAGAGATATGGGGGTATGGCTTGGGTGGGTTGTGGTCGGTGCAGACTCGATGGGCCAAATGGTCTCTTTTTGCACTGTAGGGTTTCTATGATTCTATGAAAATGGAAATTCTGGAATTCTCTTCCTCAAAAGGCGGTGGACATAGAATCTTTAATTTTTTTAAGGTGGAGGTAGATTCTTGATTAACAAGGGGGTGAAAGATTATCGGGGTGTAGGCAGGAATGTGGGGTTGAGGTTACAAGCAGATCAGTCATGGCCTTAATGAATGGCGGAGCAGTTGTCGAGGGGCCGAGTGGCCTACTCCTGCTCCTAATTCGTATGTTTGTATGCAAAAACTGGCACCTCTGATAGTGCAGCACTCCTTTGCTGTTGTACTGTGGGATTGTCAGCCTGGATCACACACTGAAGTGAGATTCGAACCCTAAAACGTCTGGTTCAGTGACGGGAGTGTTACCAGCTGACCCATAACAGAGTCAGCAATGATGGATGTGAATCTATTGAATGAAGCTTAATCAGTAATTGAGTCACATTTGACCCAGCGTAAATAGCAAATATCATATTAATGTGCTCTTATTCATATTGGATTAGCTGCGATGAAAAGGGTTAAGTGGTCCACACATTTCTTTATGTGCATTCTATTACATATGGACTCTGTTAATACTGACACGTGACTAAAACAAGCTCCATAGTAATCCACAGTAGGTCATTGCATTCCTATCGAGACATCAGATAGATCAAACGAGGGCTGCCTTGGATAAAAGTTATGCATACAAGTAGCATTCGCTTGACTGTTCGTCAAACGTGAATGCCAAGTTATGTGAATAACGAGAATGGTTCATGTCATAAATTGCCCTAATGGAGAAGGTCTGGGTCAAGAAAGCACCTGACCCTGCTGCCTTCAGAAACACTTATTCACTGGCTGCAGTGTATCCATGCATTCCAGAGATTCATTTCCGAGCACGTTCCATACTTCTTGGGAGCCTTGTTCAAGCCCAACAGATATCAGGACACATGTTGTATAGAATTTTACGACCTCTTCTGATCAAACCGATTCACAATCCTCGCTCCTGGCAGTTGGAGATC
The DNA here is from genome assembly GCF_964213995.1 of Mustelus asterias. NCBI lineage: Eukaryota > Metazoa > Chordata > Chondrichthyes > Carcharhiniformes > Triakidae > Mustelus > Mustelus asterias. The sequence goes on from NC_135810.1 coordinate 115,126,703, forward strand.
ATAGAATCATAGAATCCCTGCAGTGCAGATGGAGGCCACTCGGCCCGTCAAGTCTGCACCAAATCTCGTACAGAGCATCTTACCCAGGCCTTATTCCCGTAACCCCAGGTATTTACCCCGCTGATCCCCCCAACCTGCACATCTTGGGATAATTTATCATGGCCAATCAACCTAACTCGCACATCTTTGGACTATGGGTGGAAACCGGAGCTCCCGGAGGAAACCCACGCAGACACGGGGAGAATGTGCAAACTGCACACACGGACAGGTACCCAGGCTGGAATGGAACCCGGGTCTCTGGCATTGTGAGGCAGTAGTGCTAACCACTGTGCCACTGTGCCGCCCACTTTGATCAAAGTTGGGAAAAGTACGGAGGAGGGCAATTAGTATGATAGAGGACAGAAATCGGCCATTTGAACCCTCGCATCTGTGCTAGTTCTTTCAAAGAGCTTTGAAAATTAGTCCCGGAATCCTGCCTGCTTCCCTTTTCAAGTATATATATATCCAATTCCCTTTTATTGGTTACTATACGATACTGCTCTCACGAGCCAGTCAGGCAGTAAATTCCAAATCGTGACAGCTCACTGTATAAAAGAGTTTCTCCTCATCTTCCTTCGGTTAAATGTACTCTGTGTGAGTAAATGGCTGCTAAGGTGGCCTTGACGCAAGGCATTGGCCGGAATTTTCTGGCCGTTCTCGCTGGTGGGATTTTCCAGTCTCGCCAAATGCCCGCCGTGGTTTTTCCCAGTGGTGGGAAGCGCATTGAATGGGAAACCATGTTGACAGTGACGGGATCAGAAGATTACACCACAGGCCAATGGCAAGCAACCTCCACTACCGCGAAACACACTGCAGGGGGCATGAAAAGTCCCACCCACTTCACTTCACCTTTTGAAGAAAGGAGGACCAGCGTTTATATAACATCTCTAATGACTTTGCGACACGCCTATGTACTTTACAGCCAATTAAGAACTTCTGAATTGTAGTCACTGTTGCAATGCAAGAAATTAAGGATAAGAAGAGATATTTGGAATGCACTGTCAGTGGTGGTGGTTGATGCGCGTTATCACACACGAGGCTTGAGATGCTCAAGGAAATAAAGGCTTTTATTTACTATTACAACGAAACTACCATGTATAATACACGATCCCAGACTGAGGGGTCCCAGACAGAGCAGTGACCTTTATACCTCTCCCAGGAGGCGGAGCCCGACTGGGATGTACCATAATAACTATAATACAGGTGTAACAGCCCAACCCTAACGCCAACAGCAACAAGTAGAACAACCCATCCCTAACCCCAACAGCAACATATATACATACTCGTAGTACTGGCCAGACCCTGGCTCAGTACTACCTAGTGGAAACCAACGATGGTTCACCACATTCACCCCTCCTTTGAAGACAAAGGCCGGCGGGGTACAAAAAAACCCAGAATAATTTGTCATCAGTCTATAAGTTCAGACGGTCAGGGGGACTGCACCGTCGTTGTGACCTCCTCAACACCGGTGATGACACCGGAGTAGGCACTCGCGGTGGCGTTCTCCCCAAGGCGATGTCCAACGGTTCCTCCACAGTCTCACGGGCCGGCTGACCCCGAGGTGATGATAATCCGTTGAATTCCGACACACCCTGAAGTGGTGACCATCTCCTGGACTCAGGCAAGCTGTACACGGGAGTAAAAGGGTTAAGTAATGGTCCCGATGCTGCCCGCGCCGTGTCAGGAGGGGAAACAATAGTTGGGGGGGTCTCTAACAGGAGGAATGGGAGCGACAGGGGTTTCTACGTCCCCTGCTGGCGCCAGGTCTCAAATCGAGACCGTGTCCTCTCGCCCGTCAGGGCATGCCACATAGGCATGCCACATAGGCATACTGAGGGTTGGTGTGGAGGAGATGGACCTGTTCGACCAACGGGTCGGACTTGCGGGCCCTTACATGTCGCCGCAGGAGGACAGGTCCTGAGTACGTCAACCAAGACGGTAATGAGGTCCCAGAGGAAGACTTCCGAGGGAATGAAAACAGCCTCTCATGAGGAGTAGCGTCGGTTGCCGTACACAGGAGTGAGCATATGGAATGGAGCACATCAGGGAGCAACTCTTGCCAACGGGAGACTGGAAGGCTTTTTGACTTCAACGCCAGTAAGACAGCCTTCCAGACTGTAGCATTCTCATGTTCCACCTGTCCGTTACCCCGAGGGTTGTAGCTCGTGGTTCTACTAGAGGCAATCCCGTATGAGAGCAGGTATTGCCTCAAGTCATCGCTCATGAACGACGAGCCCCTATCGCTGTGAATGTAGCAGGGGTACCCGAACAGAGTAAAAAGATCACGGAATGCCTTGATAACCGTGGCAGCGGATGTATCAGAGCAGGGAATAACAAAAGGGAATCTCGAGTACTCATCAATGATGTTGAGGAAGTACACATTCCGATCTGTCGAGGGAAGGGGGCCCTTAAAGTCGACGCTCAGTCTTTCGAAGGGACGAGTGGCCTTGACTAATTGTGCCCAGTCAGGTCGGTAAAAGTGCGGTTTGCATTCCGCGCATACCCGACAACTTCTTGTTATGGACCTGACATCCTCCACCAAGTAGGGCAGATTGCGGGCTTTTACGAAGTGGTAGAGCCGAGTGACCCCAGGATGGCATAGGTCATTATGGAGAGCCTGCAAACGGTCCTCCTGTATACTGGTGCATGTTCCACGCGACAGGGCATCCGAGGGCTCGTTGAGTTTCCCTGGATGATACATGATGTCGTAATTATAGGTGGAGAGTTCGATTCTCCACCTCAAGATCTTGTCGTTCTGGATCTTGCCCCGCAGCGTGTTATTGAACATGAACGCCACGGACCGCTGGTCCGTGATCAGGGTGAACCGTTTTCCTGCCAAGTAAGGGCGCCAATGCCTGACGGCCTCCACAATGGCCTGGGCCTCCTTTTCCACCGCTGAATGTCGAATTTCGGGGCCTTGGAGGGTGCGGGAAAAAAAGGCGACGGGCCTGCCCGCCTGGTTAAGTGTGGCGGCCAGGGCGAAATCAGATGCATCGCTCTCCACCTGAAAGGGGATGGACTCATCAACAGCGTGCATCGTGGCTTTCCCGATGTCGGCTTTTAGTTTATCAAAGGCCAATCGAGCCTCTGGTGTTAGGGGAAAAGAGGTGGACTTGATGAGCGGACGGGCTTTGTCCGCGTAATTGGGAACCCACTGTGCATAGTAAGAGAAGAAGCCTAAGCATCTTCTCAGTGCTTTTGCACTCGTGGGCAGATGAAGTGCAAGGAGGGGACGCATACGGTCTGGATCAGGGCCAATGACCCCGTTTTCCACCACGTATCCAAGGATGGCTAAACGGCACGTACGAAATACACACTTCTCCCTGTTGTAGGTCAGATTCAGGCGAGATGCAGTGCGTAGGAACTTAAGGAGATTTGTGTCGTGGTCCTGCAGGTCATGGCCGCAGATGGTGACGTTATCCAGGTACGGGAAGGTAGCCCGCAGTCCGTTATGGTCCACCATTCGGTCCATAGCACGCTGGAAGACCGAGAGCCCATTGGTGACACCAAAAGGAACCCTGAGAAAGTGATACAAGCGACCATCTGCCTCAAAAGCCGTGTATTGTCGGTCCTCTGGGCGAATGGGGAGTTGGTGGTAGGCAGACTTGAGGTCTATGGTGGAGAACACCCGGTACTGCGCAATCTGGTTGACCATGTCAGATATGCGCGGGAGGGGATACGCATCCAGCTGCGTGTATCTATTAATGGTCTGACTATAGTCAATGACCATCCGGAGTTTGTTCCCACTCTTGACCACCACGACCTGCGCTCTCCAAGGACTAGCGCTAGATTGTATGATCCCTTCCTTGAGGAGCCGCTGAACTTCAGATTGAATGAAGATCCGATCCTCAGCGCTGTAACGCCTACTCTTAGTCGCAATGGGCTTGCAGCCTGGCACAAGATTCTGGAACAGGGAGGGTGTGGTGATCTTCAGCGTCGAGAGGCTACAGGCGGGGCGCGTTGGGCAATTTGGAAGCTGCTGTTCTCCCACTGAAAGCGGAGGGAGTGGCCCACCGTACTGTAGGGTTACACTCTTCAAGTGGACCATGAAATTTAGTCTGAGGAGTATTGGCGCGCAAAGGTGCGGTAACACCAGGAGCTTGAAGCACTCGTAAACCGTGCCCTGCACCGTTAAATTTACCACGCAACTCCCTAGCACGGTGACAGACTGGGACCTTGATGCCATCGAAATCATCTGTTTGACAGGTTTGATCTGGAGGCCACACCGCTTCACAGCGTCTGGGTGAATAAAACTCTCAGTGCTCCCGCTGTCAAACAGACAATATATCAAGTGTTTGCTTACCTGAATGTCCATCATAGACTTGTTGAGTCTGTGAGGCTTGGCCTGGTCCAGGATGATCGACGCCACCGTTGGTTCATGAGCGCCACTGCAGGCAGCTGAGATAGATGAAGATGACCCCTGCTGGTCGTTCGCGGTCGGTGCCGACCAATATGGCTGCTCCCATAGGTCGCACGTGGGTGATGGCGCCAAAATCAGCAACCCCTGGTGGTCGCGCATCTCTTGCGACTCCGTCGACTGTAATGGCGGCGTCCTGGCCTCGCACGTGGATGAAACCCTCGACGATGCCGACGACGAAGAACCGCGCTCCGGGGAGTCGCAGGCCGCACTGCTGTTCCTGGAAGTAAGTTTGGATCGGCATACCTTCGAATAGTGCCCCTTCTTACCGCAGGCGGAGCACAACACAGCTTTAGCGGGACATCGCTGTCGAGTGTGCTTCACTCCCCCACAGAAGTAACACCGCGGGCCGCCCGGAGCTGCTGCCGTCGTCAGGCCCGAGTGTGGGCACGCCATCACGCAGCTTTTCGAACCCGAGGGACGAGGAGGGATCAGCGACTGCTCCTGCCACGTTGTCTCCACGTGGTCTTCGGGATACAATGCTAGGCTTTTGGAGGCCGTCTCCAACATATCCGCTAGTTCTATCGACTTAGTGAGATCAAGATTACCTTGCTCCAACAGTCTGAGTCGGATATAAGATGATCCGATTCCCGCCACAAACGCATCTCGAGCGAGGTCGTTCATGTTCTGGTCTGCCGACACTGCTTTGCAGTTACAGCCCCTGGCTAGCTGTAGGAGCTCGTTCGCGTACTCTTCTGTCGTTTCGCCGGGCTGCCGTCGTCGAGTGGCTAAGAGGTATCGAGCATGCATCTCGTTTGGCGGTTTAATGTAACGCTTCTTAAGAAGCTCGAGGGTGGCCGCACGGATCGCGAGATATACGGTGTCGCTTACCCTCGCGTGGAGGACCCGGAGTCTGTCGTCGTCTGTGGTGACCACTGCGGAGGCTGCAAGGTAGTCCTCAAAACATTTCAACCAGTGGTCGAAGGTGTTAGAGGCGCCCGCCGCACGTGGATCCAGTGTAAGACGTTCGGGTTTTAACATTTGCTCCATACTCTCTGTATCGTTTTCTTTTTTTTAACGACGAGAGTTTAATTAATAGTAAATAAAATTGATGCGCGTTATCACACACGAGGCTTGAGATGCTCAAGGAAATAAAGGCTTTTATTTACTATTACAACGAAGCTACCATGTATAGTACACGATCCCAGACTGAGGAGTCCCAGACAGAGCAGTGACCTTTATACCTCTCCCAGGAGGCGGAGCCCGACTGGGATGTACCATAATAACTATAATACAGGTGTAACAGCCCAACCCTATCCCCAACAGCAACAAGTAGAACAACCCATCCCTAACCCCAACAGCAACATATATACATACTCGTAGTACTGGCCAGACCCTGGCTCAGTACTACCTTGTGGGAACCAACGATGGTTCACCACAGTGGTAGAGTCAGATATGACTGTAACGCTACATTCTGCCTTCTCTTCTTTCCTTCTCTATGAACGGTATGCTTTGTCTGTATAGTGCGTAAGAAACAATACTTTTCACTGTATACCAATACATGTGACAATAATAAATCAAATCAAATCAAAGATAGTGGCATTTAAGAGGTTTTTAGATAACAAACAAAACAAACAAACAAAGAACAAAGAACAGTACAGCACAGGAAACAGGCCCTTCGGCCCTCCAAGCCTGTGCCGCTCCTTGGTCCAACTAGACCAATCGTTTGTATCCCTCCATTCCCAGGCTGCTCATGTGACTATCCAGGTAAGTCTTAAACGATGTCAGCGTGCCTGCCTCCACCACCCTACTTGGCAGCGCATTCCAGGCCCCCACCACCCTCTGTGTAAAAAACATCCCTCTGATGTCTGAGTTATACTTCGCCCCTCTCAGCTTGAGCCCGTGACCCCTCGTGATCGTCACCTCCGACCTGGGAAAAAGCTTCCCACTGTTCACCCTATCTATACCCTTCATAATCTTGTATACCTCTATTAGATCTCCCCTCATTCTCCGTCTTTCCAAGGAGAACAACCCCAGTCTACCCAATCTCTCCTCATAGCTGAGACCCTCCATACCAGGCAACATCCTGGTAAACCTTCTCTGCACTCTCTCCAATGCCTCCACGTCCTTCTGGTAGTGCGGCGACCAGAACTGGACGCAGTACTCCAAATGTGGCCTAACCAGCGTTCTATACAGCTGCATCATCAGACTCCAGCTTTTATACTCTATACCCCGTCCTATAAAGGCAAGCATACCATATGCCTTCTTCACCACCTTCTCCACCTGTGTTGCCACCTTCAAGGATTTGTGGACTTGCACACCTAGGTCCCTCTGTGTTTCTATACTCCTGATGACTCTGCCATTTATTGTATAACTCCTCCCTACATTATTTCTTCCAAAATGCATCACTTCGCATTTATCCGGATTAAACTCCATCTGCCACCTCTCCGCCCAATTTTCCAGCCTATCTACATCCTGCTGTATTGCCCGACAATGCTCTTCGCTATCTGCAATTCCAGCCATCTTCGTGTCATCCGCAAACTTGCTGATTACACCAGTTACACCTTCTTCCAAATCATTTATATATATCACAAATAGTAGAGGTCCCAGTACAGATGGATAGAGGGACATCGACCAAGGGCAGGCAGAAGGGATTAGTTTAATTTGGACACGGATGCCATCATCTCACGTGAGAACACCATCCACCAGGTACATGGTACATTCACTTGCAACTCGACCAACGTTGTCTACCTGATACGCTGCAGGAAAGGATGTTCCGAGGCATGGTACATTGGGGAGACCATGCAGATGCTACGACAACAGATGAATAAACACCGCTCGACAATCACCAGGCAAGAGTGTTCTCTTCCTGTGGGGGAGCACTTCAGCGGTCACGGGCATTCGGCCTCTGATCTTCGGGTAAGCGTTCTCCAAGGCAGCCTTCATGACACACGACAGCGCAGAATCGCTGAACAGAGACTGATAGCCAAGTTCCGCACACATGAGGACGGCCTCAACCGGGATCTTGGGTTCACATCACACTATCTGTAACCCCCACGACTTACCTGGGCTTGCAAAATCTCACTAACTGTCCTGTTTGGAGACAATACACATCTCTTTAACCTGTGCTTAACGCTCTCTCCCCTCACATTGTCTGTACCTTTAAGACTTGATTACCTGTAAAGACTCGCATTCCAACCATTATTTTGTAAATTGAGTTTGTGTCTTTATATGCCCTGTTTGTGAACTGAACTCCCACTCACCTGACGAAGGAGCAGCGCTCCGAAAGCTAGTGGCTTTTGCTACCAAATAAACCTGTTGGACTTTAACTTGGTGTTGTGGGACTTCTTACTAAGGTATTGCTCATTCAGGAGCATTTTATAACATCGTTCAATGTTAGGGATAAATACAGCTCCACAAAGTTTAAATGGATTCGAATTCAGTGTTTTTTTTGATCCACCTTGGTCCTTTTCCTGCATTCCCCCAGCTTTATATTCAGAATCGAAAGAAATGGCAATTTGAGTAAAATGAATAATGGCGGGAGGTTGTAGGCTATCACTCGAGAAAGAGAATAAACACCACAGATAGGCTGATAGAATGAAAAGCAGATGGAGAGCCTATAAAAACATAAGGAGAAATCAGAGCCAGGAAACAGCCATTCAACACATCACTACTCATTGCCTGAGCACTCACTCCCCCAGCCCAGCATCTAAATGCATTGTCAACAGCCACTCCTATCAATGATGCTACTGCAGTGCTTGGCATATCACCCTCAGAGTAGATCTTTCTGTTCAATGGGCCAGGCTTTTCCTGGCGCCTGTTTCAGCAATCAGACTTGTTCGAACACCTCTTAGGTTTTAATGTTTCTATTGCCCACAAAGTTGCTGGAACAGAGAGGTTTTTTAAACAAAAATGTTTATTTAAAAAATAATATACGACATTAACTTTTCCATGATTGGGAAAATGGGAGCACCACCACCTGGCGGTTCCCCTCCAACTCACTCACCATCCTGACTTGAGAATATATTACCATTCCTTCACTGTCTCTGGGTCAAAATCCTGGAACTCCCACCCTAACAGAACTGTGGGTGTACCTAGACCTCAGGGACTGTAGCAGTTCAAGAAGGCAGCTCACTACCACCTTCTCAGGGGCAATTAGGGATAGGAATTAATTTCTTTAACGTTTTTAAAATTTATTTATTATTGTCAGAAGTAGGCTTACATTAACACTGCAATGAAGGTACTGTGAAAACCCTCTAGTCGCCAACTCCGGCACCTGTTCGGGTGCACTGAAGGAGAATTTAGCATGGCCAATGCACCAAACCAGCACATCTTTCAATTGATGGAAATGTCAGGTGACCTACGTTGCCAGAACCCAAGCAGGAGTATTTTAAATAGTTGTCTGAAGTTAAATTGTATTCTACACAGCCAATTTATCAGTGGGGAACTCCTGAAAAGTTACTCACAGTCAGTCAGTTTCTTTCAGTGGGTCATGTAGAACTCACGTGCATTTTGCATTGTCCCAAATGGTGTGTGTGCGTGAGTGTGAGTATGTGTGTGTGAGTATGTGTGTGTGTGCGCGTGTGAGTATGTGTGTGCCTTGTTTCCAGCATTTTTGCCTTGGCAAGTTGATATTTTATTTATTTATTAGCAGGCTTGCATTAACACTGCAATGAAGTTACTGTGAAAATCCCCTAGTCACCACAGTCCCAGTGCCTGTTCGGGTACATTGAGGGAGAATTTAGCATGGCCAATGCACCTAACCGGCACGTCTTTCGGACTGTGGGAGGAAACCCGGAGCATGCAGAGGAAATCCACGCAGACATGAGGAGAATGTGCAGACTCCACACAGAGAGTGACCCAAGCCGGGAATTGAACCCGAGTTCCTGGCGCTGTGAGACAGCAGTGCTAACCACTGCACCAGCGAGCCAGAGGTAAAGGTGCAGTGAGGGAAACTGGGCATTAGGGGTCCTTCGATGAATGACATGGAAAACAGGACATCTCCTCATTCAGTGAGATTTAAGGATTGGGAAATAAACAGACGAAGCACTGAAAAGGGGGACAAATTTAAAGGAGGTCAATTCGGTGTCGGACCAGGGATAGAAGCAGAAATGAAGTGAAGGAAAGGATTAAGAGAGGGGAAAAAAAAGAGAGAAAAAGGAAGAGTTAAAAAAAAAATTAAAATTCACATTGTTAAAATCACCTAATACAATCGACACAGTGAAAGAATGGGATACCACTCTTAAAATTGTTCATTGTCTGGGCAAGAGAGGCTGATGGGCCGTCATTAGCAATTGCCAGGTAGCTAAAAGGATACTTACACTGATAACGGTAGCAGTAATATTTCTGTAATGGGTGTAATGGACAATGATTATGCAAATGCAGTGAGCCCAAAGACGTGCTGGATACGTGCATTGGCCATGCTAAATTCTCCCTCAGTGTACCCGAACAGGTGCCGGAGTGTGACGACTAGGGGATTTTCACAGTAACTTAATTGCAGTGTTAATGTAAGCCTACTTGTGACACTAATAAATAAACTTTACTTTACCTTACTTCATTCTATTCACGGGGGAGGGGGCCTCTTTGGGGCGAGATGCTGATTCTCACGAGGCTAACAGCAGAGTAAATTGTTCGGCAACTTGTGGTTCACGAGGCATCTCTTTGTTGCAATGTTGCTGGCCAATTTGCACGTTAATAATTTTTAAAATTCATTCGTGGGACATAGGCATTGCTGGCTGGTCAGCATTTATTGCCCATTCCCAGTTGCCCTTGATCAGAGGGCAGCTGAGAGTCAACCACATTGCTGTGGCTCTGGATTCAACGTTGTCTACCTGATACGCTGCAGGAAAGGATGTCCCGAGGCATGGTACATTGGGGAAACCATGCAGACGCTACAACAACGGATGAATGAACACCGCTCGACAATCACCAGGCAAGACTGTTCTCTTCCTGTGGGGGAGCACTTCAGCAGTCACGGGCATTCAGCCTTGGATCTTCAGGTAAGCGTTCTCCAAGGCGGCCTTCACGACACACGACAGCGCAGAGTCGCTGAGCAGAAACTGATAGCCAAGTTCCGCACACATGAGGACGGCCTAAACCGGGATGTTGGATTTATGTCACATTATCAGTGACCCCCACAGCTCGCCCCTGGTCTTGCATAATCTCACCAGCTGTTCTGTCTGGAGACAATACACATCTCTTTAACCTGTGTTTAATGTTCCCTCCAACCACATTATCTGTACCTTTTAAGACCTGGCTGGCTGTAGAGATTTGCATTCTAATTAGTATTCTGTAACTTGATTTCTGTGTCTGTGCACTGTTGGAGAACAGAGACCACTCCATCTGACGAAGGAGCAGCAAGCTCCGAAAGCTTATGGTATTTGCTACCAAATAAACCTGTTGGACTTTAACCTGGTGTTGTGAGACTTCTTACTGTTCATATATAGGCCAGACCAGGTAAGGACGGCAGATTTCCTTCCCTAAAGGACATTAGTGAACCAGATGTGCTTTTCCGACAATTGATTCATGGTCATCAGTAGATCCTGAATTCCAGATTTTTAAAGATTGAATCAAATTCTACCATGGTGTGATTCGAACCCGGGTCCCCAAAACATTAGCTGAATTTCTGGATGAATAGTCTAGAGATGATACCACTCGGCCATTGCCGTTTCAGAATAATTGTGTGCATTGTTCAGGAGCTGTCATTTTTGTAAACTCTACTCCAAAGTACAATTTAAATATCATTAGAATTCATCTATATTTATATATTGATGCTGCTCCTGGGATCCACCCTCCCAAAAGTGCTGAATTGGCGAGAAAGCTGGTCCAGATCATGACTATATTTTCAGTGCAGCTTCAGACCTGAATCTCTCCACTCTGTGCACTGCAGAGGTCACAATCGTGAATGTGAACTCTGTACGTGACAGGGTTAAGGACTCACTGTCACCTGAAGACTACATGGACAATGAGACATCAGCACATCACATTGAGAAGCCCTTTACGCATGGGCAGTACAGATGGTGGCCTGGCCACTGAGGCCCATGTCCCAGTCCCCCTTCTGTTAGGTGAGTTTGAGCAGCAAAGGATTCACTCCCCCTGGTGGCATGGATGAGATTGTTCATCCTCTTCCTGAGTTGCTGAATCCATCTTGTGGTGGGTGCTGTTCACACTCACCACCCTGGCCACTGCCGCCTATAGAGGGTTGGTGAACCAGGTGGGGCTCCTCCTTCCATCCCTGGGATAGAGGATCTCCGTCCTTCCCTCCGCTACATTCAGCAGTATTTCCGGGGAATCATTGCTGAGTCTTGGTGCCAGGGCTGCCCGGGTCTCCGAGCGATTTTCCTGGACTGCAGTTCCTAACTGGAAAAAACTGCAGCTCTCTGGACTCCTTTTAAATATGGCGCCCGGAAATGACGGTGCGGTGCGGTCTGTGGCTTCCAGTCCACCCTGCCGCTAAAGAGATTGGGATACCTCTGGTTGCATAATCAATGAACCTAGCCTTGCGCAATTTGGCATGGACTGCACAGAGGAAAATACACCCTCTTCACACCGCCACCATGGGATTTAGTCCTGGAGAACAAAATCCAACCATCGGGGAGGTGATGGCATCATGGTGTTATTGCTAGACTTAATCCAAAAACTCAGCTCATGTTCTGGGGACCCGGGTTTGAATCCCGCCATGGTGGAATTTGAATTCAATAAAATATATCTGGAATTAAGAATTTATTGATGACCATGAAACCGTTGTCGATTGTCGTAAAAACCCATCTGGTTCACTAATGTCCTCATGGGAAGGAAATTTGCCATCCTTACCTGGTCTGGCTTACATGTGACTCCACAGCCACAGCAATGTGGTTGACTCTCAACTACCCTTGGGCAACTACGGATGGGTAATAAATGCTGGCCAGCCAGCAACGCCCATGTTCCATAAATGAATTAAACAAAAATTGATTTGTTTCAGAATGCAAGCTGTATTTTAGGTTACTCCACCAGAACAGTGGAGAATATAAAATCAAACTACTGTGGATGCTGGAATCTGAAACAAAAGAGAAAATGCTGGAAAATCTCAGCTGGTCTGGCAGCATCTGTGAGGGGAGAAAAGAGCTGACGTTTCGAGTCCAGATGACCCTTTGTCAAACCAAAAGGCATATTTATACTGTAGGGCATAGAGAATTCTCTTTAAGGGCTGCCCTTAGTACCTCTTAGCCTTTCCCCTTGTTTTTGTGGCCATGACTCATCTTTCATTCCCTCACCCTGCAGTATAAATATCTCCCACTTTCTATGCCTTTTAAGCTTTGACAAAGGGTCATCTGAACTCGAAATGTCAGCTCTTTTCTCTTACAGATAGTGGAGAATATGTTTTCCGAGGTTTGAATGGGCCTACCTTACATTAAGTTGATCTTTCTCTACACCCTAGCTATGATTGTAACACTACATTCTGCACTCTGTCCTTTCCTTCTCTATGAACGGTATGCTTTGTCTGAATAACATGCAGGAAACAATACTTTTCATTGTATACTAACACATGTGACAATAATAAATCAAATCGATCAAAAGGACCAGGCTAGATCACTCTTGGATGAGGGAAGAAAGTTGAATGATTTTTGTTTTTGGAATGTGGATGACACTGGCAAAGTCGCTGCTTCTCCCCATCCCGTGTCATCCTAGGAAGGTGTAACTTAAAGTTTATTCATTTGTCGCATTAACACTGCAATGAAGTTACTGTGAAAATCCCCTAGTCACCACACTCTGGTGCCTGTTTGGGTCAATGCACCTAACCAGCATGTCTTGCAGACTGTGGGATGAAACTGGAGCACCCGGAGGAAACCCACGCAGACACGGGGAGAATGTGCAAACTCCACACAGACAGTGACTCGAGCCGGGAATCGAACTGAGGTCCCTGGTGCTGTGAAGCAGCAGTGCTAACCACTGTGCCACCGTGCCGTCCCCTCCTTCTTCTTGATCTGCTGCGGTCTTTGCACTCATATTGGCCTCATTGAAGGTGGCAGCCGCCAAATGTCAGCTAACACCACATAAAGTGTTCCCACGATAGCTGCTTGACTTTAGGAACTTTGGGCTTGTTCCTCTGAGCGCCGTGTATCAGGCAGCTAACGCATAGGACTCACTAATGAATGTACCGTGCATCAGTTGATTTGGTTACGTGGCCAATTTGTTGCTTTGACCAATTGCAGCAACATCTGTGCCTTGTTATTTTTACTGTGGCCAAGTGATCTGGCTCGGAATCTAAACAAGCTGCGAGGCACTGTCAAGCATCAATTAGAGATTTGATGTTTTCCCTTGGAGATGACAAGACTCGGAAAAGACGCACTCAGAATATTGAAAAATCGGAAGGAGATTTGACTGGGTGGATGTCTCCTCTGGCGGATGAGTTCAGAACCAGGGGACATAAGTCTAAGATAGCTACTAGCAGGCTAAATAAATAAATTAGAAAATGTGGAGTTCACTGGCACAGGGAACGGGTAACACTGGGGTTAGTCTTGATACACACATGAGAGAGAATGAATTAGAATGGAAAAATGCTTTGAAGTAGAAACATAGGGGCGAATTTTCCCGTTCCACCCGGCACGGGAGTCTTAGCGGGCGAGAGGCGGACCATGGAAAAGTCGGTTGACGGGATTTTCCGGTTTCAGGGCGAACGGGGCCAGAAAATCCAGCCCAGAGGCTTGGATCACCTAGATCAAAGGACCTGTTTCTCCAGATTCCATGTATGTTATTCTTAGTTACTTGAAGGCAGAATGACAGACAGGAGGCACCTTAAAGCACTGGAGTTCTACCATCACTGATGTCCGCTGAAGATCTTGTCTATTAATTGGAAAGACAGACGCACCAACATCAGTTTCCTTGCACAAGCAGACACCTCAAGCATCCAGGCTATGATCATCTGCCATCAACTTACATCAGTCATGTAGTTTGGATATCAGATTCCAGGCTTCCATTTAGGGGAGGCGATGGCCTAGTGGTATTGTTGCAACTATTAATCCAGAAACTCAACTAATGTTCATGGGACCCGGGTTCAAATCCTATTACCGCAATGGTGGAATTTGAATTCAATAATAAAAAATATCTGGAATTAAGAATCTACTGATGACCATGAAACCATTGTTGATTGTCGGAAAAACCCATCTGGTTCACTAGCTTTAAGTTTATTTATTAGTGTCACAAGTAGGCTTACATTAACCCTGCAATGAAGTTACTGTGAAAATCCCCTAGTCGCCACACTTCGGCGCCTGTTCGGGTACACTGAGGGAGAATCTATCACGGCCAATGCACCTAACCAGCACGGCTTTCAGATTGTGGGAGGGAACCCACACAGACACAGGGAGAAACCCACACAGACAGTGACCCAAGCCAGGAATTGAACCTGGGTCCCTGGTGATGTGAAACAGCAGTGCTAATCACTGTGCCACCATCCCTAATGTTCCTTTAGGGAAGAAAATCTGCCGTCCTTACCTGGTCTGGTCTACGTATGACTCCAGAGCCACAGCAACGTGGTTGACTCTCAAATGTCCTCGGACAACTAGGGATGGGTAATAAATGCTGGCCAGCCAGCAATGCCCACATCCCATGAATGATTAAAAAACATTCTCCTCCCAGCTCCGGACACACAAGTGGAAGACGGAAGAAGCGCTTCAAGGATGTGCTGAAAACCAACATGAAGAACCGCAACATGGACCATCTCCCTGAACTGAACCAGAGAGCGGCAGGCTTTGTGGGAAGAATCCAGCATTTTGAACCCCATGATAATAGAATGAGGAGGAAAAGAACATGCCATGACCCAAACTGATGATACACAACCAGACATCCCACATGACAAAAAATGCCCGGCACGCCATAAAGTCTGCGGGTCCGAATTGGCCTCATTAACCATCTTCAGACTAAGAGAAGACAATCATCTTTGTTGCTGAAGGAGAGCTAACAATAATAATATTGAAGGCAAGTAGTTTCTACCATTTTTTATTGGGCACACTCCCTTTACAGCAGCTCCTCACCAATTTGGGATATTTCCATGAGTTCTTTACAAGGGGCGACATTGAGGATTAACCAGACAATGCACGGCGAGTACTCAATTCCTCTAAGCTTTTATTACTTGGTAGCAAGGAGAACAGACACAGTGAATTTCACTCTGATGTTCTGTTGATTCATACAGACAATTAATAGTTATAGTTAATTCCAGCAAATGAGAAACAAGCAAATTTCTAATCCTTCATTTGCATACATAGTCCACCAATCATAGCATAGCTTCTTGCCCTTTCTTATCCAATAGAAAACCATCTCCTTCATTAGCATAATACATCACCATGTCGGTTTTTTTGTATTTGTCATGGTAACTTGTCTTTGTTTCATCCTGTGGCCAAAGCCGGGAATGCAGTCTTTATGAAACTGACTCAAGGTTAGATTAGTTTCTTTCCTGAATGCACAACCACTGACCTTCAACGAGGCCTTGTTTCCATTTTTGCTGACAGAGTTGCCTTGTTGTTGTAACCTATTTTCCACAGTGAAGTTCAACATGGTGGGGTGGGGGAAAATGAGCAGTGGATGATCAATTGCTTGTTGAATGTCTGACATAGATAGAAACAAGGAAAATGTATAACAGGCGGCTAATAAGTCAGCAGCTGTTTTAGAAAGACAAATCTTTCTCATGGGCTGGTTTTCATTCCGTGAAGCCATTACACAGAGGACATTTCCGCATTCTGACGTGTTATGACGAACGCTTCTGAATCCACTTAATCCTCTTTCTACAGTTTGCATCACATCTTTGGGTTTATAACAACAACAAAAAAGAAATCATCACATGCTACGAGAGGACACAGGTTTAAGGTGCTGGGGGGTAGGTACAGGGGGGATGTCAGGGGTAAGTTTTTCACTCAGAGGGTGGTGGGTGAGTGGAATCGGCTGACGTCGGTGGTGGTGGAGGCAAACTCGTTGGGGTCTTTTAAGAGACTTCTGGATGAGTACATGGGATTTAATGAGATTGAGGGCTATAGATAGGCCTAGAGGTGGGGATGTGATCGGCGCAACTTGTGGGCCGAAGGGCCTGTTTGTGCTGTGGCTTTCTATGTTCTATGTTCTATGTTCTATGTGACTCGGAGCGCAGAGTTGGGATTAGAAAGGGACAGGGGAGGGAGATTATCTTTTTTGTCGGAGCTGCCAAAACCTAGTCTCCCGATGGAGGGAGCAAGTTTTAGAATATTTATGAAAACACAGGCAGAGGCTCGGATGCCGGAGGCAGATATTCCCTTTGGGAAGATTGCAGTCCGCTGCTTAATCCAGTGATGCTGAAGTTTCTTCAGAGGGGAGAAGGTCCAGTAAATCATTGCCTGAGGGAGAAAACTCTTGAGTTAAAGGAGGAATTTATCACTTTCAAATCACTCAAAAGATTTTCTCTTGTCTTTTTTGTTTATCTGTTGAATCATAGAATCAAACAAGGCAACATTGTTCTATCCACATACCAGTTTGTTTCATTTGAGTTTAGATTGATGGTAACATTCACGCCACACAAATGCCAGGCAGTGACCATCACCAATAAGAGACACTCTAATCACCGCCCCTTGACATTCAATGGTATTACCATCACTGAATCCCCCACTGTCAACATCCTTGGGGTTACCATTGACCAGAAACTCAACTGGACTCACCACATAAACACAATGGCTACAAGAGCAGGTCAGAGGCTAGGAATACTGTGATGAGTAACTCACCCCCCCCTCCCCAAAGCCTGTCCACCATCTACAAGGCACAGGTCAGGAGTGTGATAAAATACTCCCCACTTGCCTGGATGGGTGCAGCTCCAACAACTCAAGAAGCTTGACACCATCCAGAGCAAAGCAGCCCACTTGATTGGCACCACATCTTCAAACATCCCTCTGCACCGATGTTCAGTAGCAGCAGTGTGTACTATCTACAAGATGCATTGCAGCAATTCACCAAAGATCCTTAGACAGCACCTTTGAAACCCATGACCACTTCCATCTAGAAGGACAAGGGCAGCGGAAACATGGGAACACAACCACCTGCAAGTTCCCCTCCAAGATACTCACTATCCTGATTTGGAAATATATCGCCGTTCCTTCACAGTTGCTGGGTCAAAGTCCCGGGATTTCCTCTCCAGCGGCATTGTGGTCAACCCACAGAACATGGGCTGCAGCGATTCAAGAAAGGAGCTCACCATCACCTTTTCAAGGGCAACTAAGGATAGGCAATAAATGTTGGCCAGCGACGCCCATGTCACCCGAATAAATAAAAAAATTGCAAAGTGTGGTAAAAGGCTATTGACTAAATTAATTTAATTTGCTTTGATATATAATTAATTAACATTAATGTGTAATAGCATAAGGAATTAACAAATGGATCGAGTTTTCCTATTAGTGGCATTATGTTTTGCTCACAGCGACTGTAGATATCTCTTCTCTTTCTTCTCTGGAGATCTTCGATGGCACGCCATTTTCCCTCGAATTCTGAAGTTCACAACTGTACTCCAATTTATCCTCGTCGCCAATGTAATAACGCGAGGAGGCTGCTGTAATCACAAAGTCATATATTTAAACAAACAATGAGATAAAACTATATACAGGCACAGCAACTACAATACAGGTCTTTACTCCTTGACTCCCCAGGCTCACACTGAGGGTCCCTCTCTTCCCAGGACTGGTGCGCATTCTCTCCATTGGCTGAGGTTCACACACCTCCATGCAATAGGCCCCAGGTGGGCTACATGACCCGTGAATGATCACCCCTTAAAGGGGCCACGCCACCACAAAGTACATGTGAATTCTTTGGACAGTTTAGGGATAGCAACCGAAACGTGGACTGGTATAATTTACTTTTTAAATAACAACATTTGGCATAAGCACAGATAACCTGCTTCCATTCAGTACTGTTCTTTAATTCTATAGAAGAATATTTATGAGCCGAACCTACTTCTGACCTAGTAACTGATCGCATAGAAACTTAACAGGATTAGACAGGGTAGATTCAGAAAGAATGTTCCCGATGGTGGGGGAGTCCAGGACGAGGGGTCATAGTTTGAGGATAAGGGGTAAACCTTTTAGAACTGAGGTGAGGAGAAATTTCTTCACCCAGAGGCTGGTGAATGTGTGGAATTCACTACCACAGAAAGTAGTTGAGGCCAAAACGTTGTCTGATTTCAAGAAGGAATTAGATGTAGCTCTTGGGATTAAAGGGATCAAGGGATATGGGGGAAGGGGGGATCAGGGTATTGAATTTGATGATCAGCCATGATTATAATGAATGGCGGGCGGTGCAGGGTCAAAGGGCCGAATGGCTTGCTCCTGCTTCTAGTTTCTATGTTTCTAGGGGGCACAGACATTCATGGCAGTTCGTTGTAGACATCTGGGGGATTTTCACGGTAACTTCATTACAGTGTTAATGCAAGCCTGCTTGTGACACTTGTGACACTTCATGGGTGGCACGGTGGTACACTGCTGCCTCACAGCGTCAGGGACCCGGGTTCAATTCCAGCCTCAGGTCATTGTCTGTGTGGAGTTTGCATATTCCTCCTATGTCTATGTGGGTTTCCTCCGGGTGCTCTAGTTTCCTCCCACAGTCCAAAGATGCGCAGGTTAGGTGGGTTGGCTCTGCTAAATTGCCTCTTACTGTCCCAAGATGTGTAGATTAGGGGGATTAATGCGGTAAATACTTGGGGTTACAGAGAACAGGTCTGGGTGGGATTTCCCCTTAATTTCAGGGATATTAGGTGGGGTTACAAGGATAGGGCCTGGGTGGGATTGTTGTCAGTGCAGACTCAATGGGCCGAATGGCCTCCTTCTGTCCTGTAGGGATTCTATGACCCCTTGAAGCTTGATTAAGTCTGGCCTGGCCTTTTTAAAAATGTCATTGATGGGATGTGGGCATCTTAGCTAGGTCAGAATTTATCACCCATCCCTAATTTCCCTTGAGAAGGTGGTAGTGAGCTGCCTTCTTGAAGCACAGCAGTCTCTGGCGTGAGGGTGCACTCACAGCACCGTTAGGGAGGGAATTCCAGTATTTTAACCCAGCAACAGTGAAGGAATAGCGATAAATTTCCAAGTCAGGATGGCGAGTGGATTGGAGGGGAACCTCCAGGTGGTGGTGTCCCCAGTGGGGGAATGCAAGTTTCATAGAATGGGGGGAAGGTGGGAGGGAAGGAATAAGGTTAACCGGTACAGTGATGTCAACTCATATGTGGACTGCAAATATTAAACCTATAAATAGCGTTTCGAAATTCAAGACTAAAGAGAGAAAATTTTACCAGCTGTGCAAATATTTAACCTCATTAATAATATTTTTTTCAGTTATTGTTTTAATAATGAAGGGAAAGAATTTTTTGGGATTGAAACAGAAAGTGTCATGATGCTTAAAGATGCAGGGCACCTGTTACACCCTCTCCACTTATATTGCCAAATTAATTACTATCAGATCCAACTCATGGTCACACGAAGTGAATAATATACCTCACACCTCACACACACACCCTACTCCGACCTTCTCAGATTTATGGCAGAAAACATGCCAAGAAAGTCGTTAAAGGGATTCTAGCATTCATTTTATGCTTTTATGGCAGCACGGTGGCCCAGTGGTTAGCACTGCTGCCTCACAGCTCCAGGGACTCGGGTTCAATTCCTGGCTTGGGCCACTGTCTGTGTGGAGTTTGCACATTCTCCCCGTGTCTGCCTGGGTTTCCTCCGGGTGCTCCGATTTCCTCCCACAGTCCAAAGATGTGTGGGTTAGGTGGATTGGACACGCTGAATTCTCCCTCAGTGTCAGGGGGACTAGCTAGAGTAAATGCATGGGGTTATGGGGATAGGGACTGGGTGGGATTGCAGTTGGTGCAGACTCGATGGGCCGAATGGTCTCCATATGCACTGTAGGATTCTATAATTCTGAGTCATTGAATATATTCACTTGTGGGACATGGGTGTCGCTGGCTGGGCCAGCATTTATTGCCCATCCCTAGGTGCCTTTGGATGGCAGTTGAGTGTCAACCACATTGCTGTGGCTCTGGAGTCGTGTGCAGGTCAGACCAGGTAAGGACGGAATCTGAAACCAGAACAATGGTCACTGATCCATTCTGAGCTCATTTTCCGTCACTGATGTAAACCAATTTTGCCTCCACGGATTTTCTGCGTGGACCAAATGGTCTGTTTTTTAAAATTTATTCATTCGTGGGACACGGGCATCGTTGGTTGGCCAGCATTTATGCCCATCTCTCGCTGCTCTTGATTCATCCAACTGAGTGGCTTGCTAGGCCATTTCAGAGGGCAGTTGAGAATCAACCACATTGCTATGTCTCTGGAGTCACATGCAGGCCAGACCAGGTAAAGATGGCAGATTTCCTTCCCTAAACGACATTCGTGAACCAGATGGGTTTTTCCGACAATCCACAGTGTTTCATGGTCATCAGTAAATTTTTAATTCCAGATTTTTTTTTACTGAATTCAAATGCCGCCATCTGCCGTAGTGGGATTCGAATCCAGCTCCTCTGAACATTTACTGAATTAATGAGTTTCTGGATCAATAGTTTATTGATGGTACCACCACGCCATCGCCCAGTAATTCTTTGTCCGGCACAAGCACAGCCCTTTAAATTCTAGTTACATTTTGATATGGGCTCAGACTCCGAGGTGCGGCCACCCTCCGGTGTCTGTTTGGTTACACCAAGGGAGAATTTAGCATGGCCAATGCATCGAAGCAGCGCGTCTTTCAGATGGTGGGAGGAAGCCAGCCACCCGGAGGAAACCCACACAGACACGAGGAGAACATGCAGACTCCGCTCAGCCAGTGACCCAAGCCGGGAATCGAACCCGGGTCCCTGGCTCTGTGGAGGCAGCAGTGCTAACCACTGTGCCACCATGCTGCCCCATGAAGTATTAGGTTAAACCCAGGAGGGGGTGCGATGCCTCATCCTGTCAGCTTGGATGTTGTTTGATCGAGCATAAGATGGGATGCAATATCTTGTCTTATCAGCTTGGATCTGGTTTGTTCCGCATGTGGGGACTATTAATTGGCTGCAATTGTATAGGGCGTTGATGAGGCCACACCTGGAGTATTGTGTGCAGTTTTGGTGTCTTTATTTGAGGAAGGATGTCCTTGCTATAGAGGGAGTACAGTGAAAGTTTACCAGGCTGATTCCTGGGATGGCAGGTCCGTCATATGAGGAGAGACGAAATAAGATTATTTTCACTGGAGTTTAGAAGAGTGAGAGAGGATCTCATAGAAACTTATAAAATTCTAACAGGGTTAGACAGGGTAGATTCAGAAAGAATGTTCCTGATGGTGGGGGAGTCCAGAACTAGGGGTCATAGTTTGAGGATAAGGGGTAAATGTTTTAGGACTGAGGTGAGGAGAAATTTCTTCACCCAGATGGTGGTGAATGTGTGGAATTCACTCCCACAGAATGTAATTGAGGCCAAAACATTGTGTGATTTCAAGAAGAAATTAGATATACTCTTGGGGCTGAAGGGATCAAGGGATATGGGGAGAAAGTGGGATCAGGATATTGAATTCGATGATCAGCCATGATCAAAATGAATGGTGGAGCAGGCTCGAAGGGCCAAACTGCTTCTAGTTTCTATGAATTGGCTTTTTATGATTAGAAATAAAGTACTGAAAGATACCAAAAGAAAAGAGGATGGAATTGGCGCCTAGTGGCTTTTCTATTAGTCTAAAAGCTTTTCTTGCATTGTTACTGGAGTTATATACTGCAATGTTGCTGGTATTTCAACAGAAATGTAAAACAGATATAAATATATCATGTAAACCATCCTAATCCAAACATGTCTGGCATATTAAGTGTCTAAAAATAAACCATTTTCATGAAAAACCCTCTGGCTTTGCTTGTTAAATACTCAATGCCATGGTATAAGCTACACCTGAGGCATGTTATTGCTACATCCGATACAACATGCTCAGGAATCACTGGTGCCACTTCAGAACTGACATCGAGTTGTCTGAAGTTCCATTTCACGCTGACAATTTTCCTTTGAACAGACACAACCCAACAAACAGAGCTTGCTTCACCTGCAGGTGCTACCGCTGAATGCCCCTGGAGGGAGAATCATTTTGATTTTTTTGTAATTTAATCCTTTTAAGCTAAGCTATTCAACAGGCTCACGAGCCCAAACAGCGATGTAGAGTGTGTCACTCTCTGGAAGGATAATACAAACAATTATAATAGCCTAGAAATAGCCAGGGTGATATCAACCAAAACACGCTCTTTGTATGGCATTCCTCTGATCATTCTAATCAAGAGATTTAACCATTTAAAAGAATTTGATTTTATTCCAGATGCAGTGCATTTAACATCTACAAGATGCACTGCAGCAACTCACCAAGGCTCTTTCGACAAAACCTTCCAAATCCATGACCTCTATCACCTGGAAGGACAAGGGCAGCAGATACATAGGAACACCACCACCTGCAGATTCCCCTCCAGCCACACCCCATCCTGACTTGGAAATATATCGTCGTTCCTTCACTGTCGCTGGATGAAAATCCTGGAATTCCCTCCCTAACAGCACTGTGGGTGTACCTACACTACATGGACTGCAGCGATTCAAGAAGGCAACTCACCACCACCTTCTCAATGGCAATTAAAAAAAAAATAATTTGTGGGATATGGGCGTTGCTGGCTGGACAGCATTTATTGCCCATCCATAGTTGCCCTTGGAGGGCAGTTGAGAGTCAACCACATTGCTGCGGCTCTAGAGTCACGTGTAGGCCAGACCAGGTGAGGAAGGCAGATTTCCTTCCCCAAAAGGCATTAGTGAACCAGATGGGTATTTCCGACAATGGTTTCATGGTCACCAGTAGACTCTTAATCCCAGACTTTTTTTAAAATTGAATTCAAATTCCACCATCTGCTGCAGTGGGATTCGAACCTGGGTCCCCAGAACATTAGCTGAGTTTCTGGATTAATTGTCTAATGATAATACCACTAGGCTATCACCTCTCCATAATTAGGGAGAGGCAATAAATGCACATTATTCTAGAGATGCCAATATCTCAAGAATTATTTTTTTAAAGATCAACTTGTATTGCTGAATAAGGAAGTTATAGTTCAAACTCTGATTCATGATTTTAAGCAAATAAATTTGAGTGCAGTAGTGCAGGGGTGCTACATCACCTGTGATACTGTTCTTCAGGCACATTAAACTGAAGCCTTAACTGGCTGAATGTTAAAGAATAAGTAGTACTCCCTGAAGAACAGAGCTTGTCCAGTGACCCACCCAGAAATCTTCCTTTACTATTGCTGGAAAAAAAGACATCCTATCAAGGCTTTTCATCTTGCACTCATCAGGATAGCGTGCAAGAAATTACCAATTGTAGTGGGGGAAACTCATCCCCATTTGCCTGCCTTCTCCCCATAACCCTTCACCTCACGACCAATTAAAAATCTGTCTAACTCCTCCTTAAATTTACTCACTGTCCCAGCATCCACCGCGCTTTCTGCTGGAAAATTCAACAGATTCACAACCCTTTGGGAGAAGTAGTTTCTCTTCAACTCTGTTTTAAATTTGCTATCCCTTATGCTAAGACTATGACCACTCATCCTCGAATGTCCCACAAGAGGAAGCACCACTCCACGTCTATTTTATCCATATCTTTTATCATTTTGTATATCTCAATTCGATCTCCCCTCATTCTTCTAAATTCCAGAGAGTGTCGGCCGAAACTGTTCAACCTCTCTTCATACGACAAACCCCTCATCTCTGGAATCAATCTAGTGAACCTCCTCTGAGCTGCCTCCAATGTCACTACATCTTTCCTCAAATAAGGGGACCAAAACTGTGCACAATACTCCAGGTGCTGCCTCACCAAAGCCTTGCATAGTTGCAACAATACTTCCTTACCTTTATATTCTATTCCTTTAGCTATAACTCCTCGCAGATAGTAACTTTCTGAGATTCCTCCCCACCTGCAGGATTTTCTGGGGGTTTTTTATTTCAGATTTCCAGCGTCAGTAATATTCTGCTTTCCAATTATATCCTGTGCATTTTCTGAAGCTGGGATAATAAAAAGTCAGGCAGAAAGGAAGTTGGCAGCAACCATGAGCTATCGATGAGTCGACATCTTCCCCTGCAGGGAATGCCTGAGTGTTGGCCAGGCCGGCACAGGCCAGGTTAGCTGCCCAACATTGTAACTGTGGTCAAAACTACAGACAACTCCTGAGAAACGGCACGGGAGAGGAGCCAACTCCGTCAAATTAAAATGGAGTGAATTTGGCAGTCAGACATTCCAGGCTATTTATTCCCCCATTATAATGAATTTTATCACCTAATACGCACCATACTTTCTAGAGAAGTTTTCATTGCATCTTTTTTTCTCTTAGGATAAAGAGGAAAATGTTACTCATGAGTGGCTCTTTTCCTAACTGAACCACCCCTGGTATAAAGTGTACAGGCAGATGTAATGTGCAGTGTGGAAAATGCTAAAGGGCTCTCCCACTTTCATAAAGCCAGAATGGTCTCCTCCTATGAAAGGAATGTTGGCCAGTCATCTGAGGCTAGTCTTAAATATTCTGTTGTAATTTAAACCCTTCAGTGTTCTACCTTTCACTCAGGAGCGTAACTAAAAGGTTTCTTTGGGTACCCCCAAACTTACTCCTCGAGTTTTTTTTAATTGTAACTGACAGCTGTACTGTCGGGAGAAACAGCGGCTGAGGTTTCCTCTTGGAATCGTTCACTTGAGAACTTTCCAAAGAATTTCTTTCACCAGACGAGGAACATGTCCATTCGTCGCAAGATATCTTTAAAATTAGAGGGCTGGATTCAAACATAGATGCTCCTGGGGGATGGGCTCCAGAAGAGTCCTGGACAGCAGGCAATTTTCAAAGCGAAGGCAGAGAGTGAGGAGGAAACTTGGAACCTGCTCAACTCATATTAAAGGCCCACTAATCTCTTTTAGGAACTTGTTAATGAACTGAGGAGGTTGGAGACTGTAATTTCCAATAATTTTGATTTGATTTGATTTATTATTGTCACATGTATTAACATACAGTGAAAAGTATTGTTTCTTGCGCCCTATAAGAACATAAGAACATAAGGAATAGGAGCAGGAGTAGGCCATCTAGCCCCTCGAGCCTGCCCCGCCATGCAACAAGACCATGGCTGATCTGAAACGAATCAGTTCCACTTACCCGCCTGCTCCCCATATCCCTTAATTCCCTTAGCGATCAGAAATCTATCTACCCGTGATTTAAACATATTCAACGAGGTAGCCTCCACCACTTCAATGTGCAGAGAATTCCAGAGATTCACTACCCTCTGAGAAAAGAAGTTCCCACTCAACTCTGTTCTGAACCAGCCCCCAATTATTTTGAGGCTGTGCCCTCTAGTTCTGGTTTCCCTTCTAAGTGGAAAGCCCCTTCACTATCTTATATGTCTCTATAAGATCACCCCTCAGCCTTCTAAACTCCAACGGAGTACAGACCCAATCTGTTCAATCTCTCCTCATCAGCTACACCCCTCATCTCCGGTATCAACCTGGTGAACCTTCTCTGCACTCCCTCCAAGGCCAATATATCCTTCCGCAAATAAGGGGACCAATACTGCACACAGTACTCCAGTTGCGGCCTCACCAGTGCCTTGTACAGTTGCGGCAAGACCTCCCTGCTTTTATATTCTATCCCCGTCGCGATAAAGGCCAACATTCCATTCGCCTTCTTGATCACCTGCTGCACCTGCAGACTGAGTTTTTGCGATTTGTGCACAAGGTCCCCCAGGTCCCTCTGCACAGTAGCATGATGTAATTTTGCTCCATTTAAATAATATTCCAATTTACTATTATTTCTTCCAAAGTGGATAACCTCACATTTGCTAACGTTATATTCCATCTGCCAGATCCTTGCCCACTCGCTCAGCCTATCCAAATCTCTCTGCAGACTTTCCGCGTCCTCCACGCAATTCGCTCTCCCACTCATCTTCGTGTCATCGGCAAAATTTGATACCCTACACTCAGTCCCCTCCTCCAGATCATCAATGTAAATGGTAAACAGTTGAGGCCCCAGCACCGATCCCTGCGGCACGCCACTGGTCACCAACTGCCAACCAGAAAAGCACCCATTTATTCCAACTCTCTGCTTCCTGTTAGATAGCCAATCCCCAATCCCCGCCAACACCTTACCCCCAACTCCGTGTACCCCAATCTTCTGCAGCAACCTTTTGTGGGGCACGTTATCAAATGCCTTCTGGAAATCTAAAAACACCACATCCACCGGTTCCCCTCTGTCAACCGCACTAGTCACATCTTCATAAAAATCCAGTAAATTCGTCAAACACGACTTTCCCTTCATGAATCCATGCTGCGTCTGCTGGATCGAACCATTCTTATCTAGGTGCTCTGCTATTTCTTCTTTAATGATGGACTCCAGCATCTTCCCAACTATGGACGTTAAGCTAACCGGCCTGTAGTTACCCGCCTTTTGTCTACTTCCTTTTTTAAACAACGGCATAACAGTAGCTGTTTTCCAATCAGCCGGCACTACCCCAGAGTCCAGCAAATTTTGATAAATAACTACTAACGCATCTGCTATTACCTCAGCCATTTCTTTCAGTACCCTGGGATGCATTCCATCCGGGCCCGGGGACTTATCTACCTTCAGTCCAATTAGTCTGCCAAGCACTACCTCTTTAGTAACAGTAATTGTATTAAGGACCTCACCACCCACCAACTCTCGATCTCCAATATTCGGTAAACTATTTGTGTCTTCCACCGTGAAGACCGACACAAAGAACTATACAGACAAAGCATACTGTTCATACAGAAGGAAAGGAGAGAGTGCAGAATGCAGTGTTACAGTCATAGCTAGGGTGTAGAGAATGATCAACTGAATGCAAGGTAAGTCCATTCAAAAGTCTGACAGCAGCAGGGAAGAAGCTGTTCTTGAGTCGGTTGGTACATGACCTCAGGCTTTTGTATCTTTTTCCTGACGGAAGAAGGTGGAAGAGAGAATGTCCGGGGTGTGTGGGATCCTTAATTATGCTGGCTGGTTTGCTGAGGCAGTGGGAAGTGTAGACAGAATCAATGGATGAGAGGCTGGTTTGCGTGATGGGTTGGGCTACATTCATGACCTTTTGTAGTTCCTTGCAGTCATGGGCAGAGCAGGAGCCATATCAAGCTGTGATACAACCAGAAAGAATGCTTTCTATGGTGCATCTGTAAAAGTTGGAGCTTTCAGTGAAACTGGTGCATGGTGGTCAGGTTCACCGTGGGTCATAGAGTCATAGTCATACAACGCAGAAAAGATTTACTAGGTTGCTACTGGGGCTTGATGGTTTGAGTTATAAGGAGAGGCTGGATAGACTGGGTCTCTTTTTCCTGGAGCATAGGAGGCTTAGGGGGTAATCTTATCGAGGTCTACAAAATAATGAGGAGCACAGATCAGCTAGATAGTCAATATCTTTTCCCAAAGGTAGAGGAGCCTAAAACTAGAGGACAGAGGTTTAAGGTGAGAGGGGAGAGATACAAAAGAGTACAGAGGGGCAGTTTTTTTGCACAGAGGGTGGTGAGTGTCTGGAACAAGCTGCCAGAGGTAGTAGTGGAGGCAGTTACAATTTTGTCTTTTAAAAAGCATTTAGACAGCTACATGGGTAGGATGGGTTTAGAGGGATATGGGCCAAATGTGGGCAATTGGGACTAGCTTAGTGGTAAAAAAAAGGGCGGCATGGACAAGTTGGGCCGAAGGGCCTGTTTCCGTGCTGTAAACCTCTATGACTCTATAAAAGACCTTTCAGCCCATCGCGTCTGCACTGACAAAATCTATCACTAAAGGCGCGCTAATCGCATTTCCTTGCACTTGTCCAATACCTTTGAATGCTTTGGCATTCCAACTGCTCATCCAAATATTTTTTAAATGTTAGAACAAAGAACAAAGAACAATACAGGACAGGAACAGGCCCTTTGGCCCTCCAAGCCTGCGCCGCTCATGCGCCCAACTAGACCATTTGTTTGTATCCCTCTATTCCCAGTCTGTTCATGTGGCTATCTAGATAAGTCTTAAACGATCCCAGCGTGTCCGCCTCAATCACCTTGCTTGGGAGTGCATTCCAGGCCCCCACCACCCTCTGTGTAAAATACGTCCCCCTGACATCTGTGTTGAACCTTGCCCTCCTCACCTTGAACCTGTGACCCCTTGTGTTCGTCGCCTCCGACCTGGGGAAAATCTTCCCACTGTTCACCCTATCTATGCCCTTCATAATTTTATACACCTCTATTTGGTCGCCCCTCATCCTCCGTCTTTCCAGGGAGAACATCCCCAGTTTACCCAATCTCTCCTCAGAGCTGAGACTCTCCATACCAGGTAACATCCTGATAAACCTTCTCTGTACTCTCTCCAAAGCCTCCATGTCCTTCTGGTAGTGTGGCGACCAGAACTGGATGCAGTATTCCAAATTGGACGCAGTATTCCAAATGTTGTAAGGTTTCCGGCCTCCACTATCTCCCCATGCAGTGCATTCCAGATTCCCACCACCCTCTGAGTGAAAATGTTTTTCTCAAATCCCCTCTGAATCTCCTGCCCCTCATCCTAAAACTATGCCCCCTCGTGATTGACCCTTCAACCAAGGGGAACAGCTGTTCCCTACTGACCCTATCTATACCCCTCATGGGGGCAAAGGACTTTTTATTACTGGATGTTTAAGATTATTGGGCCTTCGGGTCTCCTGCACCGGATTGCACGCGTTACTTCGGTTTTGCCCATTCACACTCTGCCTCATGTCTTTATGCTACAGGCCCTCTGAAGAGTTGCTTGCTCTTTTTGTCAGGGCAGTGGCAGATCCCACTACAGACAAACCTGCCTTTGCCTCTGAGGTCCAGCAGGTAGCTCCCTCCTCCTGGAGACCTTCCCGTCACTAATTGGGCACTGGAGTTCACCTCCTTCCCAATTAAGGCATTGCTATTTAAAATTGACATCGAGTGAATGGTACAATCTGAGGATCAGGACCCAGAATTAATCTGGATTTTGGCGTTCCGACCACACTTTGAAAATCAGGCTGAGAGAATTTGAGCCATTGGCTTATGGCAGCTGGCTGGTTTCCTCTCTGAACCTCTCTGCCTCATCACCTCTCTCACTCTCCTTAATCCTGGGGGCGGCACAGTGGTTAGCACTGCTGCCTCACAGCGCAAGGGACCCGGGTTGGATTCCCGGCTTGGTTCACTGTCTGTGTGGAGTTCTCCCCGTGATTGTGTGGGTTTCCTCCGGGTGCTCCAATTTCCTCCACAGTCCAAAGATGTGTGGGTTAGGTGGATTGGCCATGCTAAATTGCCCCTTAGTGTCAGGGGGGCTAGCGAGGGTAAATGCATGGGGTTATGGGTATAGGGCCTGGATGGGATTGTGGTCGGCGCAGACCCGATGGGCCAAATGGCCTCCTTCTGCACTGTCGGGATTCTATGATTCTATCATTCTAAAATCTAACTTCTTCACCAAGCTTATCATTATCGTTTTAAAATTCATTTATGGTTGGTGGGCGTCGCTGGCTAGGCCAGCATTTTCATTGCCCGTCCCTGGCTACCCTCCAGAAGGCGGGAGTGAGCTGCCTTCATGAATGTTTGTGGAAGGGGTAGCAATCAAAATCCT
Source organism: Mustelus asterias (assembly GCF_964213995.1). NCBI lineage: Eukaryota > Metazoa > Chordata > Chondrichthyes > Carcharhiniformes > Triakidae > Mustelus > Mustelus asterias. Next base: position 115,156,690 of record NC_135810.1, read on the forward strand.
TCTTTGGCTTGGCATTGTTCTGCAATCACAAGCAATTTTAAGTCCTTGACAAACTGTATTAAATTTCTTCTGTGCTGTTTCAGCTAATTAAGGAAAATGCTTCAAACTGACTTAACTAATGTTTGCAAATCGATTTTTACAGCAGTAGAGAGTGGCACCGAGGGGGAAAGATCCTTTCCATTGACTTTTAACTCATCTGTCTCAGTTGCACTACTCTGAATGATGTCAGCTTAATCTGTGTTTGATTACCTTCAAATCATGAGGGAAATCCTTCGACATAAGATGCGACATCCAGCTTTGGAAAGATTGAGACTGTAGCTCAGATAATGTTTGAATAAAAAGGTGTGTTGCACATCTTTGTTGGCATGTCTTGCTGACAGGCAATGTTCAAGCTGGACAATAAGTAAATGTTTCATGAATCATAGAATCCATAGAATTCCTCCAGCGCAGAAGGAGGCCATTCGGCCTATCGAGTCTGCACTGACTCTTCAAAAGAGCATCTTTCCCAGGCCCACCCCCCCCACCATATCCCTGTAATCCCATGAATTTATCCCGCTACTCCCCCTAGCCTACGCACCTTGGGACACTAAGGGGCAATTTAGCATGGCCAATCCACCTAACCTGTACCTCTTTGGTCACTAAGGGGCAATTTAGCATGGTCAATCCTGCACATCTTTGGACTTTGCACATGAAGGCATCTCTGTCAGGCTGTGGCAACACCAAGATTCCAGCTTACTGACTGAGGGGATATTGCTTAAATGATAAATTAGCATCTATAATCTGAAGAAGATTAGGGCACACTGAAGAAGATTAGGGCACACTGAAGAAGATTAGGGCACACGGAGTTGGGGGTAGTGTGTTAAAGTGGATTGGAGACTGGCTATCCGACAGGAAGCAAAGAGTCGGAATAAATGGGTGTTTTTCCAGTTGGAGGAAGGTAACTAGTGGCGTGCCGCAGGGATCGGTACTCGGGCCGCAACTATTTACCATTTATATAGATGATGTGGAGGAGGGGACGGAGTGTAGGGTAACGAAGTTTGCAGACGACACAAAGATAAGTGGAAAAGTGAATCGTGTGGAGGACGGAGAAGATCTGCAGAGAGATTTGGACAGGCTGAGTGAGTGGGCGAGGATATGGCAAATGGAGTATAACGTTGAGAAATGCGAGGTTATACACTTTGGAGGAAATAATAACAAATGGGATTACTATCTCAATGGAAACAAATTAAAACATGCTACCGTGCAAAGGGACCTGGGGGTCCTTGTGCATGAGACGCAAAAGCCCAGTCTGCAGGTACAACAGGTGATCAAGAAGACAAATGGGATGTTGGCCTATATTGCGAGGGGGATAGAATATAAAAGCAGGGATGTCTTGATGCACCTGTACAGGGCATTGGTGAGGCCGCAGCTGGAATAATGTGTGCAGTATTGGTCCCCTTATATGAGGAAGGATATATTGGCATTGGAGGGAGTGCAGAGAAGGTTCACCAGGTTGATACCGGAGATGAGGGGTTTGGATTATGAGGAGAGGCTGAGGAGATTGGGTTTGTACTCATTGGAGTTTAGAAGGATGAGGGGGGATCTTATGGAGACTTATAAGATAATGCGGGGGCTGGATAGGGTGGAGGCGGAGAGATTCTTTCCACTTAGTAAGGAAGTTAAAACTAGAGGACACAGCCTCAAAATAAAGGGGGGTCGGTTTAAGACAGAGTTGAGGAGGAACTTCTTCTCCCAGAGGGTGGTGAATCTCTGGAATTCTCTGCCCACTGAGGTGGTGGAGGCTACCTCGCTGAATATGTTTAAAGCGCGGATGGATGGATTCCTGATCGGTAAGGGAATTAAGGGTTATGGGGATCAGGCGGGTAAGTGGTACTGATCCACGTCAGATCAGCCATAGTCTTATTGAATGGCGGGGCAGGCTCGAGGGGCTAGATGGCCTACTCCTGCTCCTATTTCTTATGTTCTTATAATAAACTTTTCATAACTGCTGGATGTCTCAAAGGGATTTACAGCCAATGGGAGTGACTTTGCCCCCACACCCGCTGTGAGCGCAAACAGTGACATGGGCACAAAATCTCCCAAGAATCGGAAAACAAGATTCGCGCCGGTGAGATCTCGATTTCTGATCTTTCCTGCTCCTCCCGGTGACATAAAGAGATTCCGCCCCTTCTCATTTAAATACATTTAAATAAATTTAAATGTATTTAAAGGGTTTCCCCACTATATGTTCCCCCCAGTAAGGAATTCCACGGTGTACAACAAAAAAATGGGAAGCAGTCAAGGGGAACCCGCCGGCAGTGCAAAGCTCAGTATAACCCCCTCGGGGTGGGGGGGGTCGGAGGGACATACCTGGGCTGTGCTCTGCCACTGGCCCCTGGAGCTGCCAGGTTGGCATTGCAAAGGGACCGTGCCAGGAGCGATTGCCCTGTTGTTTTGTGGCAGGGTGGGGCGCTCCCCCTGTGTCCATGGGGGATGGGAGGGAGTTTATTTTTAACGCAGATTGGGACGCCCTTTAGAAATGGCACTCAGATCTCTGTGGAGCATGCGCTGCTGGATTTATCTGGCATCGTGCCACCAGTGTGATGGCGGAAACCATGGGTGGGATCCTCCCCAAAAAATTCCAAGTGTTGAATGGGCGGGAAGACTGGAGTAATTCGCGCTGTTTTTTTTTCAGTGGGAGTTCAGGCTAGAGTCTCCCACACTCTGTGCACTGCAGAGGCTACCAGCGTGAACATCATTAGAGTTCAGGAGCCACATGCGCAGTGTCCTCATTTTCAGCCTCCCGATTACTGGCTAGCTCGATCACTAGCCAACCGGGACCCCCAAAAGTGGGGAGCTACTTTAATCCCTGCTGGAGTGAAATACTCTGGCGGGGTGGGAGAGCCTAGTGGAAGGGCGGTGCATTCAGTCCCGGGCCCACTAATTACATTGAAATTAGATTTAAACAAAGATTTAAATGACTTACCCATCTTCCCGCCGGTTTCCAGCGCTGATCTGACGGCACCGGAAGTCCGGCACTGGGTGATGCACGCTCAATGGGAACGCATGTGCGAATCCCACGCATACCCGATCACGAGATTCTCCCACCCCGCAGTGCTAGAAAATAAGTGCGGCGCGTGGGAGAATCACCCCCATGTTTTTGAGGAAGAGAAGGTGTCACAGGCTGATAGGCTGGAGGAAGTAGATGTTCGGAGGGAAGATGTACTAGCAATTTTGAATAAACTGAAAGTTGATAAGTCCCCTGGGCCTGATGAAATATATCCTAGGATTCTTTGGGAGGCAAGGGATGAGATAGCAGAGCCTTTGGCATTGATCTTTGCGTCCTCACTGTCCACGGGGGTGGTGCCAGAGGACTGGAGAGTGGCGAATGTGGTTCCTCTGTTTAAGAAAGGGAATAGAAATGACCCTGGTAATTATAGACCGGTTAGTCTTACTTCGGTGGTCGGTAAGTTGATTGAAAAAGTCCTTAGGGATAGGATTTACGACCATTTAGAAAGATGCAGCTTAATCCGGGATAGTCAGCACGGATTTGTGAAGGGCAAGTCTTGCCTCACAAATTTGATAGAATTTTTTGAGGAGGTAACTAAGTGTGTAGATGAAGGTAGTGCAGTTGATGTCATATACATGGATTTTAGTAAGGCGTTTGATAAAGTCCCCCACGGTCAGCTTATGAAGAAAGTAAGGGTGTGTGGGATAGAGGGAAGTTTGGCCGATTGGATAGGTAACTGGCTATCTAACAGAAGACAGAGGGTGGTGGTGGATGGAAAATTTTCGGACTGAAAACCGGTTACCAGCGGAGTGCCACAGGGATCAGTGCTTGGTCCTCTGCTATTTGTAATTTTTATAAATGACTTGGGGGAGGGGGCTGAAGGGTGGATCAGTAAATTTGCTGATGACACCAAGATTGGTGGAGTAGTGGATGAGGTGGAGGGCTGTTGTAGGCTGCAAAGAGATATAGATAGGATGCAGAGCTGGGCTGAAAAATGGCAAATGGAGTTTAACCCTGACAAATGCGAGGTGATTCATTTTGGTAGGACAAATTTAAATGTGGATTACAGGGTCAAAGGTAGGGTTCTGAAGAATGTGGAGGAACAGAGAGATCTTGGGGGTTCATATTCATAGATCTCTGAAGGTTGCCACTCAAGTGGATAGAGCCGTGAAGAAGGCCTATAGTGTGTTGGCGTTCATTAACAGGGGGTTGGAGTTTAAGAGCCGTGGGGTTATGCTGCAACTGTACAGGACCTTGGTGAGACCGCATTTGGAATATTGTGTGCAGTTCTGGTCACCTCACTACAAGAAGGATGTGGAGACACTGGAGAGAGTGCAAAGGAGATTTACCAGGATGCTGCCTGGTTTGGAGGGTAGGTCTTATGAGGAAAGGTTGAGGGAACTTGGGCTTTTCTCTTTGGAGCGGAAGAGGTTGAGAGGAGACTTGATAGAGGTTTATAAGATGATGAGGGGGATAGATAGAGTGAACGTTCAAAGACTATTTCCTCGGGTGAATGGAGCGGTAACTAGGGGGCATAACTATAGGGTTCATGGTGGGAGATATAGGAAGGATGTCCGAGGTGGGTTCTTTACGCAGAGAGTGGTTGGGGTGTGGAATGGACTGCCTGCAGGGATAGTGGAGTCAGAAACTTTAGGAACATTTAAGAAGCTATTGGATAGGCACATGGAGTACTTCGGGATGATAGGGAGGAAATAGCTTGATCTGGGTTTCAGACAAAGCTCGGCACAACATCGTGGGCCGAAGGGCCCGTTCTGTGCTGTACTGTTCTATATTCTATGTCTCCCAGATTCTGTGTGCAGAGGGTGCCAGAGAATCTGGAGAGAAAACTCGGCAGTGCAGCTGGACAGCTGCACACCGGCTTTAACCCTCTGTGCACAGAGTGCAAGGTCCTGACCAATGAAGCACCTTTGAACCCGAGCTGTCAGTGTTCTTTGTCATTTTAATTCTCCATCTTGAGCCCGCGTTGATCTCCCTGTCATCGGCCTGTTCCAGCAATTTAATGAAGCTCGACACATGCTTAAAGAGCAACACCTCATCTTTCAACTCAGCATTCTGGATTCAACATGGAGTTCAACAACTTTAGAGCTTAACCTCTGCCTCCATGTTGTTCCAGGTGTTTTTTTTCTTCTCTCTCTTAGTTTAGCAATCGAGCTTCTCTTGTCTCTTTTATTTCCCTTCATTCTTGCTGTGTAGCCATTCACGCCTCATAGAATCAGTGCAGAAGGAGGCCATTTGACCCATCGAGCAGACAACAATTCCATCCAGGCCCTATCCCCGTAACCCCACATATTTAACCTGCTAATCCCCCTGACATTAAGGGGAAATTTAGCATGGCCAGTCAACCTAACCCATCTTTGGACTGTGGGAGGAAACCGGAGCACCCGGAGGAAACCCGCGCAGACACAGGGAGAATGGGAAGACAGTCACCCAAGGACGGAATCGAACCCAGGTTCTTGGCGCTGTGAGGCAGTAGTGCTAACCACTGAGCCATGGTGCTGCCTTGGGCACAACTGTTGTTTCTGCATCATACCGATTACTGCATCATGAAATCTTTTGTTATTTAATCTCTCCACCCTATCAGAGAGTTTTCCTTTTTATTCTTCCTTCCCACTAACCCCCTTCCACTGCTTCAAGACTCTTACCTTTCTATCTCATCCTGAGTCCTGATGAAAGGTCATCTTGACCTTAAGTGTGGGCTGCATTCTCCGTCCCCGATGCCGACTGGCATCATCTTGGGGGGGCTTGAAAATTTGGAGGGCCATTGACTTTCAATGGCTCTCCAGATTTTCCCACCCCACCCGTGTCGATGCCTGCTAGTGTAGTGGTCGGAAAGTCCCGCCCATTAAATCTCCTCCTGATGTTGCCTGATCTTCTGAGTATTTTCCATCCTGTTGCACACCAAGGTTGGCTTTGAGGGTAATCAGTGAACCGTAAGTTATTTTAATACTTGCTTAATTTCATGGTGTCTATCATTGATGTGCAATTGGAACCACATTTGTTCACATGGGCTTGACTTTGTGGTGAATTCTCAAGACATATCAACAAATGGGGCATGGTGGCACAGTGGTTAGCACTGCTGTCTCACAGCGCTAGGGACCCGGGTTCGATTCCCGGCTTGGGTCACTGTCTGGGTGGAGTTTGCATGCTCTCCCCGTGTCTGCGTAGGTTTCCACCGGGTGCTCCGGTTTCCTCCCACAGTCTGAAAGACATGGTGGTTAGGTGCATTGGCCATGCTAAATTCTCCCTCAGTGTACCCGAACAGGCGCCGGAGTGTGGCGATTAGGGGGTTTTCACAGTAACTTCATTGCAGTGTTAATGTAAGCCTGCTTCTGGCACTAATAAATAAAAAAAGGCTTAATTTTAGTCAGGCGGCAAATCTCATAGCATTACATCACTAGCTTACTTGCTGGTATTCAAGAAAGACCTCAATTGAATATACTTTTAAGCCAGCCCTGAGAAGGACCAGTGACGATGGCTGGAGACTCCTCATCCCTTGACAGTATTTGGTGCCAGCTCTTCGCGAGTGGATGACTTGCTCCCAGAGTCTCACCGATGTGGTCAGATGTGATAGTGCATGAATCAAAGCAGTGTGAAACAGAGAACTCACCGTGGGAGAGGAAAATGCACAGACAGTTACTGGGGAGTGCTTGCATGTGGAGTTGGATGCAGACAGCTGCAGATGCTGCTTTGGAAGAGACTAACAAAAGCAGGTGCGGTACAAGTACTTTATGGTACGAAGACTTCGGTTTCTATGGTGTACTGGCACACTGCTCAAATTATCGAGCTTTTCCAATTACTTTTACTGCACTGGGAGGCTGCATGGAGCTACAAGTTAAAATTGTCAGACATCTGGGTCTCCGGGACAGATGTTCTGGCCTCTGGGATGACTTTTTAAGCTCTTTCCAGTCTTGTTGTCTGGCCAGTTACGAGTCCTGGTTCACCGCTGTGATTTACGTTCCACCCTTGGTAAAATGCAGGTTCTTATTTTTGAGATTTTGATTTCCCCCCAGTCATATCGATTCCTTCGACTTGGGACAAAGGTTTGGAAAATTAATTTACAATTTTTACGTCCAAGTGTGCGACTGTCAGGGAAAGCACGCTGAGGTTTACAGGAACACTTACGGCAGACAGAAATACTTCAGGCTGGAAGAAATATGGCACTTTTCATTTTCAATTGCATTTCATAACCTCAACACCAGTAACTCCAGATGCTATACTCAGTTGCATTTATTAACATATTATCACATATGTGATAATATATGGCAGCATGGTAGCACAGTGGTTAGCATTGCTGCCTCACAGTGTCAGGGACACGGGTTCAATTCCATCCTTAGGTGACTGTCTTCCCATTCTCCCTGTGTCTGCATGGGTCTGCAGGTGCAACAGGTGATCAAGAAGGCAAATGGGATGTTGGCCTATATCGCAAGGGGGATAGAATATAAAAGCAGGGAGGTTTTGCTGCATCTGTACAGGGCATTGGTGAGGCCTCAGCTGGAATACTGTGTGCAGTATTGGTCCCCTTATTTGCGGAAGGATATATTGGCCTTGGAGGGAGTACAGAGAAGGTTCACCAGGTTGATACCAGAGATGAGGGGTGTTGATTATGAGGAGAGACTGAGCAGATTGGGTTTGTATTCGTTGGAATTTAGAAGGCTGAGGGGGGATCTTACAGAGACCTATAAGATAATGAAGGGGCTGGATAGGGTAGAGGTGGAGAGACTCTTTCCACTTAGAAAGGAAACTAGAACTAGAGGGCACAGCCTCAAAATAAAGGGGGGTCAGTTTAGGACAGAGTTGAGGAGGAACTTCTTCTCTCAGAGGGTGGTGAATCTCTGGAATTCTCTGCCTACTGAAGTGGTGGAGGCTACCTCATTGAATATGTTTAAATCATGGATAGATGGATTCCTGATCGGTAAGGGAATTAGGGATTATAGGGATCAGGCGGGTAAGTGGAACTGATCCACTTCAGATCAGCTATGATCTTATTGAATGGCAGGGTAGGCTCGAGGGGCTAGATGGCCTACTCCTGCTCCTATTTCTTATGTTCTTATGTTTCCTCCAGGTGCTCTGGTTTCCTCCCATAGTCCAAAAGACGTGCTGGTTAGATGCATTGACCCGAACAGGCACCGAACTGTGGCGACTAGGGGAATTTCACAGTAACTTCATTGCAGTGTTAATGTAAGCCTTACTTGTGACTAATAAATAAACTTTACTTTATGTGCAGGTTAGGTGGATTGGCAATGCTGAATTGCCCCATAGTGTCCAAAGATGTGTAGGATCGGTGAATTGGTCATGGTAAATGCATGGGGTTACAGGGATGGAGCAGGAAGATCAGCCTTGGTAAGATGCTCGTTCAGAAAGTCAGTGTGAATTCAATGGGCCGAATGGCCTCTTCCTGCACTGTAGGGATTCTATGGTTCTATGGACTGGTGAAGCTGGGGCTGTCCTTGTTGAAGAAGATGAAGATTGAGAATGTTCAATGTTCAAAATAATGAGGGATTAGGACAGGAGAGAGAGGGAGAAAATGTTCCTTTTGATGGAAGGATCGAGAACCAGAGGACACTGTTTGACAAAGGAAGTAATGGTGACATAAAGAAAAACCTCTTTAAACACCGAGTGGTTTAGATCGGGAATTAAAGCAAAACACTGCGGATGCTGGAAATCTGAAATAAAAGCAGAAAATGCTGGAAAAACTCAGTAGGTTAAAGTTTATTTATTAGTCACAAGTAGGTTTACATTATCACCGCAATGAAGTTACTGTAAAAATCCCCGAGTCGCCACACTCCGGTGCCTGCTCGGGTACACTGAGGGAGAATTTAGCATGGCCAATGCACCTAACCAGCACGTCTTTTGGCCTGTGGGAGGAAACTGGAGCACCCGGAGGAAACCCATGCAGATACGGGGAGAACGTGCAGACTCCACACAGGCAGTGACCCAAACTGGGAATTGAACCGGGGTCCCTAGAGCTATGAGGCAGCAGTGCTAAGCACTATGCCACCATGCCGCCCCTCTGGCACCATCTGTGGAGAAAGAAATAGAGTTAACGTTTCATGTCTGTTTGTCTCTTCTTCAGAGCTTAGGATTTGTAATACATTGCCTGAGATCATGAGGAAGACAAATTCAATCATGGCTTTCAAAAGGGAATTGGATAATTTTCGGATGAGGAAACATTTGCAGGGCTGTGATGGGATGGGATGAATGGCCTTTTGTTCTGTTGTAACCATTGTAAGATTCTATGATGGGCCCCGTAGGGGATTGCATGCATCTGAATGAGTCTAGATAGCTTCCAAAATACACACACAAGCATTTCCAAAACTGGCTCGATGACCCAAACATTATGAGCTCATTGTTCGATCTCACTGGAACGACAGAGGTTGAGGGGTGACCGGATAGAGGTCTACAAGATTATGAGCAGCATGGACAGAATGGATAGTCAGATGCTTTTCCCTCGGGTAGAAAAGCCAAGTACTAGGGGACATAGGTTTAAGGTGCGAGGGGGAAAGTTTAGAGGAGATGTGCGAGGCAGGTTTTTTACACAGAGGGTGGTGAATGTCTGGAACGCGCTGCCCAGGGAGGTGGTGGGAACAGGTACGATAGCGGCATTTAAGGGGCATCTAGTTTAATACATGAATAGGATGGGAATGGGAGGCTACAGACTCCATAAGTGCATACAGTTTTAGTTTAGGCAGGCATCATGATCGGCGCAGGTTTGGAGGGCCGAAGGGTCTGTTCCTGTGATGTACTGTTCTTTGTTCTTTGTTAAAGAGTAACATATTACCAGCCCTGGAGGACTGTTTAGCTAACAGGAAGCAGAGAGTAGGCATAAATGGGTCATTTTCGGGTTGGCAAGCTGTGATCAGTGGAATGCCACAGGGATCAGTGCTGGGGTCTCAACTATTTACAATTTATATCAATGAGTTAGATGAAGGCATTGAATGTGCGGTCGCTAAATTTGCTGAGAACACAAAGACAGGTAGCAAAGTAAGCTGTGGAAAGGACACAAAGGAGTCGGCAAAGGGGCATAGACAGGTTTAGTGAGTGGGGAAACTTATTGGCAGATGAAATGGGAAAGGAGCAATAAAAAGACATCTGGTAGCCAACCCGGCAGCACTGAGATCAGCTCGGGCTGTGAGATGAGAAAACACTGAAGCTCTGAGAGCTGCACAAACTATGATTTAAAAAAATCTTTCTGAAAGGTACACTAACATCACAGTAGGGTGGTGAGGGGTGTGGTGTGGTGCAGGGTGCGGGTTATCTTACAGTTAAAGGGTGAACAGGTTGGGCCCGTATCCATTGGAATTTAGAAGATTATAGGTGATCTTATGGAAATGTATAAGATCCTGAGGGAACTGGACAGGGCGAATGCTGAATGAATATTTCCCCTTGTGGGACAGGTCAGAACTATGGGACAGAGATTAAAAATAAGGGGGGCGATTCTCCCAAAAATGCTGAATTGGTGGGAGAACTATTCTCAATCCCGACTATTTTGTCAGTTCCGCTTCCCACCTGAATTTCTGCACTCTGTACACTGCAGAGCTCCCAGTCGTGAATCTCATTAAAAACCCATGGGGGCGGAAGCTATTCGTGCCGGAGTTTGACAGTTCTGGAGCTCTGCGCATGCGCAGTAGTCCCGATCTGTCAGAGTCGCCAATCGCTGGCCAGCGGGACCCCCGCAATGCTGCCCCTCCAGCCCCCCCTCACGGCCCGATAGTGGCCTCCACAACAATTCCAAAGCCAGCCCTGACACCCCCCCCTGCCCCCTGTCCCAGAGCGCCCCAATGCACAGCCCACCCGCCCCCCCCCCCCCAGCAGTGGCGATACTCCAACTCCCCTCACCCCAGTGGACCCCCCCTCCCTGGGGTCAGACCGCCCCCCCCCGGAGGAAAACCCCCGCTCCGGCAGACCATCACCCCACGCCCCCCCCCCCGCAGCCCGTCCCAATCGCGGGCCTCCCTCCAGCCCTGACCGATCCTGTCTGCAGAGTGGCAGCAGGATCCCCCCACCCCCACTGAGCGCCCCCTAGGCCCCGCCCATAATAGGCCCCACCCCCTTGACACTGCTCGATCCCCGTTGGGCAGTGCCAAGATGCCCCCTGGGCATGGCACTTTGCCCCTTGGGCAGTGCCAAGGGGCACAGGCTGGCACTGCCAGGGTGCCCATGCCCAGGGGGCGCCTCCCCCCACCGCCCGACCCCCTCGGGTGCCCTGAATGCCCCCCCTTAATTTCCAGCGGGGTCTCCTGCTCGTTCCCCGAACGTGGGGAGCTAGACTGAACCCTGCCAGAATGCAGTACTCCTGGCGGGGTGGGAGATTCAATCAGGACCTGAAAGGTCCCGATAATTGCCTAAAATACATATTTAAAACATATTAAAAGCAGGTTTAAATGACTTACCTGCCTTCCAGCTGGTTTCCAGCGTGGTCTGACTGTTCGCCGGCTCTGGGAGATACACATGCGTTCCCCGCGCATGCGCAAATTCCTGTTCACGGCTGCAGACGCGTGTCTCACACCGTGACCCAACAGAAAAGTTGTGGGTTGCGATGGGAGAATCGCGGCCAAGGAGCCTTGAAGACAGATTGAAGATGAAGATGAGGGATGTACTTCTGGGGCTGTATAAGGCTCTGGACAGACCCCATTTGGAGTATTGTGAGCAATTTTGGGCCCCATATCTAAGGAAGGATGTGCCGGACCTTAGAAAGGGTCCAGAGGAGGTTCACAAGAATGATCCCTGGAATGAAGAGCTTGTTGTATGAGGAATGGTTGAGGACTCTGGGTCTGTACTCGTTGGAGTTTAGAAGGATGAGGGGGGATCTCATTGAAACTTACAGGATACTGCGAGGCCTGGATAGAGTGGACGTGGCGAAGATGTTTCCACTAGTAGGAAAAACTGGAACCAGAGGGCACAACCTCAGGCTAAAGAGACGATCCTTTAAAACAGAGATGAGGAGGAATTTCTTCAGCCACAGTGTGGTGAATCTGTGGAACTCTTTGCCTGTGGAGCTGTGGAGGCCAAGTCATTGAGTGTCTTTAAGACAGAGATAGATAGGTTCTTGATTAATACGGGGTCCAGGGGTTATGGGGAAAAGGCAGGAGAATGGGGATGAGAAAAATATAAGCCATGATTGAATGGCAGAACAGACTCGGTGGGCCGAGTGGCCTAATTCTGCTTCTATGTCTTATGGTCTTATAGTCTTATGAGAACATTTTTCTCTGAGTGTCATGAATCTTTGGAACTTTCTTACCCAGAGACCGGTTGAGGCAGGGTCATTGAATATTTTGGAGGCAGAGGCAGGCAGATTCGTGACTAACAATAAAGTCAAAGTTTATCGGAGGGTATGGGCAGAAAGTAGAGTTGAGTCCACAATCAGATTATAGAGACATAGAGGATTACAGCATGGAAACAGGCCCTTCAGCCCAACTTGTCCTCGCCACCCAGTTTTTGCCACTAAGCTAGTCCCAATTGCTCGCATTTGGCCCATATCCCTCTATACCCATTTTACCCATGTAGCAGTCTAAATGCTTTTCAAAAGACAAAATTGTACCCGCCTCTACTACTACCTCTGGCAGCTTGTTCCTGACACTCACCATCCTCTGTGTGAAAAAACTACCTCTCGAATCTGCCTTGATCTTTTTTTAATTCATGCGTGGGACACGAGCGTCGCTGGCTGGCCAGCATTTATTGCCCATCCCTAGTTGCCGTTGAGAGTCAACCACATTGCTGTGGCTCTGGAATCACATGTCGGCCAGATCGGATAAGGATGGCTGATTTCCTTCCCTAAAGAACATCAGTGAACCAGATGGGTTTTTATGACAATCGACAATAGTTTCATGGCCATCAGTAGATTCTTCATTCCAGATATTTCTTATTGAATGGCGGAGCAGGCTCGAGGGGCCGAATGGTCCACTCCTGCCCCTGTTTGTACGTTTGCATGTTTGTTTGAACCGAAGCCAGGCCTCCATAATAGTGTCACTTGAGGTTAAGCCACATTGAACTGTCAGCACGAGAGTGACAAGCTGAAAGCACGAGCGATATTTTGACCACAATGTTTTGACCAAGATGTCTGAAGCAGAGTGGAATCTGTTCTCGTTTTTTTTGCCGGGAAGGCAGTGCTGATGACTGCGAGGACAATCGAATGAGAACCATGTGTGAGAGATTTCACTGAGGTTGACTCTCACTAACAATTTCCAGCAGCTACATGAACAGTGCATCTTTGATGTCAAATGGGATTTTTAGTGCAAATGTTTTCCTTGCATCACAAGATCTTGAGACCGTATGTTTATTCGTTTTGAGCATCAACGGCCAGGCACGGGTCCATGTTGCTTTCATCGTGGCTGTAGGTAGTTGCATTAATTCTGTGGTAGCACACCCACTTGATATGGAACCTTTAATTAGCCACTTCGTTGTTTTTAAGCTGCAGATTACGATTGATCTCTAAAGGCCCACATTCCTCCAATTGTTAAAAAAGAAATTTTCTAGCTATGGTCACACCAGCCTTCTTTAGATGATGAGATTCTTTTATAGGCTTGAACACAATGGATCGCATGCAGCACTGATGTCATAAGGAACACTCATTGGTGGCAGCGCATTTCAACATCACCCCAGAATTGAATTGATTTGATTTATTATTGTTACACGTATTGGGATACAGTGAAAAGTATTGTTTCTTGCGCACTGTACAGACAAAGCATACCGTTCATAGAGTACATAGAGTAGAACTTGCTCTCACCAATGGGAGAGAGACTACGCCAATGGGAGAGAGATGGCAGCCGGAATGAGATTCAGCCAGAGTGAGGGTATCGGGAATTTGGAGCTGAGTGGGAATTCGGTGCTGAGGGGAGAGAGGTGCTCATTTTCAGGAGGAGTGGAGAGGCGGGCACGCGAGGGAAAGTCGAGGGCAAGTGAGCGATAGAACTCGAACCGTGACATCACAGCCAGCAGGTAGGTGGTTGGCTGATGGCTGGCAAGTAGTTTTTCTTTTATTTTTTTTCTCTTTTTTTTCCTCTTGACAGTGTAGTTGTTGTTTGTAAGTTAACTTAAGGGTTAAATCTTGGCAGAAGGTCCGTGTCATGCTCCTCTTGCACGACGTGGGGATTCAGGGACACTTCCGGTTTCCCTACCTCCTTCACATGCAAGAAGTGTGTCCAACTGCAGCTCCCGTTCGGCCACTTGACAGCTCTGAAGCTATGGATGGATTCACTTTGGAGCATCCATGATGCTGAGGAAGTCGTGGATAGCATGTTCAGCGAGTTGGTCAAACCACAGATAAAAATTACTGAGGGAGATTGGGAATGAGTGACCACCAGACAGAGGAAGAGTAGGAAGGCAGTGCAGGGGTCCCCTGCGGTCATCTCCCCCCCCCAAAACAAATATACCGTTTGGATATTGTTGGGGGAGATGGCTCAGCAGGGGAAGGTGGCAGCAGCCAGGTTCATGGCACCATGGCTGGCTCTGCTGCACAGGAGGGCAGGAAAAAGAGTGGCAGAGCTTTAGTGATAAAGGATTCAATTGTAAGGGGAATAGACAGGCATTTCTGTGGACACAAATGAGACTCCAAGATGGTATGCTTCCTCCCTGGTGCAAGGGTCAACGATATCTCGGAGTGGCTGCAGGGCATTCTGGAGAACAGCCAGCTGTTGTGGTGCATAAAGGCACCAACGACGTAGGTAAAAAATGGGATGAGGTCCCCAAGCTGAATTTACGGAGTCAGGAGTTAGACTAAAAAGTAGGACTTCAAAGGTAGTAATCTCAGGATTGCTACCAGTACCACATGCTAGTCAGAGTAGGAATGTCAGGATAGCTAAGATGAACACGTAGCTTGAGGGATGGTGCAAGAGGGAGGGAATCAAATTCCTGGGACATTGGAACTGGTTCTGGGTGATGGGCGATTTTACCTTCCCCAATATAGACTGGAATGCCTTTAGTGCCAGGGACTTGGACAGGGCAGAGTTTGTTCAGTGTGTCCAAGAGTGCTTCTTGAGGCAATATGTAGATAGTCCAACTCGGGAAGGGGCTATCTTAGACCTGGTTCTGGGAAACGAGCCCAGAGAGGTGATTGATCTCTCAGTGGGGGACCATTTTGGAAACAGTGATTACAGTTCTATAAGTTTCAAAATATTTGTAGGAAGGATAGAAGTAGTCCCAGAGTCAAAGTGCTAAACTGGGGGAAGGCTAACTACGGCAGTATTAGGCAGGAGCTAGGGAATGTAGGCAGGGGGTGGCTGTTTGAGGGTAAATCCACATCCGATATGTCTATTTATTACTGTCACAAGTAGGCTTACATTAACACTGCAATGAAGTTACTGTGACAATCCCCTAGCCGCCACACTCTGGCACCTGTTCGGGTACACTGAGGGATAACTTAGCATGGCCAATGTACCTAACCAGCACATCTTTTGGAATGTGGGAGGAAACCGGAGCACCCGGAGAAAGCCCACGCAGACAAGGGGAGAACGTGCAGACTCCGCAGAAACAGTGACCCGAACCAGGAATCGAACCTGAATCCCTGCCGCTGCGGGCAGCAGGGCTAACCACTATGCCACCGTGCCACTCTCTGAAGGAACCACCAGTGCTTTTTCTAGAATAACTCCAGGGTATGACCATCTGAAGATTGGAAAATCTGAGCCATAAATTTCCATGTAATTAGATTGCAGTCTTTCCCGAAACTTCCCACCATTCTGTTTATGCGACAGTTTTGAAAATTTATACATCTGCGCGACTATCCCAAATCTGCGAAACAGTAAATTGTATCAAAGAATTTAATTTAATCTAACCCACCTGTATCATAATGACTATTCAATGTGTAAATGACGTGTAAAATCCCCTCTAGTAACATGCGTAGGAACACATTACTACATCATGTCAGCCATATTACACTGCATTACTGAAGGGAAATGACTCTTTGAGGGCACCCAACACGGGGGCACAGTGGTTAGCACTGCTGCATCACAGCGCCAAGGACCCGGGTTCAATTCCCAGCTTGGGTCACTGTCTGTGTGTAGTTTACATGTTCTCCCCATGCCTGTGTGGGTTTCCTCCGAATGCTCCGGTTTCCTCCCACAGTCCAAAAGACGTGCTGGTTAGGTGGGTTGGCCATGCTAAATTCTCCCTCAGTGTACCCGAACAGGCGCTGGAGTGTGGCGACTAGAGATTTTCACAGTAACTTCATTGCAAGTGTTGATGTAAGCCTACCTGTGACTAATAAATAAATAATCTTAAACTTAAAACAGCAAGAGGAGACCCAGAAAAGGAGCGTGAGAATGGAATCCCAGTGATCTAGAGTCCAAGGGCCAATCCCACGTCCTGGGAAACATCTGCCAAGCCTGCAGACGAAGATGCGGCTCGAAGATTGGGCACATCAGCCACACAAGGACCACAAAACCCATGACCAATAACACGGAGATTTTTCGGTGGAGAATCATACTCATGAGTGAGTGATCACTGAAGAAGAAGAAGAAGAAGAATTGAATTCAATTCAATTGATTTCTTATTGTCACATCTATTGGGATAAAGTGAGAAGTATTGTTTCTTGCGAGCTGGACAGACAAATCATACCGTCCATAGAGTACATATGGGAGAAGGAAAGGAGAGGGTGCAGAATGTAGTGTTACAGTCATAGCTAGGGTGTAGAGAAAGATCAGCTTAATGTCTGATAGAACCGTTCAAAAGTCTGATGGTCACAGAGAAGAAGCTGTTCTTCCGTCGGTTGGTATGTGATCTCAGACTTTTGTATCTTTTTCCCGACGGAAGAAGGTGGAAGAAAGAATGTCCGGAGTGCGTGGGGTCCTTGACTATGCTGGCTGCTTTGCCGAGGCAGCAGGAAGTGTAGACAGAGTCAATGGATGGGAGGCTGGTTTTCGTGATGGACTGGGCTACGTACACAATTCTTTGTAGTTTCTTGAGGTCTTGGTCGGAGCAGGAGCCATACCAATCTGTGATACAACCAGAAAGGATGCTTTCTATGGTGAGTGGTAAACCACTGTTAGCTTATTACCTGTATATGTGACATGTCTGGACACATCCCTGCCGGCCCTACCCGAGACTCCCCGCCCCCCCCCCACCCCTGGTCCAGGTATAAAGGCGACTGCTCCACACCCCCCTGCCTCAGTCTGGACCAGTTCATCGGCATGGGTGTGCTCCAAGTCTTTTGCTAATAAAAGCCTATTTGTTCTTGCATACAAACTAGCCTTTGTTCGATTGATGGTGCATCATGGTGCATCTGTAAAAATTGGTCAGAGTCATATGAGACATGCTGAATTGAAGAAGACACCTAACAATATGCATTTCTTCTGGTAATTTTCCCTCCCTAACAGCACTGGGGGTGCACCAACACCATGTGGATTGCAGTGATTCAAGAGGGCAGCTCCCCAGCACCATTTCAAGGGCAGTTAGGGACAGACACTGAATGCTGGCCTAGTCAATGACAATCACATCCTGTAAATGACTCAAATAAAAAATTGGTTACCCCATTGCAGTTTTTAGTGGGCTTAGAATCATCACACAAAACTGCCTCAAAATTCGACAAACTCACTAGGCTGTGAAAAATAGGGATGTTGGCCACATCTGGAATGAAAAGCAAATCAAACCGTTTGGTATTCAAAAGGCTTTAACAAGAGTTCATGCAAAATACCAGTCATTAAGTTGAAAGTTGTGGGGATTCGAAATGGATAAACAGTTTGCTAAACACCAAACAGTTTCCGGAAATTTGATCTTCGCTTATTGATGGTGAAAGTGAAAATCTCATTCCACGTTGACATGTGTTACACAGATCACACTTTAATTATATCAACACATGGAAATAACCATCCTCACCAGCAACATGGGGATTAGGAGCTCCAAACAGACCAGTCATTTGTGGAACTTGCTTCAAGTTGGAACAGATTTAGGATGAGGCACGAAACCATTCTGAGTGAGGGAGGGAGAGAGAGCTAATGGAGCAAAATTTGCTGTCATAGCAATAGTAAGGCTGATGGCCCCCAATCCTATTCATGTACAAATGACGCTGCAGCTTAAATTTAAGGGGGAGTTAGACAGATTTTTAATTGGCAATGGGTCGAAGGGTTATGGGGAGAAGGCAGGAAAATAGGGATGAGGAACATATCAGCCATGATTGAATGGTGGAGCAGACCCGATGGGCTGAATGGCCTAATTCTGCTCCGAGATGACTTATCTAGATAGCCATATGAACGGAGTGGGAATGGAGGGATACAAAAGAATGGTCTAGTTTGGACCAGGGAGCGGCACGGGCTTGGAGGGCTGAAAGGCCTGTTCCTGTGCTGTATTGTTCTTTGTTCTTTGTTCTATATCTTATGAACTTATGAATTAACATGAATTGAATGGTTAACGTTACTGTATTTGCATTGTAGATACTGACTAAACTTACTAAACTTGGGTGGCACAGTGGCACAGTTGGTAGCACTGCTGCCTCACAGCTCCAGGCACCCGCGTTTGATTCCCGGCTTGGGTGGAGTCTGCATGTTCTCCCCGTGGGTTTCCTCGGGGTCCTCTGGTTTCCTCCCACAGTCCAAAGATGTGCGGGTTAGGTGCACTGGCCATGCTAAATTGCCCTTTAATGTCCCAGGACATGTAGGTTAGCGGAGTAAATATGTGGGGTTACGGGGATAGGGCCTAGGTGGGATTGTTGTCAATGCAGACTTGATGAGCCAAATGGCCTTCTTCTGCACTGTAGGAATTCTATGAAAATTCGGTCTTGCCCATTTCAGTCTTAGCACCCTTGTAATGATGTGACAAGTGTTGATTACTGCCAACCAACCTCTCTAGTACTGAAAATTACCTATCAGAAAGGCAAAGTCATTCCTTCAGGTTTCAATTGTTGTTGGAGATATGAAAAATATAAAACATTTGAATTTAATTATTTTTAACTTTCCCTTTCTGCATTTTTTATATTTTAATTCAATATTTTGTTTTCTCTCTTTCTGCATCGGATGTTGTGCTGTTAATTTCCTAAATTTCCAATCTGTTTAAGGAGGTGCCCTATTGATTGCTCTGGTTACTCAGGGCCCAGTGGCCTCAACTCCCACATTATCAGCTCACACTTCCAATGACTAAATGCCCAGCTACAGAAAATTACAAGAAACCTTTTGCAAAAATGACTGCTTTACAGATTTCTCTTTAACGAACAGTTCTTCAATTGTTTTGAAGAATTTAATGGCTGTATGTAGGAGTACGCTAACAATTAAAATCCACAGGAAACTGGAGCAATCTAATATCGGATCTGCAAAATTCCTGTTCCTTGCTCCAACTTGCTCATTAATGGCTTCCAGCAGAACACTGCCCATGCCTGAGTTAGACAAAGGCAATTACACATTGCAACCAGCCAGAACAGTCCTTCTGTACTGCAGGGATTCTATGAGTCTTTGTCAGGCGGCACGTTGGCACAGTGATTAGCACTGCTGCCTCACAGCACTGGGTACCCAGGTTCGAATCTGGCCTTGGTCACTGTCTGTGTGGAGTTTGCACGTTCTCCTTGTGTCTGTGGTGGGTTTCCTTCAGGTGCCCTGGTTTCCTCCCACATTTCACACTTCAAAGATGTGTGGGTTAGGTTGATTGGCCATGTGGTGTTGCGGAAATAGGGCCTAGGTGGGATTTGTGGTTGGTACAGACTCGATGGGCCGAATGGCCTCCCTCTGCACTATAGGGATTCTATGATTCTATGAGGATTCAGTGCAAAATTCCACTTACCTTAACATGCGCATTTGTTGAAATAGAAGGAATTGTTTTGTTTTTCAGGAGACTCACTGGTGTCTTTCTACTCCCTGCACTGAAGAAATCATCAGCAATGTACAACAGAATCTCTGATTTTCAACCAACCCCCACATCCCCGACAGGGGAGATCCCTGCAGATCAAGGTGGGAGACTTCCATTGGGATAGCTGTTCATTCCCAGGATGCATTCCATCCCAAAGAATTTGTAAAAGAGGCATTCTGAAAATACAGATCCTTGTAAAGTAAGAGCAAGGGTTAACCTTTACACATAACCTGATGCACCAATGAGGGGGAACCTCACTGAAAGTTACAGAATACTGAAGGGCCTGGACAGAATGGACATGAGAAAGATGGTTCCATAAGTGGGAGAGACTAGGATCCGAGGGCACAGTCTCAGAGTAAAGAGACGACCCTTTAAAATCGAGATGAGGAGGAATTTCTTCAGCCAGAGGGTGATGAATCGATGGAATCCATTGCCACAGAAGGCAGTGGAGGCCAGGTCATTTAAGACAGAGATAGATAGGTCCTTGATTGGTTAGGGGATCAAAGGTTACGGGGAAAAGATGGGAGAATGGGGTTGAGGATAGGGAGGTGATAGCCTTGTGGTATTATTGCGAGACTGCTAATCCAGTTACTCAGCTAATGTTCTGGGGAGCTGGATTCAAGTCCTACCATGGCAGGTGGTGGAATTTGAATTCAATAAAAAAATATCTGGAATTAAGAATCTACTGATGACCATGAAACCATTGTCAATTGTCGGAAAAACCCATCTAGTTCACTAATGTCCTTTAGGGAAGGAAATCTGCCATCCTTACCAGGTCTGGTCTATGTGTGAATCCAGAGCCATAGCAATGTGGTTGTCTCTCAACTGCCCTCGGGTAACTAAGGATGGGCAATAAATGCTGGCCAGCCAGCGATGCCCATGTCCCATGAATGAATAAAAAAAAAGAAACTTAGCAACCATGATTGAAATGTGGAGCAGACTTGATCATAGAATCCCTACAGTGCAGAAGGAGGCCATTCGGCCCATCGAGTCTGCATTGGCCACAATCCCACTCAGGCCCTAGTCCCATAATCCCACATATTTACCCTGCTAATCCCTGACATTAGGGTCAATTTATCATGGCCAATCCACCTAACCCGCACATCTTTGGAGTGTGGGAGGAAACCGGAGCACCCGGAGGAAGCCCACGCGGACACGGGGAGAAAGTGCAAACTCCGCACAGACAGTGACCCGAAGACGGAATTGAACCCGGGTCCCTGGCGCTGTGAGGCAGCAGTGCTAACCACTGTGTTACCGTGCTGCCCCTTGAAGAGAGGTCAACAACCTGAAATGCTCACTTATTCTGACTGCAATCAAACCTTCAGGAGATTTAAATCTTGGGCTGAATGGCCTAATTCTGCTCTTGTGTCTATGGTCCGATGCTCTTAATTCAAAATGTTCAAAGTGCAAACTACATCAGAGTCTGAAGATTGTGATGTGCAATAGTACGTTGTGATGGTCTCCTTTACATCCTGCCCAGGTTAGAATCTACCCTGCAGCCACTGTTAGTAATGACCATTTTGGAAATAAGGACACTCCTTCAAAGAGAATGATAAATAGGACCAGCCCCTTAGTTGTCTATAATATACAGCTTGCAGTGGGTCCCTCTCAGTCCTTGTACTCATCTCTTGGATTATGATAATGAATGGGACATTCCACCACAGTGTAATTACAAGGTCGGTAATGACATAATTCAGCTGTATTGGGGGGGTGGAATTCCTGTGGCCATCATTTCCCCTAGTCACTTTTAACATTCCTCCTTTCCAATCTACTCCCAGTTTGGTTTCTAGAAGCCTCAGATTTTAACGTGCCCCCAGCGGATGAACCGCGCATTCGGAAATTAGTCTATGGGAGAATGTCATTCGTTGTGCGGAAATGCAATTTTGACGTCGTGAAATGGTCTTTGGCTCCTGAATAAAATGATCTGCAGCAACCAGCAAGTTTTAAAGACCACTTCTGCTGAAATGGTTGCAATTTGCAGCTTTATCCTGTACTTACGGTGAAGGAAATTCTGCGTAAAATTGCACAAGTGTTAACCAAAGGTTTCAAGCATCGGGACATGCAGCAGAGAGTGAGGGAGGAAGGACATTGCCTTTTATTATTTACCCAGCACAATCTCACAGACGCAGACTTGTCAGTAACCTTGCATCGGAGGCTCTTAAAAACAGATGATAGTTTTCCATGTGTGCTAAATGCTGGGGTATCATAGCTAAAATCATAGAGTCTCTACAGTGCAGAAGAACCCATTCAGCCCATCGAGTCTGTACTGACTCTGATAGAATATCTTACCTATGCCCTCTCCCCCACCCTATCTCCACAGTCGCACATATTTCCCATGGCTAGCCCATCTAGCCTACACTCCTTAGGACACTAATGGGCAATTTAGCATTGCCTATTCACCTAACTTGCACATCTATGGGTGGCACAGTGGTTAGGACTGCTGCCCCACAGTGCCAGGGACCCGGGTTCGATTTCCGGTTTGGGTCACAGTCTGTGCAGAGTCTGCATGTTCTCCCCATGTCTGGGTGAGTAGGGGGGGCCATTGGAAGCCTCGCAACCCTGCCTTTGCCTCCACCACCCCTGTGCATCTCCTCTCCTGTGACTGTGACACCCCCCCGCCCCCTCCCCCCCCCGCCCCCGCAACCACTTTTCTATCCCCATCCAGCCATCCCTCATCTTTGATCTATGATGGTCACATGTATTGGGATGCAGTGAAAAGTATCGTTTCTTGCACATTATCAGACAAAGCATACTGTTCATAGAGTACATAGGGGAGAAGGAAACAGGAGAGCGCAGAATGTAGTGTTACAGTCACAACTAGGGTGCAGGGAAAGATCAACTTAATATATAATATGTCCATTCAAAAGTCTGACGGCAGCAGGGAAGAAGCTGTTCTTGAGTCGGTTGGTGCGTGACCTCAGACTTTTGTATCTTTGTCCCAACGGAAGAAGGTGGAAGAGAGAATGTCCAGGGTGCGTGGGGTCCTTAATTATGCTGGCTGCTTTTCTGAGGCAGCGGGAAGTGTCGACAGAGTCAATGGATGGGAGGCTGGTTTGCGTGATGGATTGGGCTACATTCACAACCTTTTGTAGTTTCTTGTGGTCTTGGTCAGAACAGGAGCCACACCAAGCTGTGATATAACCAGAAAGGATGCTTTTCATGGCTCTCTGTTCCCTTGGTGATCCCAGGCCTCTGGTGGGGAGAAGGGGTTGGGGGGGGGGGGGGGGGGGTGGGGGTTGGGGGGGGGGGGAGCGTGGGGGTGGGGGTGGGGGGGAGGCAATGGGCGTGGCATTGTCAGTAACTGCCACTGATCCTGGTGGCTCTGATGAACAATGCTGAGTTGCTGGTCCCTGATTGGCCAGTTGTTCTCAGCAGTTGTCCTGTGTTGCCAGTGCCCTGAATCCTGGGCAAGGCCAGATGATGCCACTCGCGTGCTTGATAGGCACTTAACAGTGTCAATCTGAAGTTCTTCTGTAGGTAAGCTTGGAAGAGGGCAAAGGTCCATTCACAGGCTGTGTCGCTTCTCCGACAGGCTGGCGTGACCCCCGTTGGGCTGACTGAATCCAGCCCACAATCACTTTTACTGAACTGAAAACTCAAAACTGTCGCAATACATTTGATTTCCTGCATTCAAGACAATTAGACCAGGTCTCTGGATTACTAATCTCGTAACGTAAGCACAGCAGCACCATACCCCTTGCATTGTGGGTTGGGCATGGCCAACAACATGCATTTGTACAGCATCTTCAACACAAAACATTGGAGGCAAAGAAGCTTAAATGTAAGTAAATAGGCAATACATGCACCTGGAATTGACACTTGGCCTAGGAGTCAAGTAAGGCCCAGGCCAATCACTGACAGTTAAAGAAAAGTTAACGTTTATTTATTAGTCACAAGTAGACTTACACTGCAATGAAGTAACTGTGAAAATCCCCCAGTCTTCACACTCCGGCGCCTGTTCGGATACACTGAGGGAGAATTTAGCTTGGCCAGCACATCTTCGGATTGTGGGAGGAAACCGGAGCACCCAGAGGAAACCCACGCAGACACAGGGAGAACGTGTAAACTCCACACAAGACAGTGGCACTAGGCCAGAATCGAAATCGGGTCCCTGGCACTGTGAGGCAGTAGTGCTAAGCACTGTGCCACCGTGCTGCCCCCAGTATCCTTAATCCGGTAATAGGTGGCTAAATTCAGTGACCTAAACAGGTAAAGGAATAGAAGTACATTCCTCACATTAGAAGTCAAATGTGTGACACAAGGGCGGCACGGTAGCACAGTGGTTAGCACTGCTGCTTCACAGCTCCAGGGACCTGGGTTCGATTCCCGGCTTGGGTCACTGTCTGTGTGGAGTTTGCACATTCTCCTCATGCCTGCGTGGGTTTCCTCCGGGTGCTCCGGTTTCCTCCCACAGTCCAAAGATGTGCAGGTTAGGTTGATTGGCCATGCGAAAATTGTCCCTCAGTGTCCTGAGATGTGTAGGTTAGAGGGATTAGTGGGTAAAATATGTAGGGATATGGGGGTAGGGCCTGGGTGGGATTGTGGTCGGTGCAGACTCGATGGGCCGAAGGGCCACTTTCTGCACTGTAGGGTTCTATGATATGATACAACTAAATTACAGCCTATTGTAATAAGGAAAGATGCTTGTGTAGTGGCATTGTCACGAGACACATTCCAGAGACCCGGGGTGCTCTGGGACTGGGTTTTGCCTCCCACACAATTGGTGGTGAAATTTGAATTCAATTTAAAAACATCTGGAATTAAAAGTCCAGTGGTGACCATGAAAACATTGCTGTAAAAATCTTTTAGGGAAGGAAATCAGCCATCGTTACCTGATTCAGCCTACATGTGACTCTAGACCCACAGAAATGTGGTTGACTCTCAAATGGCTCAGCAAGCCACTCAGTTCAAGGGCAATCAGTGATGGGCAATTTATGTTGGCTCGGTCAGTGACACCCACATCCCAAGAATCAATTAAAAATTAATAATCTGCCCCATAATACAATTCCATTATTTCCTCCATACAGTCAACATAACATGAATTACATTGTAGAAATTAAGACATTTTGAAGAAATGAATTTCTCGCTGATTTGCTAAACTTCCTTCCACTTCTT